>NC_090937.1:1687380134-1687680134 GCF_040938575.1 Ambystoma mexicanum | reverse complement strand
CTGTTTCATGCACTCTTACACCCTCTTGCCACTTTGCTGTGCCTCTTGCATGCTTCTCTTTACTGTTTCATACGCTCTTGCACCCTCTTGCCACCTTGCTGTGCCTCTTGCACGCTTCTCTTTACTGTTTCATGCTCTCTTGCACCCTCTTGCCACCTTGCTGTGCCTCTTGCACGCTTCTCTTTACTGTTTCATACACTCTTGCACCCTCTTGCCACCTTGCTGTGCCTCTTGCACGCTTCTCTTTCCTGTTTCATGCACTCTTGCAGCCTCTTGCCACCTTGCTGTGCCTCTTGCACGCTACTCTTTACTGTTTCAAGCGCTCTTGCACCCTCTTGCCACCTTGCTCTGCCTCTTGCATGCTTCTCTTGACTGTTTCATGCGATCTTGCACCCTCTTGCCACCTTGCTCAGCCTCTTGCATGCTTCTATTTTCTGTTTCATACACACTTGCACCCTCTTGCCACCTTGCTGTGCCTCTTGCCCGCTTCTCTTTACTGTTTCATGCGCACTTGCACCCTCTTGCCACCTTGCTGTGCCTCTTGCACGCTTCTCTTTACTGTTTCGTACACTCTTGCACCCTCTTGCCACTTTGGTGTGCCTCTTGCATGCTTCTCTATACTGTTTCAAGCGCTCTTGCACACTCTTGCCACCTTGCTGTGCCTCTTGCACGCTTCTCTTTACTGTTTCATGCACTCTTGCACCCTCTTACCACCTTACTGTGCCTCTTGCACGCTTCTCTTTACTGTTTCAAGCGCTCTTGCACCCTCTTGCCATCTTGCTGTGCCTCTTGCATGCTTCTCTTCACTGTTTCATGCGGTCTTGCACCCTCTTGCCACCTTGCTGTGCCTCTTGCACGCTTCTATTTTCTGTTTCATACACACTTGCACCCTCTTGCCACCTTGCTGTGCCTCTTGCCCGCTTCTCTTTACTGTTTCATGTGCACTTGCACCCTCTTGCCACCTTGCTGTGCCTCTTGCACGCTTCTCTTTACTGTTTCATGCACTCTTGCACCCTCTTGCCACCTTGCTGTGCCTCTTGCACACTTCTCTTTACTGTTTCATGCGGTCTTGCACCCTCTTGCCACCTTGTTGTGCCTCTTGCACGCTTCTCTTTACTGTTTCATGCGCTCTTGTACCCTCTTGCCACCTTGTTGTGCCTCTTGCACGCATCTATTTATTGTTTCATGCATTCTTGCACCCTCTTGCCACCTTGATGTGCCTCTTGCACACTTCTCTTTACTGTTTCATGCAGTCTTGCACCCTCTTGCCACCTTGTTGTGCCTCTTGCACGCTTCTCTTTACTGTTTCATGCACTCTTGTACCCTCTTGCCACCTTGTTGTGCCTCTTGCACGCATCTATTTATTGTTTCATGCATTCTTGCACCCTCTTGCCACCTTGCTGTGCCTCTTGCATGCTTCTCTTCACTGTTTCATGCGGTCTTGCACCCTCTTGCCACCTTGCTTTGCCTCTTGCACGCTTCTATTTTCTGTTTCATACACACTTGCAGCCTCTTGCCACATTGCTGTGCCTCTTGCCCGCTTCTCTTTACAGTTTCATGCGCACCTGCACCCTCTTGCCACCTTGCTGTGCCTCTTGCACGCTTCTCTTTACTGTTTCATGCACTCTTGCACCCTCTTTCCACCTTGATGTGCCTCTTGCACACTTCTCGTTACTGTTTCATGCATTCTTGCACCCTCTTGCCACCTTGCTGTGCCTCTTGCATGCTTCTCTTCACTGTTTCATGCGGTCTTGCACCCTATTTCCACCTTGCTGTGCCTCTTGCACGCTTCTATTTTCTGTTTCATACACACTTGCACCCTCTTGCCACATTGCTGTGCCTCTTGCCCGCTTCTCTTTACTGTTTCATGCGCACTTGCACTCTCTTGCCACCTTGCTGTGCCTCTTGCACGCTTCTCTTTACTGTATCATGCACTCTTGCACCCTCTTGCCACCTTGCTGTGCCTCTTGCACGCTTCTCTTTACTGTTTCATGCGGTCTTGCACCTTCTTGCCACCTTGTTGTGCCTCTTGCACGCTTCTCTTTACTGTTTCATGCGCTCTTGTACCCTCTTGCCACCTTGTTGTGCCTCTTGCACGCATCTATTTATTGTTTCATGCATTCTTGCACCCTCTTGCCACCTTGCTGTGCCTCTTGCATGCTTCTCTTTACTGTTTTATGCGCTCTTGTACCCTCTTGCCACCTTGCTATGCCTCTTGCATGCTTCTCTTTACTGTTTCATGAGCTCTTACACCCTCTTGCCACCTTGCTGTGCCTCTTGCACGCTTCTCTTTACTGTTTCATGCACTCTTGCACCACCTTGCTGTGCCTCATGCAGCTTCTCTTTACTGTTTCATGCACTCTTGCACCACCTTGCTGTGCCTCATGCAGCTTCTCTTTACTGTTTCATGAGCTCTTGCACCCTCTTGCCACCTTGCTGTGCCTCTTGCACGCTTCCCTTTACTGTTTCATACACTCTTGCACCCTCTTGCCACCTTGCTGTGCCTCTTGCACGCTTCTCTTTACTGTTTCATGCGCTCTTGCAACCTTCTTGCCACCTTGCTGTGCCTCTTGCACGCTACTCTTTACTGTTTCATGCGCTCTTGCACCCTCTTGCCACCTTGCTGTGCCTCTTGCACGCTTCTCTTTACTGTTTCAAGCACTCTTGCACCCTCTTGCCACCTTGCTGTGCCTCTTGCACGCTTCTCATTACGGTTTCATGCGCTCTTGTACCCTCTTGCCACCTTGTTGTGCCTCTTGCACGCATCTATTTATTGTTTCATGCATTCTTGCACCCTCTTGCCACCTTGTTGTGCCTCTTGCATGCTTCTCTTTACTGTTTCATGCGCTCTTGTACCCTCTTGCCACCTTGTTGTGCCTCTTGCACGCATCTATTTATTGTTTCATGCATTCTTGCACCCTCTTGCCACCTTGCTCTGCCTCTTGCATGCTTCTCGTTTCTGTTTCATACACACTTGCACTCTCTTGCCACCTTGCTGTGCCTCTTGCCCGCTTCTCTTTACTGTTTCATGCGCACTTGCACCCTCTTGCCACCTTGCTGTGCCTCTTGCACACTTCTCTTTACTGTTTCGTACACTCTTGCACCCTCTTGCCACCTTGCTGTGCCTCTTGCACGCTTCTCTTTACTGTTTCATGCGCTCTTGAACCCTCTTGCCACCTTGCTGTGCCTCTTGCACGCTTCTCTTTACTGTTTCATGCGGTCTTGCACCTTCTTGCCACCTTGTTGTGCCTCTTGCACGCTTCTCTTTACTGTTTCATGCGCTCTTGTACCCTCTTGCCACCTTGTTGTGCCTCTTGCACGCATCTATTTATTGTTTCATGCATTCTTGCACCCTCTTGCCACCTTGCTGTGCCTCTTGCATGCTTCTCTTTACTGTTTTATGTGCTCTTGTACCCTCTTGCCACCTTGCTATGCCTCTTGCATGCTTCTCTTTACTGTTTCATGAGCTCTTACACCCTCTTGCCACCTTGCTGTGCCTCTTGCACGCTTCTCTTTACTGTTTCATGCACTCTTGCACCACCTTGCTGTGCCTCATGCAGCTTCTCTTTACTGTTTCATGCACTCTTGCACCACCTTGCTGTGCCTCATGCAGCTTCTCTTTACTGTTTCATGAGCTCTTGCACCCTCTTGCCACCTTGCTGTGCCTCTTGCACGCTTCCCTTTACTGTTTCATACACTCTTGCACCCTCTTGCCACCTTGCTGTGCCTCTTGCACGCTTCTCTTTACTGTTTCATGCGCTCTTGCACCCTTCTTGCCAACTTGCTGTGCCTCTTGCACGCTACTCTTTACTGTTTCATGCGCTCTTGCACCCTCTTGCCACCTTGCTGTGCCTCTTGCACGCTTCTCTTTACTGTTTCAAGCACTCTTGCACCCTCTTGCCACCTTGCTGTGCCTCTTGCACGCTTCTCATTACGGTTTCATGCGCTCTTGTACCCTCTTGCCACCTTGTTGTGCCTCTTGCACGCATCTATTTATTGTTTCATGCTTTCTTGCACCCTCTTGCCACCTTGTTGTGCCTCTTGCATGCTTCTCTTTACTGTTTCATGCGCTCTTGTACCCTCTTGCCACCTTGTTGTGCCTCTTGCACGCATCTATTTATTGTTTCATGCATTCTTGCACCCTCTTGCCACCTTGCTCTGCCTCTTGCATGCTTCTCGTTTCTGTTTCATACACACTTGCACTCTCTTGCCACCTTGCTGTGCCTCTTGCCCGCTTCTCTTTACTGTTTCATGCGCACTTGCACCCTCTTGCCACCTTGCTGTGCCTCTTGCACACTTCTCTTTACTGTTTCGTACACTCTTGCACCCTCTTGCCACCTTGCTGTGCCTCTTGCACGCTTCTCTTTACTGTTTCATGCGCTCTTGCACCCTCTTGCCACCTTGCTGTGCCTCTTGCACGCTTCTCTTTACCGTTTCATGCACTCTTGCACCGCCTTGCTATGCTCTTGAACACTTCTCTTTACTGTTTCATGCACTCTTACACCCTCTTGCCACTTTGCTGTGCCTCTTGCATGCTTCTCTTTACTGTTTCATACGCTCTTGCACCCTCTTGCCACCTTGCTGTGCCTCTTGCACGCTTCTCTTTACTGTTTCATGCTCTCTTGCACCCTCTTGCCACCTTGCTGTGCCTCTTGCACGCTTCTCTTTACTGTTTCATACACTCTTGCACCCTCTTGCCACCTTGCTGTGCCTCTTGCACGCTTCTCTTTCCTGTTTCATGCACTCTTGCACCCTCTTGCCACCTTGCTGTGCCTCTTGCACGCTACTCTTTACTGTTTCAAGCGCTCTTGCACCCTCTTGCCACCTTGCTCTGCCTCTTGCATGCTTCTCTTCACTGTTTCATGCGATCTTGCACCCTCTTGCCACCTTGCTCTGCCTCTTGCATGCTTCTATTTTCTGTTTCATACACACTTGCACCCTCTTGCCACCTTGCTGTGCCTCTTGCCCGCTTCTCTTTACTGTTTCATGCGCACTTGCACCCTCTTGCCACCTTGCTGTGCCTCTTGCACGCTTCTCTTTACTGTTTCGTACACTCTTGCACCCTCTTGCCACCTTGCTGTGCCTCTTGCACGCTTCTCTTTACTGTTTCATGCACTCTTGCACCCTCTTGCCACTTTGGTGTGCCTCTTGCATGCTTCTCTTTACTGTTTCAAGCGCTCTTGCACACTCTTGCCACCTTGCTGTGCCTCTTGCACGCTTCTCTTTACTGTTTCATGCACTCTTGCACCCTCTTACCACCTTACTGTGCCTCTTGCACGCTTCTCTTTACTGTTTCAAGCGCTCTTGCACCCTCTTGCCATCTTGCTGTGCCTCTTGCATGCTTCTCTTCACTGTTTCATGCGGTCTTGCACCCTCTTGCCACCTTGCTGTGCCTCTTGCATGCTTCTCTTTACTGTTTCATGTGCTCTTGCACCCTCTTGCCACCTTGCTGTGCCTCTTGCACGCTTCTCTTTACTGTTTCATGCACTCTTGCACCCTCTTGACATCTTGCTGTGCCTCTTGCACACTTCTCTTTACTGTTTCATGCGGTCTTGCACCCTCTTGCCACCTTGTTGTGCCTATTGCACGCTTCTCTTTACTGTTTCATGCGCTCTTGTACCCTCTTGCCACCTTGTTGTGCCTCTTGCATGCATCTATTTATTGTTTCATGCATTCTTGCACCCTCTTGCCACCTTGCTCTGCCTCTTGCATGCTTCTATTTTCTGTTTCATACACACTTGCACCCTCTTGCCACCTTGCTGTGCCTCTTGCCCGCTTCTCTTTACTGTTTCATGCGCACTTGCACCCTCTTGCCACCTTGCTGTGCCTCTTGCACACTTCTCTTTACTGTTTCGTACACTCTTGCACCCTCTTGCCACCTTGCTGTGCCTCTTGCACGCTTCTCTTTACTGTTTCATGCACTCTTGCACCCTCTTGCCACTTTGGTGTGCCTCTTGCATGCTTCTCTTTACTGTTTCAAGCGCTCTTGCACACTCTTGCCACCTTGCTGTGCCTCTTGCACGCTTCTCTTTACTGTTTCATGCACTCTTGCACCCTCTTACCACCTTACTGTGCCTCTTGCACGCTTCTCTTTACTGTTTCAAGCGCTCTTGCACCCTCTTGCCATCTTGCTGTGCCTCTTGCATGCTTCTCTTCACTGTTTCATGCGGTCTTGCACCCTCTTGCCACCTTGCTGTGCCTCTTGCACGCTTCTATTTTCTGTTTCATACACACTTGCACCCTCTTGCCACCTTGCTGTGCCTCTTGCCCGCTTCTCTTTACTGTTTCATGTGCACTTGCACCCTCTTGCCACCTTGCTGTGCCTCTTGCACGCTTCTCTTTACTGTTTCATGCACGCTTGCACCCTCTTGCCACTTTGCTGTGCCTCTTGCACACTTCTCTTTACTGTTTCATGCGGTCTTGCACCCTCTTGCCACCTTGTTGTGCCTCTTGCACGCTTCTCTTTACTGTTTCATGCGCTCTTGTACCCTCTTGCCACCTTGTTGTGCCTCTTGCACGCATCTATTTATTGTTTCATGCATTCTTGCACCCTCTTGCCACCTTGATGTGCCTCTTGCACACTTCTCTTTACTGTTTCATGCAGTCTTGCACCCTCTTGCCACCTTGTTGTGCCTCTTGCACGCTTCTCTTTACTGTTTCATGCACTCTTGTACCCTCTTGCCACCTTGTTGTGCCTCTTGCACGCATCTATTTATTGTTTCATGCATTCTTGCACCCTCTTGCCACCTTGCTGTGCCTCTTGCATGCTTCTCTTCACTGTTTCATGCGGTCTTGCACCCTCTTGCCACCTTGCTGTGCCTCTTGCACGCTTCTATTTTCTGTTTCATACACACTTGCAGCCTCTTGCCACATTGCTGTGCCTCTTGCCCGCTTCTCTTTACAGTTTCATGCGCACCTGCACCCTCTTGCCACCTTGCTGTGCCTCTTGCACGCTTCTCTTTACTGTTTCATGCACTCTTGCACCCTCTTGCCACCTTGATGTGCCTCTTGCACACTTCTCTTTACTGTTTCATGCGCACTTGCACTCTCTTGCCACCTTGCTGTGCCTCTTGCACGCTTTACTTTACTGTATCATGCACTCTTGCACCCTCTTGCCACCTTGCTGTGCCTCTTGCACGCTTCTCTTTACTGTTTCATGCGGTCTTGCACCTTCTTGCCACCTTGTTGTGCCTCTTGCACGCTTCTCTTTACTGTTTCATGCGCTCTTGTACCCTCTTGCCACCTTGTTGTGCCTCTTGCACGCATCTATTTATTGTTTCATGCATTCTTGCACCCTCTTGCCACCTTGCTGTGCCTCTTGCATGCTTCTCTTTACTGTTTTATGCGCTCTTGTACCCTCTTGCCACCATGCTGTGCCTCTTGCACGCTTCTCTTTACTGTTTCATGCGCTCTTGCACCCTCTTGCCACCTTGCTATGCCTCTTGCATGCTTCTCTTTACTGTTTCATGAGCTCTTGCACCCTCTTGCCACCTTGCTGTGCCTCTTGCACGCTTCTCTTTACTGTTTCATGCACTCTTGCACCACCTTGCTGTGCCTCATGCAGCTTCTCTTTACTGTTTCATGCACTCTTGCACCACCTTGCTGTGCCTCATGCAGCTTCTCTTTACTGTTTCATGAGCTCTTGCACCCTCTTGCCACCTTGCTGTGCCTCTTGCACGCTTCCCTTTACTGTTTCATACACTCTTGCACCCTCTTGCCACCTTGCTGTGCCTCTTGCACGCTTCTCTTTACTGTTTCATGCGCTCTTGCACCCTTCTTGCCACCTTGCTGTGCCTCTTGCACGCTACTCTTTACTGTTTCATGCGCTCTTGCACCCTCTTGCCACCTTGCTGTGCCTCTTGCACGCTTCTCTTTACTGTTTCAAGCACTCTTGCACCCTCTTGCCACCTTGCTGTGCCTCTTGCACGCTTCTCATTACGGTTTCATGCGCTCTTGCACCCTCTTGCCACCTTGCTGTGACTCTTGCACGCTTCTCTTTACTGTTTCATGCACTCTTGCACCCTCTTGCCACCTTGCTGTGCCTCTTGCACGCTTCTCTTTACTGTTTCATGCGCTCTTGCACCCTCTTGCCACCTTGCTGTGCCTATTGCCTGCTTCTCTTTACTGTTTCATGCGCTCTTGCACCCTCTTGCCACCTTGCTGTGCCTCTTGCACGCTTCTCTTTACTGTTTCATGCGTTTTTTACCCTCTTGCCACCTTGCTATGCCTCTTGCACGCTTCTCTTTACTGTTTCATGCACTCTTGCACCCTCTTGCCACCTTGCTGTGCCTCTTCCGCGCTTCTCTTTACTGTTTCATGCGCTCTTGCACCCTCTTGCCACCTTGCTATGCCTCTTGCATGCTTCTCTTTACTGTTTCATGAGCTCTTGCACCCTCTTGCCACCTTGCTGTGCCTCTTGCACGCTTCTCTTTACTGTTTCATGCGCTCTTGCACCACCTTGCTGTGCCTCATGCAGCTTCTCTTTACTGTTTCATGAGCTCTTGCACCCTCTTGCCACCTTGCTGTGCCTCTTGCACGCTTCCCTTTACTGTTTCATACACTCTTGCACCCTCTTGCCCCCTTGCTGTGCCTCATGCAGCTTCTCTTTACTGTTTCATGCACTCTTGCACCACCTTGCTGTGCCTCATGCAGCTTCTCTTTACTGTTTCATGAGCTCTTGCACCCTCTTGCCACCTTGCTGTGCCTCTTGCACGCTTCCCTTTACTGTTTCATACACTCTTTCACCCTCTTGCCACCTTGCTGTGCCTCTTGCACGCTTCTCTTTACTGTTTCATGCGCTCTTGCACCCTTCTTGCCACCTTGCTGTGCCTCTTGCACGCTACTCTTTACTGTTTCATGCGCTCTTGCACCCTCTTGCCACCTTGCTGTGCCTCTTGCACGCTTCTCTTTACTGTTTCAAGCACTCTTGCACCCTCTTGCCACCTTGCTGTGCCTCTTGCACGCTTCTCATTACGGTTTCATGCGCTCTTGCACCCTCTTGCCACCTTGCTGTGACTCTTGCACGCTTCTCTTTACTGTTTCATGCACTCTTGCACCCTCTTGCCACCTTGCTGTGCCTCTTGCACGCTTCTCTTTACTGTTTCATGCGCTCTTGCACCCTTCTTGCCACCTTGCTGTGCCTCTTGCACGCTACTCTTTACTGTTTCATGCGCTCTTGCACCCTCTTGCCACCTTGCTGTGCCTCTTGCACGCTTCTCTTTACTGTTTCAAGCACTCTTGCACCCTCTTGCCACCTTGCTGTGCCTCTTGCACGCTTCTCATTACGGTTTCATGCGCTCTTGCACCCTCTTGCCACCTTGCTGTGACTCTTGCACGCTTCTCTTTACTGTTTCATGCACTCTTGCACCCTCTTGCCACCTTGCTGTGCCTCTTGCACGCTTCTTTTTACTGTTTCATGCGCTCTTGCACCCTCTTGCCACCTTGCTGTGCCTATTGCCTGCTTCTCTTTACTGTTTCATGCGCTCTTGCACCCTCTTGCCACCTTGCTGTGCCTCTTGCACGCTTCTCTTTACTGTTTCATGCGTTTTTTTACCCTCTTGCCACCTTGCTATGCCTCTTGCACGCTTCTCTTTACTGTTTCATGCGTTTTTGCAAGCTCTTGCCACCATGCTGTGCCTCTTGCACGCTTCTCTTTACTGTTTCAAGCACTCTTGCACCCTCTTGCCACCTTGCTGTGCCTCTTGCATGCTTCTCTTTACTGTTTCATACGGTCTTGCACCCTCTTGCAACCTTGCTGTGCCTCTTGCACGCTTCTATTTTCTGTTTCATACCACTTGCACCCTCTTGCCACCTTGCTGTGCCTCTTGCCTGCTTCTCTTTACTGTTTCATGTGCTCTTGCACCCTCTTGCCACCTTGCTGTGCCTCTTGCACGCTTCTCTTTACTGTTTCATGTGATTTTGCACCCTCTTGCCACCTTGCTGTGCCTCTTGCACGCTTCTCTTTACGGTTTCATGCGCTCTTGCACCCTCTTGCCACCTTGCTGTGCCTCTTGCACGCTTCTCTTTACTGTTTCATGCCTCTTGCACGCTTCTCTTTACTGTTTCATGCGCTCTTGCACCCTCTTGCCACCTTGCTGTGCCTCTTGCACGCTTCTCTTTACTGTTTCATGCGCTCTTGCACCCTCTTTCCACCTTGTTCTGTCTCTTGCATGCTTCTCTTTACTTTTTCATGCACTCTTGCACACTCTTGCCACCTTGCCGTGCCTCTTGCACGCTTCTGTTTACTGTTTCATGCACTCTTGCACCCTCTTGCCACCTTGCTGTGCCTCTTGCACGCTATTCTTTACTGTTTCATGTGCTCTTGCACCCTCTTGCCACCTTGCTGTGCCTCCTGCATGCTTCTCTTTACTGTTTCAAGCACTCTTGCACCCTCTTGCCACCTTGCTGTGCCTCTTGCGCTCTTCTGTTTACTGTTTCATGCACTCTTGCACCCTCTTGCCACCTTGCTGTGCCTCTTGCACGCTATTCTTTACTGTTTCATGTGCTCTTGCACCCTCTTGCCACCTTGCTGTGCCTCCTGCATGCTTCTCTTTACTGTTTCAAGCACTCTTGCACCCTCTTGCCACCTTGCTGTGCCTCTTGCATGCTTCTCTTTACTGTTTCATGCGGTCTTGCACCCTCTTGCCACCTTGCTGTGCCTCTTGCACGCTTCTATTTTCTGTTTCATACCACTTGCACCCTCTTGCCACCTTGCTGTGCCTCTTGCCTGCTTCTCTTTACTGTTTCATGTGCTCTTGCACCCTCTTGCCACCTTGCTGTGCCTCTTGCATGCTTCTCTTTACTGTTTCATGTGATTTTGCACCCTCTTGCCACCTTGCAGTGCCTCTTGCACGCTTCTCTTTACTGTTTCATGTGCTCTTGCACCCTCTTGCCACCTTGCTGTGCCTCTTGCACGCTTCTCTTTACTGTTTCATGCAGTCTTGCACCCTCTTGCCACCTTGCTGTGCCTCTTGCACGCTTCTCTTTACTGTTTCATGCGCTCTTGCACCCTCTTGCCACCTTGTTGTGTCTCTTGCATGCTTCTCTTTACTTTTTCATGCACTCTTGCACACTCTTGCCAACTTGCAGTGCCTCTTGCACGCTTCTCTTTACTTTTTCATGCACTCTTGCACACTCTTGCCACATTGCTGTGCCTCTTGCACGCTTCTCATTACTGTTTCATGCGCTCTTGCACCCTCTTGCCACCTTGCTGTGCCTCTTGCACACTTCTAATTACTGTTTCATGCACTCTTGCACCCTCTTGCCACCTTGCTGTGCCTCTTGCACGCTTCTCTTCTTCTCTTTTCTGTTTCATGCGCACTTACACCTTCTTGCCACCTTGCTGTGCCTCTTGCACGCTTCTCTTTACTGTTTCATGCGCTCTTGTACCCTCTTGCCACCTTGTTGTGCCTCTTGCACGCATCTATTTATTGTTTCATGCATTCTTGCACCCTCTTGCCACCTTGCTCTGCCTCTTGCATGCTTCTCGTTTCTGTTTCATACACACTTGCACTCTCTTGCCACCTTGCTGTGCCTCTTGCCCGCTTCTCTTTACTGTTTCATGCGCACTTGCACCCTCTTGCCACCTTGCTGTGCCTCTTGCACACTTCTCTTTACTGTTTCGTACACTCTTGCACCCTCTTGCCACCTTGCTGTGCCTCTTGCACGCTTCTCTTTACTGTTTCATGCGCTCTTGCACCCTCTGCCACCTTGCTGTGCCTCTTGCACGCTTCTCTTTACTGTTTCATGCGGTCTTGCACCTTCTTGCCACCTTGTTGTGCCTCTTGCACGCTTCTCTTTACTGTTTCATGCGCTCTTGTACCCTCTTGCCACCTTGTTGTGCCTCTTGCACGCATCTATTTATTGTTTCATGCATTCTTGCACCCTCTTGCCACCTTGCTGTGCCTCTTGCATGCTTCTCTTTACTGTTTTATGTGCTCTTGTACCCTCTTGCCACCTTGCTATGCCTCTTGCATGCTTCTCTTTACTGTTTCATGAGCTCTTACACCCTCTTGCCACCTTGCTGTGCCTCTTGCACGCTTCTCTTTACTGTTTCATGCACTCTTGCACCACCTTGCTGTGCCTCATGCAGCTTCTCTTTACTGTTTCATGCACTCTTGCACCACCTTGCTGTGCCTCATGCAGCTTCTCTTTACTGTTTCATGAGCTCTTGCACCCTCTTGCCACCTTGCTGTGCCTCTTGCACGCTTCCCTTTACTGTTTCATACACTCTTGCACCCTCTTGCCACCTTGCTGTGCCTCTTGCACGCTTCTCTTTACTGTTTCATGCGCTCTTGCACCCTTCTTGCCAACTTGCTGTGCCTCTTGCACGCTACTCTTTACTGTTTCATGCGCTCTTGCACCCTCTTGCCACCTTGCTGTGCCTCTTGCACGCTTCTCTTTACTGTTTCAAGCACTCTTGCACCCTCTTGCCACCTTGCTGTGCCTCTTGCACGCTTCTCATTACGGTTTCATGCGCTCTTGTACCCTCTTGCCACCTTGTTGTGCCTCTTGCACGCATCTATTTATTGTTTCATGCATTCTTGCACCCTCTTGCCACCTTGTTGTGCCTCTTGCACGCTTCTCTTTACTGTTTCATGCGCTCTTGTACCCTCTTGCCACCTTGTTGTGCCTCTTGCACGCATCTATTTATTGTTTCATGCATTCTTGCACCCTCTTGCCACCTTGCTCTGCCTCTTGCATGCTTCTCGTTTCTGTTTCATACACACTTGCACTCTCTTGCCACCTTGCTGTGCCTCTTGCCCGCTTCTCTTTACTGTTTCATGCGCACTTGCACCCTCTTGCCACCTTGCTGTGCCTCTTGCACACTTCTCTTTACTGTTTCGTACACTCTTGCACCCTCTTGCCACCTTGCTGTGCCTCTTGCACGCTTCTCTTTACTGTTTCATGCGCTCTTGCACCCTCTTGCCACCTTGCTGTGCCTCTTGCACGCATCTATTTATTGTTTCATGCACTCTTACACCCTCTTGCCACTTTGCTGTGCCTCTTGCATGCTTCTCTTTACTGTTTCATACGCTCTTGCACCCTCTTGCCACCTTGCTGTGCCTCTTGCACGCTTCTCTTTACTGTTTCATGCTCTCTTGCACCCTCTTGCCACCTTGCTGTGCCTCTTGCACGCTTCTCTTTACTGTTTCATACACTCTTGCACCCTCTTGCCACCTTGCTGTGCCTCTTGCACGCTTCTCTTTCCTGTTTCATGCACTCTTGCACCCTCTTGCCACCTTGCTGTGCCTCTTGCACGCTACTCTTTACTGTTTCAAGCGCTCTTGCACCCTCTTGCCACCTTGCTCTGCCTCTTGCATGCTTCTCTTCACTGTTTCATGCGATCTTGCACCCTCTTGCCACCTTGCTCTGCCTCTTGCATGCTTCTATTTTCTGTTTCATACACACTTGCACCCTCTTGCCACCTTGCTGTGCCTCTTGCCCGCTTCTCTTTACTGTTTCATGCGCACTTGCACCCTCTTGCCACCTTGCTGTGCCTCTTGCACGCTTCTCTTTACTGTTTCGTACACTCTTGCACCCTCTTGCCACCTTGCTGTGCCTCTTGCACGCTTCTCTTTACTGTTTCATGCACTCTTGCACCCTCTTGCCACTTTGGTGTGCCTCTTGCATGCTTCTCTTTACTGTTTCAAGCGCTCTTGCACACTCTTGCCACCTTGCTGTGCCTCTTGCACGCTTCTCTTTACTGTTTCATGCACTCTTGCACCCTCTTACCACCTTACTGTGCCTCTTGCACGCTTCTCTTTACTGTTTCAAGCGCTCTTGCACCCTCTTGCCATCTTGCTGTGCCTCTTGCATGCTTCTCTTCACTGTTTCATGCGGTCTTGCACCCTCTTGCCACCTTGCTGTGCCTCTTGCACGCTTCTATTTTCTGTTTCATACACACTTGCACCCTCTTGCCACCTTGCTGTGCCTCTTGCCCGCTTCTCTTTACTGTTTCATGTGCACTTGCACCCTCTTGCCACCTTGCTGTGCCTCTTGCACGCTTCTCTTTACTGTTTCATGCACTCTTGCACCCTCTTGACATCTTGCTGTGCCTCTTGCACACTTCTCTTTACTGTTTCATGCGGTCTTGCACCCTCTTGCCACCTTGTTGTGCCTATTGCACGCTTCTCTTTACTGTTTCATGCGCTCTTGTACCCTCTTGCCACCTTGTTGTGCCTCTTGCACGCATCTATTTATTGTTTCATGCATTCTTGCACCCTCTTGCCACCTTGCTCTGCCTCTTGCATGCTTCTATTTTCTGTTTCATACACACTTGCACCCTCTTGCCACCTTGCTGTGCCTCTTGCCCGCTTCTCTTTACTGTTTCATGCGCACTTGCACCCTCTTGCCACCTTGCTGTGCCTCTTGCACACTTCTCTTTACTGTTTCGTACACTCTTGCACCCTCTTGCCACCTTGCTGTGCCTCTTGCACGCTTCTCTTTACTGTTTCATGCACTCTTGCACCCTCTTGCCACTTTGGTGTGCCTCTTGCATGCTTCTCTTTACTGTTTCAAGCACTCTTGCACACTCTTGCCACCTTGCTGTGCCTCTTGCACGCTTCTCTTTACTGTTTCATGCACTCTTGCACCCTCTTACCACCTTACTGTGCCTCTTGCACGCTTCTCTTTACTGTTTCAAGCGCTCTTGCACCCTCTTGCCATCTTGCTGTGCCTCTTGCATGCTTCTCTTCACTGTTTCATGCGGTCTTGCACCCTCTTGCCACCTTGCTGTGCCTCTTGCACGCTTCTATTTTCTGTTTCATACACACTTGCACCCTCTTGCCACCTTGCTGTGCCTCTTGCCCGCTTCTCTTTACTGTTTCATGTGCACTTGCACCCTCTTGCCACCTTGCTGTGCCTCTTGCACGCTTCTCTTTACTGTTTCATGCACGCTTGCACCCTCTTGCCACCTTGCTGTGCCTCTTGCACACTTCTCTTTACTGTTTCATGCGGTCTTGCACCCTCTTGCCACCTTGTTGTGCCTCTTGCACGCTTCTCTTTACTGTTTCATGCGCTCTTGTACCCTCTTGCCACCTTGTTGTGCCTCTTGCACGCATCTATTTATTGTTTCATGCATTCTTGCACCCTCTTGCCACCTTGATGTGCCTCTTGCACACTTCTCTTTACTGTTTCATGCAGTCTTGCACCCTCTTGCCACCTTGTTGTGCCTCTTGCACGCTTCTCTTTACTGTTTCATGCACTCTTGTACCCTCTTGCCACCTTGTTGTGCCTCTTGCACGCATCTATTTATTGTTTCATGCATTCTTGCACCCTCTTGCCACCTTGCTGTGCCTCTTGCATGCTTCTCTTCACTGTTTCATGCGGTCTTGCACCCTCTTGCCACCTTGCTGTGCCTCTTGCACGCTTCTATTTTCTGTTTCATACACACTTGCAGCTTCTTGCCACATTGCTGTGCCTCTTGCCCGCTTCTCTTTACAGTTTCATGCGCACCTGCACCCTCTTGCCACCTTGCTGTGCCTCTTGCACGCTTCTCTTTACTGTTTCATGCACTCTTGCACCCTCTTGCCACCTTGATGTGCCTCTTGCACACTTCTCTTTACTGTTTCATGCGCACTTGCACTCTCTTGCCACCTTGCTGTGCCTCTTGCACGCTTTACTTTACTGTATCATGCACTCTTGCACCCTCTTGCCACCTTGCTGTGCCTCTTGCACGCTTCTCTTTACTGTTTCATGCGGTCTTGCACCTTCTTGCCACCTTGTTGTGCCTCTTGCACGCTTCTCTTTACTGTTTCATGGGCTCTTGTACCCTCTTGCCACCTTGTTGTGCCTCTTGCACGCATCTATTTATTGTTTCATGCATTCTTGCACCCTCTTGCCACCTTGCTGTGCCTCTTGCATGCTTCTCTTTACTGTTTTATGCGCTCTTGTACCCTCTTGCCACCATGCTGTGCCTCTTGCACGCTTCTCTTTACTGTTTCATGCGCTCTTGCACCCTCTTGCCACCTTGCTATGCCTCTTGCATGCTTCTCTTTACTGTTTCATGAGCTCTTGCACCCTCTTGCCACCTTGCTGTGCCTCTTGCACGCTTCTCTTTACTGTTTCATGCACTCTTGCACCACCTTGCTGTGCCTCATGCAGCTTCTCTTTACTGTTTCATGCACTCTTGCACGACCTTGCTGTGCCTCATGCAGCTTCTCTTTACTGTTTCATGAGCTCTTGCACCCTCTTGCCACCTTGCTGTGCCTCTTGCACGCTTCCCTTTACTGTTTCATACACTCTTGCACCCTCTTGCCACCTTGCTGTGCCTCTTGCACGCTTCTCTTTACTGTTTCATGCGCTCTTGCACCCTTCTTGCCACCTTGCTGTGCCTCTTGCACGCTACTCTTTACTGTTTCATGCGCTCTTGCACCCTCTTGCCACCTTGCTGTGCCTCTTGCACGCTTCTCTTTACTGTTTCAAGCACTCTTGCACCCTCTTGCCACCTTGCTGTGCCTCTTGCACGCTTCTCATTACGGTTTCATGCGCTCTTGCACCCTCTTGCCACCTTGCTGTGACTCTTGCACGCTTCTCTTTACTGTTTCATGCACTCTTGCACCCTCTTGCCACCTTGCTGTGCCTCTTGCACGCTTCTCTTT
Source organism: Ambystoma mexicanum (assembly GCF_040938575.1). Classification (NCBI taxonomy): domain Eukaryota; kingdom Metazoa; phylum Chordata; class Amphibia; order Caudata; family Ambystomatidae; genus Ambystoma; species Ambystoma mexicanum. The sequence continues at coordinate 1,687,663,533 of NC_090937.1, read as the reverse complement.
ACTGTTTCATGCGCTCTTGCACCCTCTTGCCACCTTGCTGTGCCTATTGCCTGCTTCTCTTTACTGTTTCATGCGCTCTTGCACCCTCTTGCCACCTTGCTGTGCCTCTTGCACGCTTCTCTTTACTGTTTCATGCGTTTTTTACCCTCTTGCCACCTTGCTATGCCTCTTGCACGCTTCTCTTTACTGTTTCATGCACTCTTGCACCCTCTTGCCACCTTGCTGTGCCTCTTCCGCGCTTCTCTTTACTGTTTCATGCGCTCTTGCACCCTCTTGCCACCTTGCTATGCCTCTTGCATGCTTCTCTTTACTGTTTCATGAGCTCTTGCACCCTCTTGCCACCTTGCTGTGCCTCTTGCACGCTTCTCTTTACTGTTTCATGCGCTCTTGCACCACCTTGCTGTGCCTCATGCAGCTTCTCTTTACTGTTTCATGAGCTCTTGCACCCTCTTGCCACCTTGCTGTGCCTCTTGCACGCTTCCCTTTACTGTTTCATACACTCTTGCACCCTCTTGCCACCTTGCTGTGCCTCATGCAGCTTCTCTTTACTGTTTCATGCACTCTTGCACCACCTTGCTGTGCCTCATGCAGCTTCTCTTTACTGTTTCATGAGCTCTTGCACCCTCTTGCCACCTTGCTGTGCCTCTTGCACGCTTCCCTTTACTGTTTCATACACTCTTTCACCCTCTTGCCACCTTGCTGTGCCTCTTGCACGCTTCTCTTTACTGTTTCATGCGCTCTTGCACCCTTCTTGCCACCTTGCTGTGCCTCTTGCACGCTACTCTTTACTGTTTCATGCGCTCTTGCACCCTCTTGCCACCTTGCTGTGCCTCTTGCACGCTTCTCTTTACTGTTTCAAGCACTCTTGCACCCTCTTGCCACCTTGCTGTGCCTCTTGCACGCTTCTCATTACGGTTTCATGCGCTCTTGCACCCTCTTGCCACCTTGCTGTGACTCTTGCACGCTTCTCTTTACTGTTTCATGCACTCTTGCACCCTCTTGCCACCTTGCTGTGCCTCTTGCACGCTTCTTTTTACTGTTTCATGCGCTCTTGCACCCTCTTGCCACCTTGCTGTGCCTATTGCCTGCTTCTCTTTACTGTTTCATGCGCTCTTGCACCCTCTTGCCACCTTGCTGTGCCTCTTGCACGCTTCTCTTTACTGTTTCATGCGTTTTTTTACCCTCTTGCCACCTTGCTTTGCCTCTTGCACGCTTCTCTTTACTGTTTCATGCGTTTTTGCAAGCTCTTGCCACCATGCTGTGCCTCTTGCACGCTTCTCTTTACTGTTTCAAGCACTCTTGCACCCTCTTGCCACCTTGCTGTGCCTCTTGCATGCTTCTCTTTACTGTTTCATACGGTCTTGCACCCTCTTGCAACCTTGCTGTGCCTCTTGCACGCTTCTATTTTCTGTTTCATACCACTTGCACCCTCTTGCCACCTTGCTGTGCCTCTTGCCTGCTTCTCTTTACTGTTTCATGTGCTCTTGCACCCTCTTGCCACCTTGCTGTGCCTCTTGCACGCTTCTCTTTACTGTTTCATGTGATTTTGCACCCTCTTGCCACCTTGCTGTGCCTCTTGCACGCTTCTCTTTACTGTTTCATGCGCTCTTGCACCCTCTTGCCACCTTGCTGTGCCTCTTGCACGCTTCTCTTTACTGTTTCATGCCTCTTGCACGCTTCTCTTTACTGTTTCATGCGCTCTTGCACCCTCTTGCCACCTTGCTGTGCCTCTTGCACGCTTCTCTTTACTGTTTCATGCGCTCTTGCACCCTCTTGCCACCTTGTTCTGTCTCTTGCATGCTTCTCTTTACTTTTTCATGCACTCTTGCACACTCTTGCCACCTTGCCGTGCCTCTTGCACGCTTCTGTTTACTGTTTCATGCACTCTTGCACCCTCTTGCCACCTTGCTGTGCCTCTTGCACGCTATTCTTTACTGTTTCATGTGCTCTTGCACCCTCTTGCCACCTTGCTGTGCCTCCTGCATGCTTCTCTTTACTGTTTCAAGCACTCTTGCACCCTCTTGCCACCTTGCTGTGCCTCTTGCGCTCTTCTGTTTACTGTTTCATGCACTCTTGCACCCTCTTGCCACCTTGCTGTGCCTCTTGCACGCTATTCTTTACTGTTTCATGTGCTCTTGCACCCTCTTGCCACCTTGCTGTGCCTCCTGCATGCTTCTCTTTACTGTTTCAAGCACTCTTGCACCCTCTTGCCACCTTGCTGTGCCTCTTGCATGCTTCTCTTTACTGTTTCATGCGGTCTTGCACCCTCTTGCCACCTTGCTGTGCCTCTTGCACGCTTCTATTTTCTGTTTCATACCACTTGCACCCTCTTGCCACCTTGCTGTGCCTCTTGCCTGCTTCTCTTTACTGTTTCATGTGCTCTTGCACCCTCTTGCCACCTTGCTGTGCCTCTTGCATGCTTCTCTTTACTGTTTCATGTGATTTTGCACCCTCTTGCCACCTTGCTGTGCCTCTTGCACGCTTCTCTTTACTGTTTCATGTGCTCTTGCACCCTCTTGCCACCTTGCTGTGCCTCTTGCACGCTTCTCTTTACTGTTTCATGCAGTCTTGCACCCTCTTGCCACCTTGCTGTGCCTCTTGCACGCTTCTCTTTACTGTTTCATGCGCTCTTGCACCCTCTTGCCACCTTGTTGTGTCTCTTGCATGCTTCTCTTTACTTTTTCATGCACTCTTGCACACTCTTGCCAACTTGCAGTGCCTCTTGCACGCTTCTCTTTACTTTTTCATGCACTCTTGCACACTCTTGCCACATTGCTGTGCCTCTTGCACGCTTCTCATTACTGTTTCATGCGCTCTTGCACCCTCTTGCCACCTTGCTGTGCCTCTTGCACACTTCTAATTACTGTTTCATGCACTCTTGCACCCTCTTGCCACCTTGCTGTGCCTCTTGCACGCTTCTCTTCTTCTCTTTTCTGTTTCATGCGCACTTACACCTTCTTGCCACCTTGCTGTGCCTCTTGCATGCTTCTCTTTACTGTTTCATGCGCTCTTGCACCCTCTTGCCACCTTGCTGTGCCTCTTGCACGCTTCTCTTTACTGTTTCAGGCGCTCTTGCACCCTCTTGCCACCTTGCTGTGCCTCTTGCACGCTTCTCTTTACTGTTTCATGCGCTCTTGCACCCTCTTGCCACCTTGCTGTGCCTCTTGCACGCTTCTCTTTACTGTTTCATGCGCTCTTGCACCCTCTTGCCACCTTGCTGTGCCTCTTGCACGCTTCTCTTAACTGTTTCATGCGCTCTTGTACCCTCTTGCCACCTTGCTGTGCCTCTTGCACGCTTCTCTTTACTGTTTCATGCGCTTTTGCACCCTCTTGCCACCTTACTGTGCCTCTTGCACACTTCTCTTTACTGTTTCATGAGCTCTTGCACCCTCTTGCCACCTTGCTGTGCCTCTTGCACACTTCTCTTTACTATGTCATGCATTTTTTAACCCTCTTGCCACCTTGCTGTGCCTCCTGCACGCTTCTCTTTACTGTTTCATGCACTCTTGCACCCTCTTGCCACCTTGCTGTGCCTCTTGCACGCTTCTCTTCTTCTCTTTTCTGTTTCATGCGCACTTGCACCCTCTTGTCACCTTGCTGTGCCTCTTGCACGCTTCTCTTTACTGTTTCGTACACTCTTGCACCCTCTTGCCACCTTGCTGTGCCTCTTGCATGCTTCTCTTTACTGTTTCATGCACTCTTGCACACTCTTGCCACCTTGCTGTGCCTCTTGCACGCTTCTCTTTACTGTTTCATACGCTCTTGCACCCTCTTGCCACCTTGCTGTGCCTCTTGCACGCTTCTCTTTACTGTTTCTTGCACTCTTGCACCCTCTTGCCACCTTGCTGTGCCTCTTGCATGCTACTCTTTACGGTTTCATGCGCTCTTGCACCCTCTTGCCACCTTGCTGTGCCTCTTGCACGCTTCTCTTTACTGTTTCAAGCACTCTTGCACCCTCTTGCCACCTTGCTGTGCCTCTTGCATGCTTCTCTTTACTGTTTCATGCGGTCTTGCAACCTCTTGCCACCTTGCTGTGCCTCTTGCACGCTTCCATTTTCTGTTTCATACACACTTGCACCCTCTTGCCACCTTGCTGTGCCTCATGCACGCTTCTCTTCACTGTTTCATGCGCTCTTGCACCCTCTTGCCACCTTGTTGTGACTGTTGCATGCTTCTCTTTACTGTTTCATGTGCTCTTGCACCATCTTGCCACCTTGCTGTGCCTCTTGCACGCATCTCTTTACTGTTTCATGTGCTCTTGCACCCTCTTGCCACCTTGCTGTGCCTCTTGCCTTCTTCTCTTTACTGTTTCATGCGCTCTTGCACCCTCTTGCCACCTTGCTGTGCCTCTTGCACCCTTCTCTTTACTGTTTCATGCGCTCTTGCACCCTCTTGCCACCTTGCTGTGCCTCTTGCACGCTTCTCTTTACTGTTTCATGCGCTCTTGCACCCTCTTGCAACCTTGCTGTGCCTCTTGCACCCTTCTCTTTACTGTTTCCTGCGCTCTTGCACCCTCTTACCACCTTGCTGTGCCTCTTGCACGCTTCTCTTTACTGTTTCATGAACTCTTGCACCACCTTGCTGTGCCTCTTGCAGCTTCTCTTTACTGTGTCATGCGCTCTTACACCCTCTTGCCACTTTGCTGTGCCTCTTGAACGCTTCTCTTTACTGTTTCATGCTCTCTTGCACCCTCTTGCCACCTTGCTGTGCCTCTTGCACGCTTCTCTTTACTGTTTCATGCACTCTTGCACCCTCTTGCCACCTTGCTGTGCCTCTTGCATGCTACTCTTTACTGTTTCATGCACTCTTGCACACTCTTGCCACCTTGCTGTGCCTCTTGCACGCTTCTCTTTACTGTTTCAAGCACTCTTGCACCCTCTTGCCACCTTGCTGTGTCTCTTGCATGCTTCTCTTTACTGTTTCATGTGGTCTTGCACCCTCTTGCCACCTTGCTTTGCCTCTTGCACGCTTCAATTTTCTGTTTCATACACACTTGCACCCTCTTGCCACCTTGCTGTGCCTCTTGCACGCTTCTCTTCACTGTTTCACTCTTGCACCCTCTTGCCATCTTGCTGTGCCTCTTGCACACTTCTCTTTACTGTTTCATGCGCTCTTGCACCCTCTTGCCACCTTGCTGTGCCTCTTGCACGCTTCTCTTTACTGTTTCATGCGCTCTTGCACCCTCTTGCCACCTTGCTGTGCCTCTTGCATGCTTCTCTTTATTGTTTCATGCACTCTTGCACCCTCTTGCCACCTTGCTGTGCATCTTGCACACTTCTCTTTACTGTTTCATGCGCTTTTGCACCCTCTTGCCACCTTACTGTGCCTCTTGCACGCTTCTCTTTACTGTTTCATGAGCTCTTGCACCCTCTTGCCACCTTGCTGTGCCTCTTGCACACTTCTCTTTACTATGTCATGCATTTTTGAACCCTCTTGCCACCTTGCTGTGCCTCTTGCACTCTTCTCTTTACTGTTTCATGCACTCTTGCACCCTCTTGCCACCTTGCTGTGCCTCTTGCACGCTTCTCTTCTTCTCTTTACTGTTTCATGCGCACTTGCACCCTCTTGCCACCTTGCTGTGCCTCTTGCACGCTTCTCTTTACTGTTTCGTACACTCTTGCACCCTCTTGCCACCTTGCTGTGCCAGTTGCATGCTTCTCTTTACTGTTTCATGCGCTCTTGCACCCTCTTGCCACTTTGCAGTGCCTCTTGCATGCTTCTCTTTACTGTTTCATGCGCTCTTGCACACTCTTGCCACCTTCTCTTTACTGTTTCATGCGCTCTTGCACCCTCTTGCCACCTTGCTGTGCCTGTTGCATGCTTCTCTTTACTGTTTCATGTGCTCTTGCACCCTCTTGCCACCTTGCTGTGCCTGTTGAACGCTTCTCTTTACTGTTTCATGCGCTCTTGCACACTCTTGCCACGTTGCTGTGCCTCTTGCATGCTTCTCTTCACTGTTTCATGCGGTCTTGCACCCTCTTGCCACCTTGTTGTGCCTCTTGCACACTTCTCTTTACTGTTTCATGCATTCTTGCACCCTCTTGCCACCTTGCTGTGGCTCTTGCACGCTTCTCTTTACTGTTTCATGCACTCTTGCACCCTCTTGCCACCTTGCTGTGCCTCTTGCACGCTTCTCTTTACTGTTTCATGCGCTCTTGCACCCTCTTACCACCTTGCTGTGCCTCTTGCACGCTTCTCTTTACTGTTTCATGCACTCTTGCACCACCTTGCTGTGCCTCTTGCAGCTTCTCTTTACTGTTTCATGCGCTCTTACACCCTCTTGCCACTTTGCTGTGCCTCTTGAACGCTTCTCTTCACTGTTTCATGCGCTCTTGCACCTTCTTGCCACCTTGCTGTGCCTCTTGCACGCTTCTCTTTACTGTTTAATACACTCTTGCACCCTCTTGCCACCTTGCTGTGCCTCTTGCACGCTTCTCTTTACTGTTTCATGCACTCTTGCACCCTCTTGCCACCTTGCTGTGCCTCTTGCATGCTACTCTTTACTGTTTCATGCACTCTTGCACCCTCTTGCCACCTTGCTGTGCCTCTTGCACGGTTCTCTTTACTGTTTCAAGCACTCTTGCACCCTCTTGCCACCTTGCTGTGTCTCTTGCATGCTTCTCTTTACTGTTTCATGCACTCTTGCACCCTCTTGCCACCTTGCTGTGCCTCTTGCATGCTTCTCTTCACTGTTTCATGCGCTCTTGCACCATCTTGCCACCTTGCTGTGCCTCTTGCACGCTTCTCTTTACTGTTTCATGCATTCTTGCACCCTCTTGCCACCTTGCTGTGCCTCTTGCACGCTTCTCTTTACTGTTTCATGCGCTCTTGCACCCTCTTGCCACCTTGCTGTGCCTCTTGCACGCTTCTCTTTACTGTTTCATGCGCTCTTGCACCCTCTTGCCACCTTGCTGTGCCTCTTGCACGCTTCTCTTTACTGTTTCATGCGCTCTTGCACCCTTTTGCCACCTTGCTGTGCCTGTTGCACGCTTCTCTTTACTGTTTCATGCACTCTTGCACCCTCTTGCCACTTTGCTGTGCCTCTTGCATGCTTCTTTTTACTGTTTCATGCGCTCTTGCACACTCTTGCCACCTTGCTGTGCCTCTTGCACGCTTCTCTTTACTGTTTCATGCGCTCTTGCACACTCTTGCCACTTTGCTGTGCCTCTTGCACGCTTCCATTTTCTGTTTCATACACACTTGCACCCTCTTGCCACCTTGCTGTGCCTCATGCACGCTTCTCTTCACTGTTTCATGCGCTCTTGCACCCTCTTGCCACCTTGTTGTGACTGTTGCATGCTTCTCTTTACTGTTTCATGTGCTCTTGAACCATCTTGCCACCTTGCAGTGCCTCTTGCACGCATCTCTTTACTGTTTCATGTGCTCTTGCACCCTCTTGCCACCTTGCTGTGCCTCTTGCCTTCTTCTCTTTACTGTTTCATGCGCTCTTGCACCCTCTTGCCACCTTGCTGTGCCTGTTGCATGCTTCTCTTTACTGTTTCATGCGCTCTTGCACCCTCTTGCCACCTTGCTGTGCCTGTTGAACGCTTCTCTTTACTGTTTCATGCGCTCTTGCACACTCTTGCCACTTTGCTGTGCCTCTTGCACGCTTCTCTTTACTGTTTCATGCGCTCTTGCACACTCTTGCCACGTTGCTGTGCCTCTTGCATGCTTCTCTTCACTGTTTCATGCGGTCTTGCACCCTCTTGCCACCTTGTTGTGCCTCTTGCACACTTCTCTTTACTGTTTCATGCATTCTTGCACCCTCTTGCCACCTTGCTGTGGCTCTTGCACGCTTCTCTTTACTGTTTCATGCACTCTTGCACCCTCTTGCCACCTTGCTGTGCCTCTTGCACGCTTCTCTTTACTGTTTCATGCGCTCTTGCACCCTCTTACCACCTTGCTGTGCCTCTTGCACGCTTCTCTTTACTGTTTCATGCACTCTTGCACCACCTTGCTGTGCCTCTTGCAGCTTCTCTTTACTGTTTCATGCGCTCTTACACCCTCTTGCCACTTTGCTGTGCCTCTTGAACGCTTCTCTTCACTGTTTCATGCGCTCTTGCACCTTCTTGCCACCTTGCTGTGCCTCTTGCACGCTTCTCTTTACTGTTTAATACACTCTTGCACCCTCTTGCCACCTTGCTGTGCCTCTTGCACGCTTCTCTTTACTGTTTCATGCACTCTTGAACCCTCTTGCCACCTTGCTGTGCCTCTTGCATGCTACTCTTTACTGTTTCATGCACTCTTGCACCCTCTTGCCACCTTGCTGTGCCTCTTGCACGGTTCTCTTTACTGTTTCAAGCACTCTTGCACCCTCTTGCCACCTTGCTGTGTCTCTTGCATGCTTCTCTTTACTGTTTCATGCGCTCTTGCACCCTCTTGCCACCTTGCTGTGCCTCTTGCATGCTTCTCTTCACTGTTTCATGCGCTCTTGCACCATCTTGCCACCTTGCTGTGCCTCTTGCACGCTTCTCTTTACTGTTTCATGCATTCTTGCACCCTCTTGCCACCTTGCTGTGCCTCTTGCACGCTTCTCTTTACTGTTTCATGCGCTTTTGCACCCTCTTGCCACCTTACTGTGCCTCTTGCACACTTCTCTTTACTGTTTCATGAGCTCTTGCACCCTCTTGCCACCTTGCTGTGCCTCTTGCACACTTCTCTTTACTATGTCATGCATTTTTTAACCCTCTTGCCACCTTGCTGTGCCTCTTGCACGCTTCTCTTTACTGTTTCATGCACTCTTGCACCCTCTTGCCACCTTGCTGTGCCTCTTGCACGCTTCTCTTCTTCTCTTTTCTGTTTCATGCGCACTTGCACCCTCTTGTCACCTTGCTGTGCCTCTTGCACGCTTCTCTTTACTGTTTCGTACACTCTTGCACCCTCTTGCCACCTTGCTGTGCCTCTTGCATGCTTCTCTTTACTGTTTCATGCACTCTTGCACACTCTTGCCACCTTGCTGTGCCTCTTGCACGCTTCTCTTTACTGTTTCATACGCTCTTGCACCCTCTTGCCACCTTGCTGTGCCTCTTGCACGCTTCTCTTTACTGTTTCATGCACTCTTGCACCCTCTTGCCACCTTGCTGTGCCTCTTGCATGCTACTCTTTACGGTTTCTTGCGCTCTTGCACCCTCTTGCCACCTTGCTGTGCCTCTTGCACGCTTCTCTTTACTGTTTCAAGCACTCTTGCACCCTCTTGCCACCTTGCTGTGCCTCTTGCATGCTTCTCTTTACTGTTTCATGCGGTCTTGCAACCTCTTGCCACCTTGCTGTGCCTCTTGCACGCTTCCATTTTCTGTTTCATACACACTTGCACCCTCTTGCCACCTTGCTGTGCCTCATGCACGCTTCTCTTCACTGTTTCATGCGCTCTTGCACCCTCTTGCCACCTTGTTGTGACTGTTGCATGCTTCTCTTTACTGTTTCATGTGCTCTTGCACCATCTTGCCACCTTGCTGTGCCTCTTGCACGCATCTCTTTACTGTTTCATGTGCTCTTGCACCCTCTTGCCACCTTGCTGTGCCTCTTGCCTTCTTCTCTTTACTGTTTCATGCGCTCTTGCACCCTCTTGCCACCTTGCTGTGCCTCTTGCACCCTTCTCTTTACTGTTTCATGCGCTCTTGCACCCTCTTGCCACCTTGCTGTGCCTCTTGCACGCTTCTCTTTACTGTTTCATGCGCTCTTGCACCCTCTTGCAACCTTGCTGTGCCTCTTGCACCCTTCTCTTTACTGTTTCCTGCGCTCTTGCACCCTCTTACCACCTTGCTGTGCCTCTTGCACGCTTCTCTTTACTGTTTCATGCACTCTTGCACCACCTTGCTGTGCCTCTTGCAGCTTCTCTTTACTGTGTCATGCGCTCTTACACCCTCTTGCCACTTTGCTGTGCCTCTTGAACGCTTCTCTTTACTGTTTCATGCTCTCTTGCACCCTCTTGCCACCTTGCTGTGCCTCTTGCACGCTTCTCTTTACTGTTTCATGCACTCTTGCACCCTCTTGCCACCTTGCTGTGCCTCTTGCATGCTACTCTTTACTGTTTCATGCACTCTTGCACACTCTTGCCACCTTGCTGTGCCTCTTGCACGCTTCTCTTTACTGTTTCAAGCACTCTTGCACCCTCTTGCCACCTTGCTGTGTCTCTTGCATGCTTCTCTTTACTGTTTCATGTGGTCTTGCACCCTCTTGCCACCTTGCTTTGCCTCTTGCACGCTTCAATTTTCTGTTTCATACACACTTGCACCCTCTTGCCACCTTGCTGTGCCTCTTGCACGCTTCTCTTCACTGTTTCACTCTTGCACCCTCTTGCCATCTTGCTGTGCCTCTTGCACACTTCTCTTTACTGTTTCATGCGCTCTTGCACCCTCTTGCCACCTTGCTGTGCCTCTTGCACGCTTCTCTTTACTGTTTCATGCGCTCTTGCACCCTCTTGCCACCTTGCTGTGCCTCTTGCATGCTTCTCTTTATTGTTTCATGCACTCTTGCACCCTCTTGCCACCTTGCTGTGCATCTTGCACACTTCTCTTTACTGTTTCATGCGCTTTTGCACCCTCTTGCCACCTTACTGTGCCTCTTGCACGCTTCTCTTTACTGTTTCATGAGCTCTTGCACCCTCTTGCCACCTTGCTGTGCCTCTTGTACACTTCTCTTTACTATGTCATGCATTTTTGAACCCTCTTGCCACCTTGCTGTGCCTCTTGCACTCTTCTCTTTACTGTTTCATGCACTCTTGCACCCTCTTGCCACCTTGCTGTGCCTCTTGCACGCTTCTCTTCTTCTCTTTACTGTTTCATGCGCACTTGCACCCTCTTGCCACCTTGCTGTGCCTCTTGCACGCTTCTCTTTACTGTTTCGTACACTCTTGCACCCTCTTGCCACCTTGCTGTGCCAGTTGCATGCTTCTCTTTACTGTTTCATGCGCTCTTGCACCCTCTTGCCACTTTGCAGTGCCTCTTGCATGCTTCTCTTTACTGTTTCATGCGCTCTTGCACACTCTTGCCACCTTCTCTTTACTGTTTCATGCGCTCTTGCACCCTCTTGCCACCTTGCTGTGCCTGTTGCATGCTTCTCTTTACTGTTTCATGCGCTCTTGCACCCTCTTGCCACCTTGCTGTGCCTGTTGAACGCTTCTCTTTACTGTTTCATGCGCTCTTGCACACTCTTGCCACTTTGCTGTGCCTCTTGCACGCTTCTCTTTACTGTTTCATGCGCTCTTGCACACTCTTGCCACGTTGCTGTGCCTCTTGCATGCTTCTCTTCACTGTTTCATGCGGTCTTGCACCCTCTTGCCACCTTGTTGTGCCTCTTGCACACTTCTCTTTACTGTTTCATGCATTATTGCACCCTCTTGCCACCTTGCTGTGGCTCTTGCACGCTTCTCTTTACTGTTTCATGCACTCTTGCACCCTCTTGCCACCTTGCTGTGCCTCTTGCACGCTTCTCTTTACTGTTTCATGCGCTCTTGCACCCTCTTACCACCTTGCTGTGCCTCTTGCACGCTTCTCTTTACTGTTTCATGCACTCTTGCACCACCTTGCTGTGCCTCTTGCAGCTTCTCTTTACTGTTTCATGCGCTCTTACACCCTCTTGCCACTTTGCTGTGCCTCTTGAACGCTTCTCTTCACTGTTTCATGCGCTCTTGCACCTTCTTGCCACCTTGCTGTGCCTCTTGCACGCTTCTCTTTACTGTTTAATACACTCTTGCACCCTCTTGCCACCTTGCTGTGCCTCTTGCACGCTTCTCTTTACTGTTTCATGCACTCTTGCACCCTCTTGCCACCTTGCTGTGCCTCTTGCATGCTACTCTTTACTGTTTCATGCACTCTTGCACCCTCTTGCCACCTTGCTGTGCCTCTTGCACGGTTCTCTTTACTGTTTCAAGCACTCTTGCACCCTCTTGCCACCTTGCTGTGTCTCTTGCATGCTTCTCTTTACTGTTTCATGCGCTCTTGCACCCTCTTGCCACCTTGCTGTGCCTCTTGCATGCTTCTCTTCACAGTTTCATGCGCTCTTGCACCATCTTGCCACCTTGCTGTGCCTCTTGCACACTTCTCTTTACTGTTTCATGCATTCTTGCACCCTCTTGCCACCTTGCTGTGCCTCTTGCACGCTTCTCTTTACTGTTTCATGCGCTCTTGCACCCTCTTGCCACCTTGCTGTGCCTCTTGCACGCTTCTCTTTACTGTTTCATGCGCTCTTGCACCCTCTTGCCACCTTGCTGTGCCTCTTGCACGCTTCTCTTTACTGTTTCATGCGCTCTTGCACCCTTTTGCCACCTTGCTGTGCCTGTTGCACGCTTCTCTTTACTGTTTCATGCACTCTTGCACCCTCTTGCCACTTTGCTGTGCCTCTTGCATGCTTCTTTTTACTGTTTCATGCGCTCTTGCACACTCTTGCCACCTTGCTGTGCCTCTTGCACGCTTCTCTTTACTGTTTCATGCGCTCTTGCACACTCTTGCCACTTTGCTGTGCCTCTTGCACGCTTCCATTTTCTGTTTCATACACACTTGCACCCTCTTGCCACCTTGCTGTGCCTCATGCACGCTTCTCTTCACTGTTTCATGCGCTCTTGCACCCTCTTGCCACCTTGTTGTGACTGTTGCATGCTTCTCTTTACTGTTTCATGTGCTCTTGAACCATCTTGCCACCTTGCTGTGCCTCTTGCACGCATCTCTTTACTGTTTCATGTGCTCTTGCACCCTCTTGCCACCTTGCTGTGCCTCTTGCCTTCTTCTCTTTACTGTTTCATGCGCTCTTGCACCCTCTTGCCACCTTGCTGTGCCTGTTGCATGCTTCTCTTTACTGTTTCATGCGCTCTTGCACCCTCTTGCCACCTTGCTGTGCCTGTTGAACGCTTCTCTTTACTGTTTCATGCGCTCTTGCACACTCTTGCCACTTTGCTGTGCCTCTTGCACGCTTCTCTTTACTGTTTCATGCGCTCTTGCACACTCTTGCCACATTGCTGTGCCTCTTGCATGCTTCTCTTCACTGTTTCATGCGGTCTTGCACCCTCTTGCCACCTTGTTGTGCCTCTTGCACACTTCTCTTTACTGTTTCATGCATTCTTGCACCCTCTTGCCACCTTGCTGTGGCTCTTGCACGCTTCTCTTTACTGTTTCATGCACTCTTGCACCCTCTTGCCACCTTGCTGTGCCTCTTGCACGCTTCTCTTTACTGTTTCATGCGCTCTTGCACCCTCTTACCACCTTGCTGTGCCTCTTGCACGCTTCTCTTTACTGTTTCATGCACTCTTGCACCACCTTGCTGTGCCTCTTGCAGCTTCTCTTTACTGTTTCATGCGCTCTTACACCCTCTTGCCACTTTGCTGTGCCTCTTGAACGCTTCTCTTCACTGTTTCATGCGCTCTTGCACCTTCTTGCCACCTTGCTGTGCCTCTTGCACGCTTCTCTTTACTGTTTAATACACTCTTGCACCCTCTTGCCACCTTGCTGTGCCTCTTGCACGCTTCTCTTTACTGTTTCATGCACTCTTGAACCCTCTTGCCACCTTGCTGTGCCTCTTGCACGGTTCTCTTTACTGTTTCAAGCACTCTTGCACCCTCTTGCCACCTTGCTGTGTCTCTTGCATGCTTCTCTTTACTGTTTCATGCGCTCTTGCACCCTCTTGCCACCTTGCTGTGCCTCTTGCATGCTTCTCTTCACTGTTTCATGCGCTCTTGCACCATCTTGCCACCTTGCTGTGCCTCTTGCACGCTTCTCTTTACTGTTTCATGCATTCTTGCACCCTCTTGCCACCTTGCTGTGCCTCTTGCACGCTTCTCTTTACTGTTTCATGCGCTCTTGCACCCTCTTGCCACTTTGCTGTGCCTCTTGCATGCTTCTTTTTACTGTTTCATGCGCTCTTGCACACTCTTGCCACCTTGCTGTGCCTCTTGCACGCTTCTCTTTACTGTTTCATGCGCTCTTGCACACTCTTGCCACTTTGCTGTGCCTATTGTACGCTTCTCTTTATTGTTCCATGCGCTTTTGCACACTCTTGCCACCTTGCTGTGCCTCTTGCACGCTTACTGTTTCATACGCTCTTGCACCCTCTTGCCACCTTGCTGTGCCTCTTGCACGCTTCTCTTTACTGTTTCAGGCACTCTTGCACCCTCTTGCCACCTTGCTGTGCCTCTTGCATGCTACTCTTTACTGTTTCATGCGCTCTTGCACCCTCTTGCCACCTTGCTGTGCCTCTTGCACGCTTCTCTTTACTGTTTCAAGCACTCTTGCACCCTCTTGCCACTTTGCTGTGCCTCTTGCACGCTTCTCTTTACTGTTTCATGCACTCTTGCACCCTCTTGCCACCTTGCTGTGCCTCTTGCATGCTACTCTTTACTGTTTCATGCGGTCTTGCACCCTCTTGCCACCTTGCTGTGCCTCTTGCACGCTTCCATTTTCTGTTTCATACACACTTGCACCCTCTTGCCACCTTGCTGTGCCTCTTGCACGCTTCTCTTCACTGTTTCACTCTTGCACCCTCTTGCCATCTTGCTGTGCCTCTTGCACACTTCTCTTTACTGTTTCATGCGCTCTTGCACCCTCTTGCCACCTTGCTGTGCCTCTTGCACGCTTCTCTTTACTGTTTCATGCGCTCTTGCACACTCTTGCCACGTTGCTGTGCCTCTTGCATACTTCTCTTCACTGTTTCATGCGGTCTTGCACCCTCTTGCCACCTTGTTGTGCCTCTTGCACACTTCTCTTTACTGTTTCATGCATTCTTGCACCCTCTTGCCACCTTGCTGTGGCTCTTGCACGCTTCTCTTTACTGTTTCATGCACTCTTGCACCCTCTTGCCACCTTGCTGTGCCTCTTGCACGCTTCTCTTTACTGTTTCATGCGCTCTTGCACCCTCTTACCACCTTGCTGTGCCTCTTGCACGCTTATCTTTACTGTTTCATGCACTCTTGCACCACCTTGCTGTGCCTCTTGCAGCTTCTCTTTACTGTTTCATGCGCTCTTACACCCTCTTGCCACTTTGCTGTGCCTCTTGAACGCTTCTCTTCACTGTTTCATGCGCTCTTGCACCTTCTTGCCACCTTGCTGTGCCTCTTGCACGCTTCTCTTTACTGTTTAATACACTCTTGCACCCTCTTGCCACCTTGCTGTGCCTCTTGCACGCTTCTCTTTACTGTTTCATGCACTCTTGCACCCTCTTGCCACCTTGCTGTGCCTCTTGCATGCTACTCTTTACTGTTTCATGCACTCTTGCACCCTCTTGCCACCTTGCTGTGCCTCTTGCACGGTTCTCTTTACTGTTTCAAGCACTCTTGCACCCTCTTGCCACCTTGCTGTGTCTCTTGCATGCTTCTCTTTAGTGTTTCATGTGGTCTTGCACCCTCTTGCCACCTTGCTGTGCCTCTTGCACGCTTCTATTTTCTGTTTCATACACACTTGCACCCTCTTGCCACCTTGCTGTGCCTCTTGCACGCTTCTCTTCACTGTTTCATGCGCTCTTGCACCCTCTTGCCACCTTGTTGTGACTCTTGCATGCTTCTCTTCACTGTTTCATGCGCTCTTGCACCATCTTGCCACCTTGCTGTGCCTCTTGCACGCTTCTCTTTACTGTTTCATGCGCTCTTGCACCCTCTTGCCACCTTGCTGTGCCTCTTGCACGCTTCTCTTTACTGTTTCATGCGCTCTTGCACCCTCTTGCCACCTTGCGGTGCCTCTTGCACGCTTCTCTTTACTGTTTCATGCGCTCTTGCACCCTTTTGCCACCTTGCTGTGCCTGTTGCACGCTTCTCTTTACTGTTTCATGCACTCTTGCACCCTCTTGCCACTTTGCTGTGCCTCTTGCATGCTTCTTTTTACTGTTTCATGCGCTCTTGCACACTCTTGCCACCTTGCTGTGCCTCTTGCATGCTTCTCTTTACTGTTTCATGCGCTCTTGCACACTCTTGCCACTTTGCTGTGCCTATTGTACGCTTCTCTTTATTGTTTCATGCGCTTTTGCACACTCTTGCCACCTTGCTGTGCCTCTTGCACGCTTCTCTTTACTGTTTCATACGCTCTTGCACCCTCTTGCCACCTTGCTGTGCCTCTTGCACGCTTCTCTTTACTGTTTCATGCACTCTTGCACACTCTTGCCACCTTGCTGTGCCTCTTGCACGCTACTCTTTACTGTTTCATGCGCTCTTGCACCCTCTTGCCACCTTGCTGTGCCTCTTGCATGCTTCTCTTTACTGTTTCAAGCACTCTTGCACCCTCTTGCCACTTTGCTGTGCCTCTTGCACGCTTCTCTTTGCTGTTTCATGCACTCTTGCACCCTCTTGCCAACTTGCTGTGCCTCTTGCATGCTACTCTTTACTGTTTCATGCGGTCTTGCACCCTCTTGCCACCTTGCTGTGCCTCTTGCACGCTTCCATTTTCTGTTTCATACACACTTGCACCCTCTTGCCACCTTGCTGTGCCTCATGCACGCTTCTCTTCACTGTTTCATGCGCTCTTGCACCCTCTTGCCACCTTTTTGTGACTCTTGCTTGCTTCTCTTTACTGTTTCATCCGCTCTTGCACCCTCTTGCCTCCTTGCTGTGCCTCTTGCACCCTTCTCTTTACTGTTTCATGCGCTTTTGCACCCTCTTGCCACCTTGCTGTGCCTCTTGCACGCTTCTCTTTACTGCTTCATGCGCTCTTGCACCCTCTTGCCACCTTGCTATGCCTCTTGCACGCTTCTCTTTACTGTTTCATGCGCTCTTGCACCCTCTTGCCATCTTGCTGTGCCTCTTGCACGCTTCTCTTTACTGTTTCATGTGGTCTTGCACCCTCTTGCCACCTTGCTGTGCCTCTTGCACGCTTCCATTTTCTGTTTCATACACACTTGCACCCTCTTGCCACCTTGCTGTGCCTCATGCACGTTTCTCTTCACTGTTTCATGCGCTCTTGCACCCTCTTGCCACCTTGTTGTGACTCTTGCATGCTTCCCTTTACTGTTTCATGCGCTCTTGCACCCTCTTGCCACCTTGCTGTGCCTCTTGCACGCTTCTCTTTACTGTTTCATGCGCTCTTGCACCCTCTTGCCACCTTGCTGTGCCTCTTGCACCCTTCTCTTTACTGTTTCCTGCGCTCTTGCACCCTCTTACCACCTTGCTGTGCCTCTTGCACGCTTCTCTTTACTGTTTCATGCACTCTTGCACCACCTTGCTGTGCCTCTTGCAGCTTCTCTTTACTGTGTCAAAGCGCTCTTACACCCTCTTGCCACTTTGCTGTGCCTCTTGAATGCTTCTCTTTACTGTTTCATGCGCTCTTGCACCCTCTTGCCACCTTGCTGTGCCTCTTGCACGCTTCTCTTTACTGTTTAATACACTCTTGCACCCTCTTGCCACCTTGCTGTGCCTCTTGCACGCTTCTCTTTACTGTTTCATGCACTCTTGCACCCTCTTGCCACCTTGCTGTGCCTCTTGCATGCTACTCTTTACTGTTTCATGCACTCTTGCACCCTCTTGCCACCTTGTTGTGCCTCTTGCACGCTTTTCTTTACTGTTTCATGCACTCCTGCACCCTCTTGCCACCTTGCTGTGCCTCTTGCACGCTTCTGTTTACTGTTTCATGCACTCTTGCACCCTCTTGTCACCTTGCTGTGCCTCTTGCAGCTTCTCTTTACTGTTTCATGCGCTCTTACACCCTCTTGCCACTTTGCTGTGCCTCTTGAACGCTTCTCTTCACTGTTTCATGCGCTCTTGCACCCTCTTGCCACCCTGTTGTGACTCTTGCATGCTTCTCTTTACTGTTTCATGCGCTCTTGCACCCTCTTGCCACCTTGCTGTGCCTCTTGCACGCTTCTCTTTACTGTTTCATGCGCTCTTGCACCCTCTTGCCACCTTGCTGTGCCTCTTGCACCCTTCTCTTTACTGTTTCCTGCGCTCTTGCACCCTCTTACCACCTTGCTGTGCCTCTTGCACGCTTCTCTTTACTGTTTCATGCACTCTTGCACCACCTTGCTGTGCCTCTTGCAGCTTCTCTTTACTGTGTCATGCGCTCTTACACCCTCTTGCCACTTTACTGTGCCTCTTGAATGCTTCTCTTTACTGTTTCATGCGCTCTTGCACCCTCTTGCCACCTTGCTGTGCCTCTTGCACGCTTCTCTTTACTGTTTAATACACTCTTGCACCCTCTTGCCACCTTGCTGTGCCTCTTGCACGCTTCTCTTTACTGTTTCATGCACTCTTGCACCCTCTTGCCACCTTGCTGTGCCTCTTGCATGCTACTCTTTACTGTTTCATGCACTCTTGCACCCTCTTGCCACCTTGCTGTGCCTCTTGCACGCTTCTGTTTACTGTTTCATGCACTCTTGCACCCTCTTGCCACCTTGCTGTGCCTCTTGCACGCTTCTCTTTACTGTTTCATGCGGTCTTGCACCCTCTTGCCACCTTGTTGTGCCTCTTGCACGCTTTTCTTTACTGTGTCATGTGCTCTTGCACCCTCTTGCCATCTTGCTGTGCCTCTTGCACGCTTCTCTTTACTGTTTCATGCACTCTTGCACCCTCTTGCCATGTTGCTGTGCCTCTTGCATGCTTCTCTTTACTGTTTCATGCGGACTTGCACCCTCTTACCACCTTGCTGTGCCTCTTGCATGCTTCTCTTTACTGTTTCATGCGCTCTTGTACCCTCTTGCCACCTTGCTGTGCCTCTTGCACGCTTCTCTTTACTGTTTCATGCATTCTTGCACCCTCTTGCCATCTTGCTGTGCCTCTTGCACGCTTCTCTTTACTGTTTCATGCGCTCTTGCACCCTCTTGCCAACTTGCTGTGCCTCTTGCACGCTTCTCTTTACTGTTTCATGCGCTCTTGCACCCTTTTGCCACCTTGCTGTGCCTCTATCACGCTTCTCTTTACTGTTTCATGAGCTCTTGCACCCTATTGCCACCTTGCTGTGCCTCTTGCACGCTTCTCTTTACTGTTTCATGCACTCTTGCAACCTCTTGCCACCTTGCTGTGCCTCTTGCACGCTTCTCTTTACTGTTTCATGCGGTCTTGCACCCTCTTGTCACCTTGTTGTGCCTCTTGCACGCTTCTCTTTACTGTTTCATGCGCTCTTGTACCCTCTTGCCACCTTGTTGTGCTTCTTGCACGCTTCTATTTATTGTTTCATGCACTCTTGCACCCTCTTGCCACCTTGCTGTGCCTCTTGCACGCTTCTCTTTACTGTTTCATGCGCTCTTGTACCCTCTTGCCACCTTGCTGTGCCTCTTGCATGTTTCTCTTTACTGTTTCATGCACTCTTGCACCACCTTGCTGTGCCTCTTGCACGCTTCTCTTTACTGTTTCATGTGGTCTTGCACCCTCTTGCCACCTTGTTGTGCCTCTTGCACGCTTCTCTTTACTGTTTCATGCACTCTTGCACCCTCTTGCCATGTTGCTGTGCCTCTTGCACGCTTCACTTTACTGTTTCATGCAGACTTGCACCCTCTTGCCACCTTGCTGTGCCTCTTGCACGCTTCTCTTTACTGTTTCATGCACTCTTGAACCCTCTTGCCATGTTGCTGTGCCTCTTGCACGCTTCACTTTACTGTTTCATGCAGACTTGCACCCTCTTGCCACCTTGCTGTGCCTCTTGCATGTTTCTCTTTACTGTTTCATGCACTCTTGCACCACCTTGCTGTGCCTCTTGCACGCTTCTCTTTACTGTTTCATGTGGTCTTGCACCCTCTTGCCACCTTGTTGTGCCTCTTGCACGCTTCTCTTTACTGTTTCATGCACTCTTGCACCCTCTTGCCACCTTGTTGTGCCTCTTGCACGCTTCTCTTTACTGTTTCATGCACTCTTGCACCCTCTTGCCACCTTGCTGTGCCTCTTGCACGCTTCTCTTTACTGTTTCATGCGGTCTTGCACCCTCTTGTCACCTTGTTGTGCCTCTTGCACGCTTCTCTTTACTGTTTCATGCGCTCTTGTACCCTCTTGCCACCTTGTTGTGCTTCTTGCACGCTTCTATTTATTGTTTCATGCACTCTTGCACCCTCTTGCCACCTTGCTGTGCCTCTTGCACGCTTCTCTTTACTGTTTCATGCACTCTTGCACCCTCTTGCCACCTTGCTGTGCCTCTTGCACGCTTCTCTTTACTGTTTCATGCGGTCTTGCACCCTCTTGTCACCTTGTTGTGCCTCTTGCACGCTTCTCTTTACTGTTTCATGCGCTCTTGTACCCTCTTGCCACCTTGTTGTGCTTCTTGCACGCTTCTATTTATTGTTTCATGCACTCTTGCACCCTCTTGCCACCTTGCTGTGCCTCTTGCACGCTTCTCTTTACTGTTTCATGCGCTCTTGTACCCTCTTGCCACCTTGCTGTGCCTCTTGCATGTTTCTCTTTACTGTTTCATGCACTCTTGCACCACCTTGCTGTGCCTCTTGCACGCTTCTCTTTACTGTTTCATGTGGTCTTGCACCCTCTTGCCACCTTGTTGTGCCTCTTGCACGCTTCTCTTTACTGTTTCATGCACTCTTGCACCCTCTTGCCATGTTGCTGTGCCTCTTGCACGCTTCACTTTACTGTTTCATGCAGACTTGCACCCTCTTGCCACCTTGCTGTGCCTCTTGCACGCTTTTCTTTACTGTTTCATGATCTCTTGTACCCTCTTGCCACCTTGCTGTGCCTCTTGCACGCTTCTCTTTACTGTTTCATGCATTCATGCACCCTCTTGACACCTTGCTGTGCCGCTTGCACGCTTCTCTTTACTGTTTCATGCACTCTTGGACCCTCTTGCCACGTTGCTCTGCCTCTTGCACGCTTCTCTTTACTGTTTCATGCGGTCTTTCACCCTCTTGCCACCTTGCTGTGCCTCTTGCACGCTTCTCTTTACTGTTTCATGCGCTCTTGCACCCTCTTGCCAACTTGCTGTGCCTCTTGCACGCTTCTCTTTACTGTTTCATGCGCTGTTGCACCCTTTTGCCACCTTGCTGTGCCTCTATCACGCTTCTCTTTACTGTTTCATGAGCTCTTGCACCCTCTTGCCACTTTGCTGTGCCTCTTGCACGCTTCTCTTTACTGTTTCATGCACTCTTGCACCCTCTTGCCACCTTGCTGTGCCTCTTGCACGCTTCTCTTTACTGTTTCATGCGGTCTTGCTCCCTCTTGTCACCTTGTTGTGCCTCTTGCACGCTTTTCTTTACTGTTTCATGCGCTCTTGACCCTCTTGCCACCTTACTGTGCCTCTTGCACGCTTCTCTTTACTGTTTCATGAGCTCTTGCACCCTCTTGCCACCTTGCTGTGCCTCTTGCACGCTTCTCTTTACTATGTCATGCACTCTTGCACCCTCTTGCCAGCTTGCTGTGCCTCTTGCACGCTTCTGTTTACTGTTTCATGCATTCTTCCACCCTCTTGCCACCTTGCTGTGCCTCTTGCACGCTTCTCTTTACTGTTTCATGCGGTCTTGCACCCTCTTGCCACCTTGCTGTGCCTCTTGCACGCTTCTCTTTACTGTTTCATGCGCTCTTGCACCCTCTTGCCACTTTGCTGTGCCTCTTGCATGCTTCTTTTTACTGTTTCATGCGCTCTTGCACACTCTTGCCACCTTGCTGTGCCTCTTGCACGCTTCTCTTTACTGTTTCATGCGCTCTTGCACACTCTTGCCACTTTGCTGTGCCTATTGTACGCTTCTCTTTATTGTTCCATGCGCTTTTGCACACTCTTGCCACCTTGCTGTGCCTCTTGCACGCTTACTGTTTCATACGCTCTTGCACCCTCTTGCCACCTTGCTGTGCCTCTTGCACGCTTCTCTTTACTGTTTCATGCACTCTTGCACCCTCTTGCCACCTTGCTGTGCCTCTTGCATGCTACTCTTTACTGTTTCATGCGCTCTTGCACCCTCTTGCCACCTTGCTGTGCCTCTTGCACGCTTCTCTTTACTGTTTCAAGCACTCTTGCACCCTCTTGCCACTTTGCTGTGCCTCTTGCACGCTTCTCTTTACTGTTTCATGCACTCTTGCACCCTCTTGCCACCTTGCTGTGCCTCTTGCATGCTACTCTTTACTGTTTCATGCGGTCTTGCACCCTCTTGCCACCTTGCTGTGCCTCTTGCACGCTTCCATTTTCTGTTTCATACACACTTGCACCCTCTTGCCACCTTGCTGTGCCTCTTGCATGCTTCTCTTCACTGTTTCACTCTTGCACCCTCTTGCCATCTTGCTGTGCCTCTTGCACACTTCTCTTTACTGTTTCATGCGCTCTTGCACCCTCTTGCCACCTTGCTGTGCCTCTTGCACGCTTCTCTTTACTGTTTCATGCGCTCTTGCACACTCTTGCCACGTTGCTGTGCCTCTTGCATACTTCTCTTCACTGTTTCATGCGGTCTTGCACCCTCTTGCCACCTTGTTGTGCCTCTTGCACACTTCTCTTTACTGTTTCATGCATTCTTGCACCCTCTTGCCACCTTGCTGTGGCTCTTGCACGCTTCTCTTTACTGTTTCATGCACTCTTGCACCCTCTTGCCACCTTGCTGTGCCTCTTGCACGCTTCTCTTTACTGTTTCATGCGCTCTTGCACCCTCTTACCACCTTGCTGTGCCTCTTGCACGCTTATCTTTACTGTTTCATGCACTCTTGCACCACCTTGCTGTGCCTCTTGCAGCTTCTCTTTACTGTTTCATGCGCTCTTACACCCTCTTGCCACTTTGCTGTGCCTCTTGAACGCTTCTCTTCACTGTTTCATGCGCTCTTGCACCTTCTTGCCACCTTGCTGTGCCTCTTGCACGCTTCTCTTTACTGTTTAATACACTCTTGCACCCTCTTGCCACCTTGCTGTGCCTCTTGCACGCTTCTCTTTACTGTTTCATGCACTCTTGCACCCTCTTGCCACCTTGCTGTGCCTCTTGCATGCTACTCTTTACTGTTTCATGCACTCTTGCACCCTCTTGCCACCTTGCTGTGCCTCTTGCACGGTTCTCTTTACTGTTTCAAGCACTCTTGCACCCTCTTGCCACCTTGCTGTGTCTCTTGCATGCTTCTCTTTAGTGTTTCATGTGGTCTTGCACCCTCTTGCCACCTTGCTGTGCCTCTTGCACGCTTCTATTTTCTGTTTCATACACACTTGCACCCTCTTGCCACCTTGCTGTGCCTCTTGCACGCTTCTCTTCACTGTTTCATGCGCTCTTGCACCCTCTTGCCACCTTGTTGTGACTCTTGCATGCTTCTCTTCACTGTTTCATGCGCTCTTGCACCATCTTGCCACCTTGCTGTGCCTCTTGCACGCTTCTCTTTACTGTTTCATGCGCTCTTGCACCCTCTTGCCACCTTGCTGTGCCTCTTGCACGCTTCTCTTTACTGTTTCATGCGCTCTTGCACCCTCTTGCCACCTTGCTGTGCCTCTTGCACGCTTCTCTTTACTGTTTCATGCGCTCTTGCACCCTTTTGCCACCTTGCTGTGCCTGTTGCACGCTTCTCTTTACTGTTTCATGCACTCTTGCACCCTCTTGCCACTTTGCTGTGCCTCTTGCATGCTTCTTTTTACTGTTTCATGCGCTCTTGCACACTCTTGCCACCTTGCTGTGCCTCTTGCATGCTTCTCTTTACTGTTTCATGCGCTCTTGCACACTCTTGCCACTTTGCTGTGCCTATTGTACGCTTCTCTTTATTGTTTCATGCGCTTTTGCACACTCTTGCCACCTTGCTGTGCCTCTTGCACGCTTCTCTTTACTGTTTCATACGCTCTTGCACCCTCTTTCCACCTTGCTGTGCCTCTTGCACGCTTCTCTTTACTGTTTCATGCACTCTTGCACACTCTTGCCACCTTGCTGTGCCTCTTGCATGCTACTCTTTACTGTTTCATGCGCTCTTGCACCCTCTTGCCACCTTGCTGTGCCTCTTGCATGCTTCTCTTTACTGTTTCAAGCACTCTTGCACCCTCTTGCCACTTTGCTGTGCCTCTTGCACGCTTCTCTTTACTGTTTCATGCACTCTTGCACCCTCTTGCCAACTTGCTGTGCCTCTTGCATGCTACTCTTTACTGTTTCATGCGGTCTTGCACCCTCTTGCCACCTTGCTGTGCCTCTTGCACGCTTCCATTTTCTGTTTCATACACACTTGCACCCTCTTGCCACCTTGCTGTGCCTCATGCACGCTTCTCTTCACTGTTTCATGCGCTCTTGCACCCTCTTGCCACCTTTTTGTGACTCTTGCTTGCTTCTCTTTACTGTTTCATCCGCTCTTGCACCCTCTTGCCTCCTTGCTGTGCCTCTTGCACCCTTCTCTTTACTGTTTCATGCGCTTTTGCACCCTCTTGCCACCTTGCTGTGCCTCTTGCACGCTTCTCTTTACTGCTTCATGCGCTCTTGCACCCTCTTGCCACCTTGCTATGCCTCTTGCACGCTTCTCTTTACTGTTTCATGCGCTCTTGCACCCTCTTGCCATCTTGCTGTGCCTCTTGCACGCTTCTCTTTACTGTTTCATGTGGTCTTGCACCCTCTTGCCACCTTGCTGTGCCTCTTGCACGCTTCCATTTTCTGTTTCATACACACTTGCACCCTCTTGCCACCTTGCTGTGCCTCATGCACGTTTCTCTTCACTGTTTCATGCGCTCTTGCACCCTCTTGCCACCTTGTTGTGACTCTTGCATGCTTCCCTTTACTGTTTCATGCGCTCTTGCACCCTCTTGCCACCTTGCTGTGCCTCTTGCACGCTTCTCTTTACTGTTTCATGCGCTCTTGCACCCTCTTGCCACCTTGCTGTGCCTCTTGCACCCTTCTCTTTACTGTTTCCTGCGCTCTTGCACCCTCTTACCACCTTGCTGTGCCTCTTGCACGCTTCTCTTTACTGTTTCATGCACTCTTGCACCACCTTGCTGTGCCTCTTGCAGCTTCTCTTTACTGTGTCATGCGCTCTTACACCCTCTTGCCACTTTGCTGTGCCTCTTGAATGCTTCTCTTTACTGTTTCATGCGCTCTTGCACCCTCTTGCCACCTTGCTGTGCCTCTTGCACGCTTCTCTTTACTGTTTAATACACTCTTGCACCCTCTTGCCACCTTGCTGTGCCTCTTGCACGCTTCTCTTTACTGTTTCATGCACTCTTGCACCCTCTTGCCACCTTGCTGTGCCTCTTGCATGCTACTCTTTACTGTTTCATGCACTCTTGCACCCTCTTGCCACCTTGTTGTGCCTCTTGCACGCTTTTCTTTACTGTTTCATGCACTCCTGCACCCTCTTGCCACCTTGCTGTGCCTCTTGCACGCTTCTGTTTACTGTTTCATGCACTCTTGCACCCTCTTGTCACCTTGCTGTGCCTCTTGCAGCTTCTCTTTACTGTTTCATGCGCTCTTACACCCTCTTGCCACTTTGCTGTGCCTCTTGAACGCTTCTCTTCACTGTTTCATGCGCTCTTGCACCCTCTTGCCACCCTGTTGTGACTCTTGCATGCTTCTCTTTACTGTTTCATGCGCTCTTGCACCCTCTTGCCACCTTGCTGTGCCTCTTGCACGCTTCTCTTTACTGTTTCATGCGCTCTTGCACCCTCTTGCCACCTTGCTGTGCCTCTTGCACCCTTCTCTTTACTGTTTCCTGCGCTCTTGCACCCTCTTACCACCTTGCTGTGCCTCCTGCACGCTTCTCTTTACTGTTTCATGCACTCTTGCACCACCTTGCTGTGCCTCTTGCAGCTTCTCTTTACTGTGTCATGCGCTCTTACACCCTCTTGCCACTTTGCTGTGCCTCTTGAATGCTTCTCTTTACTGTTTCATGCGCTCTTGCACCCTCTTGCCACCTTGCTGTGCCTCTTGCACGCTTCTCTTTACTGTTTAATACACTCTTGCACCCTCTTGCCACCTTGCTGTGCCTCTTGCACGCTTCTCTTTACTGTTTCATGCACTCTTGCACCCTCTTGCCACCTTGCTGTGCCTCTTGCATGCTACTCTTTACTGTTTCATGCACTCTTGCACCCTCTTGCCACCTTGCTGTGCCTCTTGCACGCTTCTGTTTACTGTTTCATGCACTCTTGCACCCTCTTGCCACCTTGCTGTGCCTCTTGCACGCTTCTCTTTACTGTTTCATGCGGTCTTGCACCCTCTTGCCACCTTGTTGTGCCTCTTGCACGCTTTTCTTTACTGTGTCATGTGCTCTTGCACCCTCTTGCCATCTTGCTGTGCCTCTTGCACGCTTCTCTTTACTGTTTCATGCACTCTTGCACCCTCTTGCCATGTTGCTGTGCCTCTTGCATGCTTCTCTTTACTGTTTCATGCGGACTTGCACCCTCTTACCACCTTGCTGTGCCTCTTGCATGCTTCTCTTTACTGTTTCATGCGCTCTTGTACCCTCTTGCCACCTTGCTGTGCCTCTTGCACGCTTCTCTTTACTGTTTCATGCATTCTTGCACCCTCTTGCCATCTTGCTGTGCCTCTTGCACGCTTCTCTTTACTGTTTCATGCGCTCTTGCACCCTCTTGCCAACTTGCTGTGCCTCTTGCACGCTTCTCTTTACTGTTTCATGCGCTCTTGCACCCTTTTGCCACCTTGCTGTGCCTCTATCACGCTTCTCTTTACTGTTTCATGAGCTCTTGCACCCTATTGCCACCTTGCTGTGCCTCTTGCACGCTTCTCTTTACTGTTTCATGCACTCTTGCAACCTCTTGCCACCTTGCTGTGCCTCTTGCACGCTTCTCTTTACTGTTTCATGCGGTCTTGCACCCTCTTGTCACCTTGTTGTGCCTCTTGCACGCTTCTCTTTACTGTTTCATGCGCTCTTGTACCCTCTTGCCACCTTGTTGTGCTTCTTGCACGCTTCTATTTATTGTTTCATGCACTCTTGCACCCTCTTGCCACCTTGCTGTGCCTCTTGCACGCTTCTCTTTACTGTTTCATGCGCTCTTGTACCCTCTTGCCACCTTGCTGTGCCTCTTGCATGTTTCTCTTTACTGTTTCATGCACTCTTGCACCACCTTGCTGTGCCTCTTGCACGCTTCTCTTTACTGTTTCATGTGGTCTTGCACCCTCTTGCCACCTTGTTGTGCCTCTTGCACGCTTCTCTTTACTGTTTCATGCACTCTTGCACCCTCTTGCCATGTTGCTGTGCCTCTTGCACGCTTCACTTTACTGTTTCATGCAGACTTGCACCCTCTTGCCACCTTGCTGTGCCTCTTGCACGCTTCTCTTTACTGTTTCATGCACTCTTGAACCCTCTTGCCATGTTGCTGTGCCTCTTGCACGCTTCACTTTACTGTTTCATGCAGACTTGCACCCTCTTGCCACCTTGCTGTGCCTCTTGCATGTTTCTCTTTACTGTTTCATGCACTCTTGCACCACCTTGCTGTGCCTCTTGCACGCTTCTCTTTACTGTTTCATGTGGTCTTGCACCCTCTTGCCACCTTGTTGTGCCTCTTGCACGCTTCTCTTTACTGTTTCATGCACTCTTGCACCCTCTTGCCACCTTGTTGTGCCTCTTGCACGCTTCTCTTTACTGTTTCATGCACTCTTGCACCCTCTTGCCACCTTGCTGTGCCTCTTGCACGCTTCTCTTTACTGTTTCATGCGGTCTTGCACCCTCTTGTCACCTTGTTGTGCCTCTTGCACGCTTCTCTTTACTGTTTCATGCGCTCTTGTACCCTCTTGCCACCTTGTTGTGCTTCTTGCACGCTTCTATTTATTGTTTCATGCACTCTTGCACCCTCTTGCCACCTTGCTGTGCCTCTTGCACGCTTCTCTTTACTGTTTCATGCACTCTTGCACCCTCTTGCCACCTTGCTGTGCCTCTTGCACGCTTCTCTTTACTGTGTCATGCGGTCTTGCACCCTCTTGTCACCTTGTTGTGCCTCTTGCACGCTTCTCTTTACTGTTTCATGCGCTCTTGTACCCTCTTGCCACCTTGTTGTGCTTCTTGCACGCTTCTATTTATTGTTTCATGCACTCTTGCACCCTCTTGCCACCTTGCTGTGCCTCTTGCACGCTTCTCTTTACTGTTTCATGCGCTCTTGTACCCTCTTGCCACCTTGCTGTGCCTCTTGCATGTTTCTCTTTACTGTTTCATGCACTCTTGCACCACCTTGCTGTGCCTCTTGCACGCTTCTCTTTACTGTTTCATGTGGTCTTGCACCCTCTTGCCACCTTGTTGTGCCTCTTGCACGCTTCTCTTTACTGTTTCATGCACTCTTGCACCCTCTTGCCATGTTGCTGTGCCTCTTGCACGCTTCACTTTACTGTTTCATGCAGACTTGCACCCTCTTGCCACCTTGCTGTGCCTCTTGCACGCTTTTCTTTACTGTTTCATGATCTCTTGTACCCTCTTGCCACCTTGCTGTGCCTCTTGCACGCTTCTCTTTACTGTTTCATGCATTCTTGCACCCTCTTGACACCTTGCTGTGCCGCTTGCACGCTTCTCTTTACTGTTTCATGCACTCTTGGACCCTCTTGCCACGTTGCTCTGCCTCTTGCACGCTTCTCTTTACTGTTTCATGCGGTCTTTCACCCTCTTGCCACCTTGCTGTGCCTCTTGCACGCTTCTCTTTACTGTTTCATGCGCTCTTGCACCCTCTTGCCAACTTGCTGTGCCTCTTGCACGCTTCTCTTTACTGTTTCATGCGCTGTTGCACCCTTTTGCCACCTTGCTGTGCCTCTATCACGCTTCTCTTTACTGTTTCATGAGCTCTTGCACCCTCTTGCCACTTTGCTGTGCCTCTTGCACGCTTCTCTTTACTGTTTCATGCACTCTTGCACCCTCTTGCCACCTTGCTGTGCCTCTTGCACGCTTCTCTTTACTGTTTCATGCGGTCTTGCTCCCTCTTGTCACCTTGTTGTGCCTCTTGCACGCTTTTCTTTACTGTTTCATGCGCTCTTGACCCTCTTGCCACCTTACTGTGCCTCTTGCACGCTTCTCTTTACTGTTTCATGAGCTCTTGCACCCTCTTGCCACCTTGCTGTGCCTCTTGCACGCTTCTCTTTACTATGTCATGCACTCTTGCACCCTCTTGCCAGCTTGCTGTGCCTCTTGCACGCTTCTGTTTACTGTTTCATGCATTCTTCCACCCTCTTGCCACCTTGCTGTGCCTCTTGCACGCTTCTCTTTACTGTTTCATGCGGTCTTGCACCCTCTTGCCACCTTGCTGTGCCTCTTGCACGCTTTTCTTTACTGTTTCATGCACTCTTGTACCCTCTTGCCACCTTGTTGTGCCGCTTGCACGCTTCTATTTATTGTTTCATGCGCTCTTGTACCCTCTTGCCACCTTGCTGTGCCTCTTGCACACTTCTCTTTACTGTTTCATGCACTCTTGCACACTCTTGCCACCTTGTTGTGCCTCTTGTACGCTTTTCTTTACTGTTTTATGCACTCTTGCACCCTCTTGCCACCTTGCTGTGCCTCTTGCACGCTTCTGTTTATTGTTTCATGCGGTCTTGCACCCTCTTGCCACCTTGTTGTGCCTCTTGCACGCTTTTCTTTACTGTGTCATGTGCTCTTGCACCCTCTTGCCATCTTGCTGTGCCTCTTGCACGCTTCTCTTTACTGTTTCATGCGGACTTGCACCCTCTTGCCACCTTGCTGTGCCTCTTGCACGCTTCTCTTTACTGTTTCATGCACTCTTGTACCCTCTTGCCACCTTGCTGTGCCTCTTACACGCTTCTCTTTACTGTTTCATGCGGTCTTGCACCCTCTTGTCACCTTGTTGTGCCTCTTGCACGCTTCTCTTTACTGTTTCATGCGCTCTTGTACCCTCTTGCCACCTTGTTGTGCTTCTTGCACGCTTCTATTTATTGTTTCATGCACTCTTGCACCCTCTTGCCACCTTGCTGTGCCTCTATCACGCTTCTCTTTACTGTTTCATGAGCTCTTGCACCCTCTTGCCACCTTGCTGTGACTCTTGCACGCTTCTCTTTACTGTTTCATGCACTCTTGTACCCTCTTGCCACCTTGCTGTGCCTCTTACACGCTTCTCTTTACTGTTTCATGCGGTCTTGCACCCTCTTGTCACCTTGTTGTGCCTCTTGCACGCTTCTCTTTACTGTTTCATGCGCTCTTGTACCCTCTTGCCACCTTGTTGTGCTTCTTGCACGCTTCTATTTATTGTTTCATGCACTCTTGCACCCTCTTGCCACCTTGCTGTGCCTCTTGCACGCTTCTCTATACTGTTTCATGCGCTCGTGTACCCTCTTGCCACCTTGCTGTGCCTCTTGCATGTTTCTCTTTACTGTTTCATGCACCCTTGCACCACCTTGCTGTGCCTCTTGCACGCTTCTCTTTACTGTTTCATGTGGTCTTGCACCCTCTTGCCACCTTGTTGTGCCTCTTGCACGCTTTTCTTTACTGTTTCATGCACTCTTGCACCCTCTTGCCATCTTGCTGTGACTCTTGCACGCTTCTCTTTACTGTTTCATGCACTCTTGCACCCTCTTGCCATGTTGCTGTGCCTCTTGCACGCTTCTCTTTACTGTTTCATGCGGACTTGCACCCTCTTGCCACCTTGCTGTGCCTCTTGCATGCTTTTCTTTACTGTTTCATGCGCTCTTGTACCCTCTTGCCACCTTGCTGTGCCTCTTGCACGCTTCTCTTTACTGTTTCATGCATTCTTGCACCCACTTGACACCTTGCTGTGCCTCTTGCATGCTTCTCTTTACTGTTTCATGCACTCTTGCACCCTCTTGCCACGTTGCTGTGCCTCTTGCACGCTTCTCTTTACTGTTTCATGCGTTCTTTCACCCTCTTGCCACCTTGCTGTGCCTCTTGCACGCTTCTCTTTACTGTTTCATGCGGTCTTGCACCCTCTTGCCAACTTGCTGTGCCTGTTGCACGCTTCTCTTTACTGTTTCATGCGCTGTTGCACCCTTTTGCCACCTTGCTGTGCCTCTATCACGCTTCTCTTTACTGTTTCATGAGCTCTTGCACCCTCTTGTCACCTTGTTGTGCCTCTTGCACGCTTTTCTTTACTGTTTCATGCGCTCTTGACCCTCTTGCCACCTTACTGTGCCTCTTGCATGCTTCTCTTTACTGTTTCATGAGCTCTTGCACCCTCTTGCCACCTTGCTGTGCCTCTTGCACGCTTCTCTTTACTATGTCATGCACTCTTGCACCCTCTTGCCAGCTTGCTGTGCCTCTTGCACGCTTCTGTTTACTGTTTCATGCATTCTTGCACCCTCTTGCCACCTTGCTGTGCCTCTTGCACGCTTCTCTTTACTGTTTCATGCAATCTTGCACCCTCTTGCCACCTTGTTGTGCCTCTTGCACGCTTTTCTTTACTGTTTCATGCACTCTTGTACCCTCTTGCCACCTTGCTGTGCCTCTTGCACACTTCTCTTTACTGTTTCAAGTGCTCTTGTACCCTCTTGCCACCTTGCTGTGCCTCTTGCACGCTTCTCTTTACTGTTTCATGCACTCTTGCACCCTCTTGCCACCTTGCTGTCCCTCTTGCACGCTTCTCTTTACTGTTTCATGCGGTCTTGCACACTCTTGCCACCTTGTTGTGCCTCTTGCACGCTTTTCTTTACTGTTTCATGCACTCTTGCAATGTTGCTGTGCCTCTTGCACGCTTCTCTTTACTGTTTCATGCGGACCTGCACCCTCTTGCCACCTTGCTGTGCCTCTTGCACGCTTCTCATTACTGTTTCATGCGCTCTTGCACACTCTTGCCACCTTGTTGTGCCTCTTGCACGCTTTTCTTTACTGTTTCATGCACTCTTGCAATGTTGCTGTGCCTCTTGCACGCTTCTCTTTACTGTTTCATGCGGACCTGCTCCCTCTTGCCACCTTGCTGTGCCTCTTGCACGCTTCTCTTTACTGTTTCATGCGTGCTGTGCCTCTTGCACGCTTCTCTTTACTATTTCATGCATTCTTGCACCCTCTTGCCACCTTGCTGTGCCTCTTGCACGCTTCTCTTTACTGTTTCATGCGCTCTTGCACCCTCTTGCCACCTTGCTGTGCCTCTTGCACGCTTCTCTTTACTGTTTCATGCGCTCTTGCACCCTCTTGCCACGTTGCTGTGCCTCTTGCACGCTTCTCTTTACTGTTTCATGCACTCTTGCACCATTTTGCCACCTTGCTGTGCCTCTATCACGCTTCTCTTTACTGTTTCATGAGCTCTTGCACCCTCTTGCCACCTTGCTGTGCCTCTTGCATGCTTCTCTTTACTGTTTCATGCACTCTTGCACCCTCTTGCCACCTTGCTGTGCCTCTTGCATGCTTCTCTTTACTGTTTCATGCGGTCTTGCACCCTCTTGTCACCTTGTTGTGCCTCTTACACGCTTCTCTTTACTGTTTCATGCGCTCTTGTACCCTCTTGCCACCTTGTTGTGCTTCTTGCACGCTTCTATTTATTCTTTCATGCGCTCTTGCACCCTCTTGCCACCTTGCTGTGGCTCTTGCACACTTCTCTTTACTGTTTCATGCGCTCTTGTACCCTCTTGCCACCTTGCTGTGCCTCTTGCACACTTCTCTTTACTGTTTCAAGTGCTCTTGTACCCTCTTGCCACCTTGCTGTGCCTCTTGCACGCTTCTCTTTACTGTTTCATGCACTCTTGCACCCTCTTGCCACCTTGCTGTGCCTCTTGCACGCTTCTCTTTACTAT
Source organism: Ambystoma mexicanum (assembly GCF_040938575.1). Classification (NCBI taxonomy): domain Eukaryota; kingdom Metazoa; phylum Chordata; class Amphibia; order Caudata; family Ambystomatidae; genus Ambystoma; species Ambystoma mexicanum. The sequence goes on along the minus strand of NC_090937.1, from coordinate 1,687,631,082 downwards.
TTCATGCACTCTTGCACCCTCTTGCCACCTTGCTGTGCCTCTTGCACGCTTCTGTTTACTGTTTCATGCACTCTTGCACACTCTTGCCACCTTGCTGTGCCTCTTGCACGCTTTTCTTTACTGTTTCATGCACTCTTGCACCCTCTTGCCACCTTGCTGTGCCTCTTGCACGCTTCTGTTTACTGTTTCATGCACTCTTGCACCCTCTTGCCACCTTGCTGTGCCTCTTGCACGCTTCTCTTTACTGTTTCATGCGGTCTTGCACCCTCTTGCCACCTTGTTGTGCCTCTTGCACGCTTTTCTTTACTGTGTCATGTGCTTTTGCACCCTCTTGCCATCTTGCTGTGCCTCTTGCACGCTTCTCTTTACTGTTTCATGCACTCTTGCACCCTCTTGCCATGTTGCTGTGCCTCTTGCACGCTTCTCTTTACTGTTTCATGCGGACTTGCACCCTCTTGCCACCTTGCTGTGCCTCTTGCACGCTTCTCTTTACTGTTTCATGCACTCTTGTACCCTCTTGCCACCTTGCTGTGCCTTTTGCACGCTTCTGCTTACTGTTTCATGCATTCTTGCACCCTCTTGCCATCTTGCTGTGCCTCTTGCACGCTTCTCTTTACTGTTTCATGCACTCTTGCACCCTCTTGCCACCTTGCTGTGCCTCTTACACGCTTCTCTTTACTGTTTCATGCGGTCTTGCACCCTCTTGTCACCTTGTTGTGCCTCTTGCACGCTTCTCTTTACTGTTTCATGCGCTCTTGTACCCTCTTGCCACCTTGTTGTGCTTCTTGCACGCTTCTATTTATTGTTTCATGCACTCTTGCACCCTCTTGCCACCTTGCTGTGCCTCTTGCACGCTTCTCTATACTGTTTCATGCGCTCTTGTACCCTCTTGCCACCTTGCTGTGCCTCTTGCATGTTTCTCTTTACTGTTTCATGCACTCTTGCACCACCTTGCTGTGCCTCTTGCACGCTTCTCTTTACTGTTTCATGTGGTCTTGCACCCTCTTGCCACCTTGTTGTGCCTCTTGCACGCTTTTCTTTACTGTTTCATGCGCTCTTGCACCCTCTTGCCATCTTGCTGTGACTCTTGCACGCTTCTCTTTACGAATTCATGCACTCTTGCACCCTCTTGCCATGTTGCTGTGCCTCTTGCACGCTTCTCTTTACTGTTTCATGCGGACTTGCACCCTCTTGCCACCTTGCTGTGCCTCTTACACGCTTCTCTTTACTGTTTCATGTATTCTTGCACCCTCTTGACACCTTGCTGTGCCTCTTGCATGCTTCTCTTTACTGTTTCATGCACTCTTGCACCCTCTTGCCACCTTGCTGTGCCTCTTGCACGCTTCTCTTTACTGTTTCATGCGCTCTTGCACCCTCTTGCCACCTTGCTGTGCCTCTTGCACGCTTCTCTTTACTATTTCATGCATTCTTGCACCCTCTTGCCATCTTGCTGTGCCTCTTGCACGCTTCTCTTTACTGTTTCATGCGCTCTTGCACCCTCTTGCCACCTTGCTGTGCCTCTTGCACGCTTCTCTTTACTGTTTCATGCGCTCTTGCACCCTCTTGCCACGTTGCTGTGCCTCTTGCACGCTTCTCTTTACTGTTTCATGCACTCTTGCACCCTTTTGCCACCTTGCTGTGCCTCTATCACGCTTCTCTTTACTGTTTCATGAGCTCTTGCAGCCTCTTGCCACCTTGCTGTGCCTCTTGCATGCTTCTCTTTACTGTTTCATGCACTCTTGCACCCTCTTGCCACCTTGCTGTGCCTCTTGCACGCTTCTCTTTACTGTTTCATGCGGTCTTGCACCCTCTTGTCACCTTGTTGTGCCTCTTACATGCTTCTCTTTACTGTTTCATGCGCTCTTGTACCCTCTTGCCACCTTGTTGTGCTTCTTGCACGCTTCTATTTATTCTTTCATGCGCTCTTGCACCCTCTTGCCACCTTGCTGTGGCTCTTGCACACTTCTCTTTACTGTGTCATGTGCTCTTGCACCCTCTTGCCATCTTGATGTGCCTCTTGCACGCTTCTCTTTACTGTTTCATGTACTCTTGCACCCTCTTGCCATGTTGCTGTGCCTCTTGCACGCTTCTCTTTACTGTTTCATGCGGACTTGCACCCTCTTGCCACCTTGCTGTGCGTCTATTGCACGCTTCTCTTTACTGTTTCATGCACTCTTGTAGCCTCTTGCCACCTTGCTGTGCCTTTTGCACGCTTCTGTTTACTGTTTCATGCATTCTTGCACCCTCTTGCCATCTTGCTGTGCCTCTTGCATGCTTCTCTTTACTGTTTCATGCACGCTTGCACCCTCTTGCCACCTTGCTGTGCCTCTTACACGCTTCTCTTTACTGTTTCATGCGGTCTTGCACCCTCTTGCCACCTTGTTGTGCTTCTTGCACGCTTCTATTTATTGTTTCATGCACTCTTGCACCCTCTTGCCACCTTGCTGTGCCTCTTGCACGCTTCTCTATACTGTTTCATGCGCTCTTGTACCCTCTTGCCACCTTGCTGTGCCTCTTGCATGTTTCTCTTTACTGTTTCATGCACTCTTGCACCACCTTGCTGTGCCTCTTGCACGCTTCTCTTTACTGTTTCATGCGCTCTTGTACCCTCTTGCCACCTTGTTGTACTTCTTGCACGCTTCTATTTATTGTTTCATGCACTCTTGCACCCTCTTGCCACCTTGCTGTGCCTCTTGCACGCTTCTCTATACTGTTTCATGCGCTCCTGTACCCTCTTGCCACCTTGCTGTGCCTCTTGCATGTTTTTCTTTACTGTTTCATGCACTCTTGCACCACCTTGCTGTGCCTCTTGCACGCTTCTCTTTACTGTTTCATGTGGTCTTGCACCCTCTTGCCACCTTGTTGTGCCTCTTGCACACACGCTTTTCTTTACTGTTTCATGCGCTCTTGCACCCTCTTGCCATCTTGCTGTGACTCTTGCACGCTTCTCTTTACTAATTTATGCACTCTTGCACCCTCTTGCCATGTTGCTGTGCCTCTTGCACGCTTCTCTTTACTGTTTCATGCGGACTTGCACCCTCTTGCCACCTTGCTGTGCCTCTTGCACGCTTCTCTTTACTGTTTCATGTATTCTTGCACCCTCTTGACACCTTGCTGTGCCTCTTGCATGCTTCGCTTTACTGTTTCATGCACTCTTGCACCCTCTTGCCACGTTGCTGTGCCTCTTGCACACTTCTCTTTACTGTTTCATGCGTTCTTTCACCCTCTTGCCACCTTGCTGTGCCTCTTGCACGCTTCCCTTTACTGTTTCATGCGCTCTTGCACCCTCTTGCCAACTTGCTGTGCCTCTTGCACGCTTCTCTTTACTGTTTCATGCGCTGTTGCACCCTTTTGCCACCTTGCTGTGCCTCTATCACGCTTCTCTTTACTGTTTCATGAGCTCTTGCACCCTCTTGCCACTTTGCTGTGCCTCTTGCACGCTTCTCTTTACTGTTTCATGCACTCTTGCACCCTCTTGCCACCTTGCTGTGCCTCTTGCACGCTTCTCTTTACTGTTTCATGCACTCTTGCACCCTCTTGCCACCTTGCTGTGCCTCTTGCACGCTTCTCTTTACTAATTTATGCACTCTTGCACCCTCTTGCCATGTTGCTGTGCCTCTTGCACGCTTCTCTTTACTGTTTCATGCGGACTTGCACCCTCTTGCCACCTTGCTGTGCCTCTTGCACGCTTCTCTTTACTGTTTCATGTATTCTTGCACCCTCTTGACACCTTGCTGTGCCTCTTGCATGCTTCGCTTTACTGTTTCATGCACTCTTGCACCCTCTTGCCACGTTGCTGTGCCTCTTGCACACTTCTCTTTACTGTTTCATGCGTTCTTTCACCCTCTTGCCACCTTGCTGTGCCTCTTGCACGCTTCCCTTTACTGTTTCATGCGCTCTTGCACCCTCTTGCCAACTTGCTGTGCCTCTTGCACGCTTCTCTTTACTGTTTCATGCGCTGTTGCACCCTTTTGCCACCTTGCTGTGCCTCTATCACGCTTCTCTTTACTGTTTCATGAGCTCTTGCACCCTCTTGCCACTTTGCTGTGCCTCTTGCACGCTTCTCTTTACTGTTTCATGCACTCTTGCACCCTCTTGCCACCTTGCTGTGCCTCTTGCACGCTTCTCTTTACTGTTTCATGCAGTCTTGCACCCTCTTGTCACCTTGTTGTGCCTCTTGCACGCTTTTCTTTACTGTTTCATGCGCTCTTGACCCTCTTGCCACCTTACTGTGCCTCTTGCATGCTTCTCTTTACTGTTTCATGAGCTCTTGCACCCTCTTGCCACCTTGCTGTGCCTCTTGCACGCTTCTCTTTACTATGTCATGCACTCTTGCACCCTCTTGCCAGCTTGCTGTGCCTCTTGCACGCTTTTCTTTACTGTTTCATGCACACTTGTACCCTCTTGCCACCTTGTTGTGCCGCTTGCACGCTTCTATTTATTGTTTCATGCGCTCTTGCACCCTCTTGCCACCTTGCTGTGCCTCTTGCACACTTCTCTTTACTGTTTCAAGTGCTCTTGTACCCTCTTGCAATGTTGCTGTGCCTCTTGCACGCTTCTCTTTACTGTTTCATGCGAACCTGCACCCTCTTGCCACCTTGCTGTGCCTCTTGCACGCTTCTCTTTACTGTTTCATGCGCTCTTGCACCCTCTTGCCACCTTGCTGTGCCTCTTGCACGCTTCTCTTTACTATTTCATGCATTCTTGCACCATCTTGCCATCTTGCTGTGCCTCTTGCACGCTTCTCTTTACTGTTTCATGCACTCTTGCACCCTCTTGCCACCTTGCTGTGCCTCTTGCATGCTTCTCTTTACTGTTTCATTCGCTCTTGCATCCTCTTGCCACGTTGCTGTGCCTCTTGCACGCTTCTCTTTACTGTTTCATGCGCTCTTGCACCCTTTTGCCACCTTGCTGTGCCTCTATCACGCTTCTCTTTACTGTTTCATGAGCTCTTGCACCCTCTTGCCACCTTGCTGTGCCTCTTGCACGCTTCTCTTTACTGTTTCATGCGGTCTTGCACCCTCTTGCCACCTTGTTGTGCCTCTTGCACGCTTTTCTTTACTGTTTCATGCACACTTGTACCCTCTTGCCACCTTGTTGTGCCGCTTGCACGCTTCTATTTATTGTTTCATGCGCTCTTGCACCCTCTTGCCACCTTGCTGTGCCTCTTGCACACTTCTCTTTACTGTTTCAAGTGCTCTTGTACCCTCTTGCAATGTTGCTGTGCCTCTTGCACGCTTCTCTTTACTGTTTCATGCGAACCTGCACCCTCTTGCCACCTTGCTGTGCCTCTTGCACGCTTCTCTTTACTGTTTCATGCGCTCTTGCACCCTCTTGCCACCTTGCTGTGCCTCTTGCACGCTTCTCTTTACTATTTCATGCATTCTTGCACCATCTTGCCATCTTGCTGTGCCTCTTGCACGCTTCTCTTTACTGTTTCATGCGCTCTTGCACCCTCTTGCCACCTTGCTGTGCCTCTTGCATGCTTCTCTTTACTGTTTCATTTGCTCTTGCATCCTCTTGACACGTTGCTGTGCCTCTTGCACGCTTCTCTTTACTGTTTCATGCGCTCTTGCACCCTTTTGCCACCTTGCTGTGCCTCTATCACGCTTCTCTTTACTGTTTCATGAGCTCTTGCACCCTCTTGCCACCTTGCTGTGCCTCTTGCATGCATCTCTTTACTGTTTCATGCACTCTTGCACCCTCTTGCCACCTTGCTGTGCCTCTTGCACGCATCTCTTTACTGTTTCATGCAGTCTTGCACCCTCTTGTCACCTTGTTGTGCATCTTACAGGCTTCTCTTTTCTGTTTCATGCGCTCTTGTACCCTCTTGCCACCTTGTTGTGCTTCTTGCACGCTTCTATTTATTGTTTCATGCGCTCTTGCACCCTCTTGCCACCTTGCTGTGGCTCTTGCACACTTCTCTTTACTGTTTCATGCGCTCTTGTACCCTCTTGCCACCTTGCTGTGCCTCTTGCATGTTTCTCTTTCCTGTTTCATGCACTCTTGCACCACCTTGCTGTGCCTCTTGCACGCTTCTCTTTACTGTTTCATGCACTCTTACACCCTCTTGCCACTTTGCTTTGCCTCTTGCATGCTTCTCTTTACTGTTTCATGCGCTCTTGCACCCTCTTGCCACCTTGTTGTGCCTCTTGCACGCTTCTCTTTACTGTTTCATGAGCTCTTGCACCCTTTTGCCACCTTGCTGTGCCTCTATCACGCTTGTCTTTACTGTTTCATGAGCTCTTGCACCCTCTTGCCACCTTTCTGTGCCTCTTGCATGCTTCTCTTTACTGTTTCATGCACTCTTGCACCCTCTTGCCACCTTGCTGTGCCTGTTGCATGCTTCTCTTTACTGTTTCATGCGCTCTTGCACACTCTTGCCACCTTCTCTTTACTGTTTCATGCGCTCTTGCACCCTCTTGCCACCTTGCTGTGCCTGTTGCATGCTTCTCTTTACTGTTTCATGCGCTCTTGCACACTCTTGCCACGTTGCTGTGTCTCTTGCATGCTTCTCTTCACTGTTTCATGCGGTCTTGCACCCTCTTGCCACCTTGTTGTGCCTCTTGCACACTTCTCTTTACTGTTTCATGCATTCTTGCACCCTCTTGCCACCTTGCTGTGGCTCTTGCACGCTTCTCTTTACTGTTTCATGCACTCTTGCACCCTCTTGCCACCTTGCTGTGCCTCTTGCACGCTTCTCTTTACTATTTCATGCGCTCTTGCACCCTCTTACCAAATTGCTGTGCCTCTTGCACGCTTCTCTTTACTGTTTCATGCACTCTTGCACCACCTTGCTGTGCCTCTTGCAGCTTCTCTTTACTGTTTCATGCGCTCTTACACCCTCTTGCCACTTTGCTGTGCCTCTTGAACGCTTCTCTTCACTGTTTCATGCGCTCTTGCACCTTCTTGCCACCTTGCTGTGCCTCTTGCACGCTTCTCTTTACTGTTTAATACACTCTTGCACCCTCTTGCCACCTTGCTGTGCCTCTTGCACGCTTCTCTTTACTGTTTCATGCACTCTTGCACCCTCTTGCCACCTTGCTGTGCCTCTTGCATGCTACTCTTTACTGTTTCATGCACTCTTGCACCCTCTTGCCACCTTGCTGTGCCTCTTGCACGGTTCTCTTTACTGTTTCAAGCACTCTTGCACCCTCTTGCCACCTTGCTGTGTCTCTTGCATGCTTCTCTTTACTGTTTCATGTGGTCTTGCATCCTCTTGCCACCTTGCTGTGCCTCTTGCACGCTTCTATTTTCTGTTTCATACACACTTGCACCCTCTTGCCACCTTGCTGTGCCTCTTGCACGCTTCTCTTTACTGTTTCATGCATTCTTGCACCCTCTTGCCACCTTGCTGTGCCTCTTGCACGCTTCTCTTTACTGTTTCATACACACTTGCACCCTCTTGCCACCTTGCTGTGCCTCTTGCACGCTTCTCTTTACTGTTTCATGCATTCTTGCACCCTCTTGCCACCTTGCTGTGCCTCTTGCACGCTTCTCTTTAGTGTTTCATGCGCTCTTGCACCCTCTTGCCACCTTGCTGTGCCTCTTGCACTCTTCTCTTTACTGTTTCATGCGCTCTTGCACCCTTTTGCCACCTTGCTGTGCCTGTTGCACGCTTCTCTTTACTGTTTCATGCACTCTTGCACCCTCTTGCCACTTTGCTGTGCCTGTTGCACGCTTCTCTTTACTGTTTCATGCGCTCTTGCACCCTCTTGCCACTTTGCTGTGCCTCTTGCATGCTTCTCTTTACTGTTTCATGCGCTCTTGCACACTCTTGCCACCTTGCTGTGCCTCTTGCACGCTTCTCTTTACTGTTTCATGCGCTCTTGCACCCTCTTGCCACCTTGTTGTGCCTCTTGCACGCTTCTCTTTACTGTTTCATGAGCTCTTGCACCCTTTTGCCACCTTGCTGTGCCTCTATCACGCTTGTCTTTACTGTTTCATGAGCTCTTGCACCCTCTTGCCACCTTGCTGTGCCTCTTGCATGCTTCTCTTTACTGTTTCATGCACTCTTGCACCCTCTTGCCACCTTGCTGTGCCTGTTGCATGCTTCTCTTTACTGTTTCATGCGCTCTTGCACACTCTTGCCACCTTCTCTTTACTGTTTCATGCGCTCTTGCACCCTCTTGCCACCTTGCTGTGCCTGTTGCATGCTTCTCTTTACTGTTTCATGCGCTCTTGCACACTCTTGCCACGTTGCTGTGCCTCTTGCATGCTTCTCTTCACTGTTTCATGCGGTCTTGCACCCTCTTGCCACCTTGTTGTGCCTCTTGCACACTTCTCTTTACTGTTTCATGCATTCTTGCACCCTCTTGCCACCTTGCTGTGGCTCTTGCACGCTTCTCTTTACTGTTTCATGCACTCTTGCACCCTCTTGCCACCTTGCTGTGCCTCTTGCACGCTTCTCTTTACTATTTCATGCGCTCTTGCACCCTCTTACCACCTTGCTGTGCCTCTTGCACGCTTCTCTTTACTGTTTCATGCACTCTTGCACCACCTTGCTGTGCCTCTTGCAGCTTCTCTTTACTGTTTCATGCGCTCTTACACCCTCTTGCCACTTTGCTGTGCCTCTTGAACGCTTCTCTTCACTGTTTCATGCGCTCTTGCACCTTCTTGCCACCTTGCTGTGCCTCTTGCACGCTTCTCTTTACTGTTTAATACACTCTTGCACCCTCTTGCCACCTTGCTGTGCCTCTTGCACGCTTCTCTTTACTGTTTCATGCACTCTTGCACCCTCTTGCCACCTTGCTGTGCCTCTTGCATGCTACTCTTTACTGTTTCATGCACTCTTGCACCCTCTTGCCACCTTGCTGTGCCTCTTGCACGGTTCTCTTTACTGTTTCAAGCACTCTTGCACCCTCTTGCCACCTTGCTGTGTCTCTTGCATGCTTCTCTTTACTGTTTCATGTGGTCTTGCATCCTCTTGCCACCTTGCTGTGCCTCTTGCACGCTTCTATTTTCTGTTTCATACACACTTGCACCCTCTTGCCACCTTGCTGTGCCTCTTGCACGCTTCTCTTTACTGTTTCATGCATTCTTGCACCCTCTTGCCACCTTGCTGTGCCTCTTGCACGCTTCTCTTTACTGTTTCATACACACTTGCACCCTCTTGCCACCTTGCTGTGCCTCTTGCACGCTTCTCTTTACTGTTTCATGCATTCTTGCACCCTCTTGCCACCTTGCTGTGCCTCTTGCACGCTTCTCTTTAGTGTTTCATGCGCTCTTGCACCCTCTTGCCACCTTGCTGTGCCTCTTGCACTCTTCTCTTTACTGTTTCATGCGCTCTTGCACCCTTTTGCCACCTTGCTGTGCCTGTTGCACGCTTCTCTTTACTGTTTCATGCACTCTTGCACCCTCTTGCCACTTTGCTGTGCCTGTTGCACGCTTCTCTTTACTGTTTCATGCGCTCTTGCACCCTCTTGCCACTTTGCTGTGCCTCTTGCATGCTTCTCTTTACTGTTTCATGCGCTCTTGCACACTCTTGCCACCTTGCTGTGCCTCTTGCATGCTTCTCTTTACTGTTTCATGCGCTCTTGCACACTCTTGCCACTTTGCTGTGCCTATTGTACGCTTCTCTTTATTGTTTCATGCGCTTTTGCACACTCTTGCCACCTTGCTGTGCCTCTTGCACGCTTCTCTATACTGTTTCATACGCTCTTGCACCCTCTTGCCACCTTGCTGTGCCTCTTGCACGCTTCTCTTTACTGTTTCATGCACTCTTGCACCCTCTTGCCACCTTGCTGTGCCTCTTGCATGCTACTCTTTACTGTTTCATGCGCTCTTGCACCCTCTTGCCACCTTGCTGTGCCTCCTGCACGCTTCTCTTTACTGTTTCAAGCACTCTTGCACCCTCTTGCCACTTTGCTGTGCCTCTTGCACGCTTCTCTTTACTGTTTCATGCACTCTTGCACCCTCTTGCCACCTTGCTGTGCCTCTTGCATGCTACTCTTTACTGTTTCATGCGGTCTTGCACCCTCTTGCCACCTTGCTGTGCCTCTTGCACGCTTCCATTTTCTGTTTCATACACACTTGCACCCTCTTGCCACCTTGCTGTGCCTCATGCACGCTTCTCTTCACTGTTTCATGCGCTCTTGCACCCTCTTGCCACCTTTTTGTGACTCTTGCTTGCTTCTCTTTACTGTTTCATCCGCTCTTGCACCCTCTTGCCACCTTGCTGTGCCTCTTGCACCCTTCTCTTTACTGTTTCATGCGCTTTTGCACCCTCTTGCCACCTTGCTGTGCCTCTTGCACGCTTCTCTTTACTGCTTCATGCGCTCTTGCACCCTCTTGCCACCTTGCTATGCCTCTTGCACGCTTCTCTTTACTGTTTCATGCGCTCTTGCACCCTCTTGCCATCTTGCTGTGCCTCTTGCACGCTTCTCTTTACTGTTTCATGTGGTCTTGCACCCTCTTGCCACCTTGCTGTGCCTCTTGCACGCTTCCATTTTCTGTTTCATACACACTTGCACCCTCTTGCCACCTTGCTGTGCCTCATGCACGCTTCTCTTCACTGTTTCATGCGCTCTTGCACCCTCTTGCCGCCTTGTTGTGACTCTTGCATGCTTCTCTTTACTGTTTCATGCGCTCTTGCACCCTCTTGCCACCTTGCTGTGCCTCTTGCACGCTTCTCTTTACTGTTTCATGCGCTCTTGCACCCTCTTGCCACCTTGCTGTGCCTCTTGCACCCTTCTCTTTACTGTTTCCTGAGCTCTTGCACCCTCTTACCACCTTGCTGTGCCTCTTGCACGCTTCTCTTTACTGTTTCATGCACTCTTGCACCACCTTGCTGTGCCTCTTGCAGCTTCTCTTTACTGTGTCATGCGCTCTTACACGCTCTTGCCACTTTGCTGTGCCTCTTGAATCCTTCTCTTTACTGTTTCATGCGCTCTTGCACCCTCTTGCCACCTTGCTGTGCCTCTTGGACGCTTCTCTTTACTGTTTAATACACTCTTGCACCCTCTTGCCACCTTGCTGTGCCTCTTGCACGCTTCTCTTTACTGTTTCATGCACTCTTGCACCCTCTTGCCACCTTGCTGTGCCTCTTGCATGCTACTCTTTACTGTTTCATGCACTCTTGCACACTCTTGCCACCTTGCTGTGCCTCTTGCACGCTTTTCTTTACTGTTTCATGCACTCTTGCACCCTCTTGCCACCTTGCTGTGCCTCTTGCACGCTTCTGTTTACTGTTTCATGCACTCTTGCACCCTCTTGCCACCTTGCTGTGCCTCTTGCACGCTTCTCTTTACTGTTTCATGCGGTCTTGCACCCTCTTGCCACCTTGTTGTGCCTCTTGCACGCTTTTCATTACTGTGTCATGTGCTCTTGCACCCTCTTGCCATCTTGCTGTGCCTCTTGCACGCTTCTCTTTACTGTTTCATGCACTCTTGCACCCTCTTGCCATGTTGCTGTGCCTCTTGCACGCTTCTCTTTACTGTTTCATGCGGACTTGCACCCTCTTGCCACCTTGCTGTGCCTCTTGCACGCTTCTCTTTACTGTTTCATGCACTCTTGTACCCTCTTGCCACCTTGCTGTGCCTTTTGCACGCTTCTGCTTACTGTTTCATGCATTCTTGCACCCTCTTGCCATCTTGCTGTGCCTCTTGCACGCTTCTCTTTACTGTTTCATGCACTCTTGCACCCTCTTGCCACCTTGCTGTGCCTCTTACACGCTTCTCTTTACTGTTTCATGCGGTCTTGCACCCTCTTGTCACCTTGTTGTGCCTCTTGCACGCTTCTCTTTACTGTTTCATGCGCTCTTGTACCCTCTTGCCACCTTGTTGTGCTTCTTGCACGCTTCTATTTATTGTTTCATGCACTCTTGCACCCTCTTGCCACCTTGCTGTGCCTCTTGCACGCTTCTCTATACTGTTTCATGCGCTCTTGTACCCTCTTGCCACCTTGCTGTGCCTCTTGCATGTTTCTCTTTACTGTTTCATGCACTCTTGCACGACCTTGCTGTGCCTCTTGCACGCTTCTCTTTACTGTTTCATGTGGTCTTGCACCCTCTTGACACCTTGTTGTGCCTCTTGCACGCTTTTCTTTACTGTTTCATGCGCTCTTGCACCCTCTTGCCATCTTGCTGTGACTCTTGCACGCTTCTCTTTACTAATTCATGCACTCTTGCACCCTCTTGCCATGTTGCTGTGCCTCTTGCACGCTTCTCTTTACTGTTTCATGCGGACTTGCACCCTCTTGCCACCTTGCTGTGCCTCTTACACGCTTCTCTTTACTGTTTCATGTATTCTTGCACCCTCTTGACACCTTGCTGTGCCTCTTGCATGCTTCTCTTTACTGTTTCATGCACTCTTGCACCCTCTTGCCACCTTGCTGTGCCTCTTGCACGCTTCTCTTTACTGTTTCATGCGCTCTTGCACCCTCTTGCCACCTTGCTGTGCCTCTTGCACGCTTCTCTTTACTATTTCATGCATTCTTGCACCCTCTTGCCATCTTGCTGTGCCTCTTGCACGCTTCTCTTTACTGTTTCATGCGCTCTTGCACCCTCTTGCCACCTTGCTGTGCCTCTTGCACGCTTCTCTTTACTGTTTCATGCGCTCTTGCACCCTCTTGCCACGTTGCTGTGCCTCTTGCACGCTTCTCTTTACTGTTTCATGCACTCTTGCACCCTTTTGCCACCTTGCTGTGCCTCTATCACGCTTCTCTTTACTGTTTCATGAGCTCTTGCACCCTCTTGCCACCTTGCTGTGCCTCTTGCATGCTTCTCTTTACTGTTTCATGCACTCTTGCACCCTCTTGCCACCTTGCTGTGCCTCTTGCACGCTTCTCTTTACTGTTTCATGCGGTCTTGCACCCTCTTGTCACCTTGTTGTGCCTCTTACACGCTTCTCTTTACTGTTTCATGCGCTCTTGTACCCTCTTGCCACCTTGTTGTGCTTCTTGCACGCTTCTATTTATTCTTTCATGCGCTCTTGCACCCTCTTGCCACCTTGCTGTGGCTCTTGCACACTTCTCTTTACTGTGTCATGTGCTCTTGCACCCTCTTGCCATCTTGCTGTGCCTCTTGCACGCTTCTCTTTACTGTTTCATGTACTCTTGCACCCTCTTGCCATGTTGCTGTGCCTCTTGCACGCTTCTCTTTACTGTTTCATGCGGACTTGCACCCTCTTGCCACCTTGCTGTGCGTCTATTGCACGCTTCTCTTTACTGTTTCATGCACTCTTGTACCCTCTTGCCACCTTGCTGTGCCTTTTGCATGCTTTTCTTTACTGTTTCATGCGCTCTTGCACCCTCATGCCATCTTGCTGTGACTCTTGCACGCTTCTCTTTACTAATTCCTGCACTCTTGCACCCTCTTGCCATGTTGCTGTGCCTCTTGCACGCTTCTCTTTACTGTTTCATGCGCTCTTGTACCCTCTTGCCACCTTGCTGTGCCTCTTGCATGTTTCTCTTTCCTGTTTCATGCACTCTTGCACCACCTTGCTGTGCCTCTTGCACGCTTCTCTTTACTGTTTCATGCACTCTTACACCCTCTTGCCACTTTGCTTTGCCTCTTGCATGCTTCTCTTTACTGTTTCATGCGCTCTTGCACCCTCTTGCCACCTTGTTGTGCCTCTTGCACGCTTCTCTTTACTGTTTCATGTGCTCTTGCACCCTCTTGCCATCTTGCTGTGCCTCTTGCACGCTTCTCTTTACTGTTTCATGTACTCTTGCACCCTCTTGCCATGTTGCTGTGCCTCTTGCACGCTTCTCTTTACTGTTTCATGCGGACTTGCACCCTCTTGCCACCTTGCTGTGCGTCTATTGCACGCTTCTCTTTACTGTTTCATGCACTCTTGTACCCTCTTGCCACCTTGCTGTGCCTTTTGCACGCTTTTCTTTACTGTTTCATGCGCTCTTGCACCCTCTTGCCATCTTGCTGTGACTCTTGCACGCTTCTCTTTACTAATTCCTGCACTCTTGCACCCTCTTGCCATGTTGCTGTGCCTCTTGCACGCTTCTCTTTACTGTTTCATGCGCTCTTGTACCCTCTTGCCACCTTGCTGTGCCTCTTGCATGTTTCTCTTTCCTGTTTCATGCACTCTTGCACCACCTTGCTGTGCCTCTTGCACGCTTCTCTTTACTGTTTCATGCACTCTTACACCCTCTTGCCACTTTGCTTTGCCTCTTGCACGCTTCTCTTTACTGTTTCATGCAGTCTTGCACCCTCTTGTCACCTTGTTGTGCCTCTTGCACGCTTTTCTTTACTGTTTCATGCGCTCTTGACCCTCTTGCCACCTTACTGTGCCTCTTGCATGCTTCTCTTTACTGTTTCATGAGCTCTTGCACCCTCTTGCCACCTTGCTGTGCCTCTTGCACGCTTCTCTTTACTATGTCATGCACTCTTGCACCCTCTTGCCAGCTTGCTGTGCCTCTTGCACGCTTCTGTTTACTGTTTCATGCATTCTTGCACCCTCTTGCCACCTTGCTGTGTCTCTTGCACGCTTCTCTTTACTGTTTCATGCGGTCTTGCACCCTCTTGCCACCTTGTTGTGCCTCTTGCACGCTTTTCTTTACTGTTTCATGCACACTTGTACCCTCTTGCCACCTTGTTGTGCCGCTTGCACGCTTCTATTTATTGTTTCATGCGCTCTTGCACCCTCTTGCCACCTTGCTGTGCCTCTTGCACACTTCTCTTTACTGTTTCAAGTGCTCTTGTACCCTCTTGCAATGTTGCTGTGCCTCTTGCACGCTTCTCTTTACTGTTTCATGCGAACCTGCACCCTCTTGCCACCTTGCTGTGCCTCTTGCACGCTTCTCTTTACTGTTTCATGCGCTCTTGCACCCTCTTGCCACCTTGCTGTGCCTCTTGCACGCTTCTCTTTACTATTTCATGCATTCTTGCACCATCTTGCCATCTTGCTGTGCCTCTTGCACGCTTCTCTTTACTGTTTCATGCACTCTTGCACCCTCTTGCCACCTTGCTGTGCCTCTTGCATGCTTCTCTTTACTGTTTCATTCGCTCTTGCATCCTCTTGCCACGTTGCTGTGCCTCTTGCACGCTTCTCTTTACTGTTTCATGCGCTCTTGCACCCTTTTGCCACCTTGCTGTGCCTCTATCACGCTTCTCTTTACTGTTTCATGAGCTCTTGCACCCTCTTGCCACCTTGCTGTGCCTCTTGCACGCTTCTCTTTACTGTTTCATGCGGTCTTGCACCCTCTTGCCACCTTGTTGTGCCTCTTGCACGCTTTTCTTTACTGTTTCATGCACACTTGTACCCTCTTGCCACCTTGTTGTGCCGCTTGCACGCTTCTATTTATTGTTTCATGCGCTCTTGCACCCTCTTGCCACCTTGCTGTGCCTCTTGCACACTTCTCTTTACTGTTTCAAGTGCTCTTGTACCCTCTTGCAATGTTGCTGTGCCTCTTGCACGCTTCTCTTTACTGTTTCATGCGAACCTGCACCCTCTTGCCACCTTGCTGTGCCTCTTGCACGCTTCTCTTTACTGTTTCATGCGCTCTTGCACCCTCTTGCCACCTTGCTGTGCCTCTTGCACGCTTCTCTTTACTATTTCATGCATTCTTGCACCATCTTGCCATCTTGCTGTGCCTCTTGCACGCTTCTCTTTACTGTTTCATGCGCTCTTGCACCCTCTTGCCACCTTGCTGTGCCTCTTGCATGCTTCTCTTTACTGTTTCATTCGCTCTTGCATCCTCTTGCCACGTTGCTGTGCCTCTTGCACGCTTCTCTTTACTGTTTCATGCGCTCTTGCACCCTTTTGCTACCTTGCTGTGCCTCTATCACGCTTCTCTTTACTGTTTCATGAGCTCTTGCACCCTCTTGCCACCTTGCTGTGCCTCTTGCATGCATCTCTTTACTGTTTCATGCACTCTTGCACCCTCTTGCCACCTTGCTGTGCCTCTTGCACGCATCTCTTTACTGTTTCATGCAGTCTTGCACCCTCTTGTCACCTTGTTGTGCATCTTACAGGCTTCTCTTTTCTGTTTCATGCGCTCTTGTACCCTCTTGCCACCTTGTTGTGCTTCTTGCACGCTTCTATTTATTGTTTCATGCGCTCTTGCACCCTCTTGCCACCTTGCTGTGGCTCTTGCACACTTCTCTTTACTGTTTCATGCGCTCTTGTACCCTCTTGCCACCTTGCTGTGCCTCTTGCATGTTTCTCTTTCCTGTTTCATGCACTCTTGCACCACCTTGCTGTGCCTCTTGCACGCTTCTCTTTACTGTTTCATGCACTCTTACACCCTCTTGCCACTTTGCTTTGCCTCTTGCATGCTTCTCTTTACTGTTTCATGCGCTCTTGCACCCTCTTGCCACCTTGTTGTGCCTCTTGCACGCTTCTCTTTACTGTTTCATGCGCTCTTGCACCCTTTTGCCACCTTGCTCTGCCTCTATCACGCTTGTCTTTACTGTTTCATGAGCTCTTGCACCCTCTTGCCACCTTGCTGTGCCTCTTGCATGCTTCTCTTTACTGTTTCATGCACTCTTGCACCCTCTTGCCACCTTGCTGTGCCTGTTGCATGCTTCTCTTTACTGTTTCATGCGCTCTTGCACACTCTTGCCACCTTCTCTTTACTGTTTCATGCGCTCTTGCACCCTCTTGCCACCTTGCTGTGCCTGTTGCATGCTTCTCTTTACTGTTTCATGCGCTCTTGCACCCTCTTGCCACCTTGCTGTGCCTGTTGAACGCTTCTCTTTACTGTTTCATGCGCTCTTGCACACTCTTGCCACTTTGCTGTGCCTCTTGCACGCTTCTCTTTACTGTTTCATGCGCTCTTGCACACTCTTGCCACGTTGCTGTGCCTCTTGCATGCTTCTCTTCACTGTTTCATGCGGTCTTGCACCCTCTTGCCACCTTGTTGTGCCTCTTGCACACTTCTCTTTACTGTTTCATGCATTCTTGCACCCTCTTGCCACCTTGCTGTGGCTCTTGCACGCTTCTCTTTACTGTTTCATGCACTCTTGCACCCTCTTGCCACCTTGCTGTGCCTCTTGCACGCTTCTCTTTACTATTTCATGCGCTCTTGCACCCTCTTACCACCTTGCTGTGCCTCTTGCACGCTTCTCTTTACTGTTTCATGCACTCTTGCACCACCTTGCTGTGCCTCTTGCAGCTTCTCTTTACTGTTTCATGCGCTCTTACACCCTCTTGCCACTTTGCTGTGCCTCTTGAACGCTTCTCTTCACTGTTTCATGCGCTCTTGCACCTTCTTGCCACCTTGCTGTGCCTCTTGCACGCTTCTCTTTACTGTTTAATACACTCTTGCACCCTCTTGCCACCTTGCTGTGCCTCTTGCACGCTTCTCTTTACTGTTTCATGCACTCTTGCACCCTCTTGCCACCTTGCTGTGCCTCTTGCATGCTACTCTTTACTGTTTCATGCACTCTTGCACCCTCTTGCCACCTTGCTGTGCCTCTTGCACGGTTCTCTTTACTGTTTCAAGCACTCTTGCACCCTCTTGCCACCTTGCTGTGTCTCTTGCATGCTTCTCTTTACTGTTTCATGTGGTCTTGCATCCTCTTGCCACCTTGCTGTGCCTCTTGCACGCTTCTATTTTCTGTTTCATACACACTTGCACCCTCTTGCCACCTTGCTGTGCCTCTTGCACGCTTCTCTTTACTGTTTCATGCATTCTTGCACCCTCTTGCCACCTTGCTGTGCCTCTTGCACGCTTCTCTTTACTGTTTCATACACACTTGCACCCTCTTGCCACCTTGCTGTGCCTCTTGCACGCTTCTCTTTACTGTTTCATGCATTCTTGCACCCTCTTGCCACCTTGCTGTGCCTCTTGCACGCTTCTCTTTAGTGTTTCATGCGCTCTTGCACCCTCTTGCCACCTTGCTGTGCCTCTTGCACGCTTCTCTTTACTGTTTCATGCGCTCTTGCACCCTTTTGCCACCTTGCTGTGCCTGTTGCACGCTTCTCTTTACTGTTTCATGCACTCTTGCACCCTCTTGCCACTTTGCTGTGCCTCTTGCATGCTTCTTTTTACTGTTTCATGCGCTCTTGCACACTCTTGCCACCTTGCTGTGCCTCTTGCACGCTTCTCTTTACTGTTTCATGCGCTCTTGCACACTCTTGCCACTTTGCTGTGCCTATTGTACGCTTCTCTTTATTGTTTCATGCGCTTTTGCACACTCTTGCCACCTTGCTGTGCCTCTTGCACGCTTCTCTATACTGTTTCATACGCTCTTGCACCCTCTTGCCACCTTGCTGTGCCTCTTGCACGCTTCTCTTTACTGTTTCATGCACTCTTGCACCCTCTTGCCACCTTGCTGTGCCTCTTGCATGCTACTCTTTACTGTTTCATGCGCTCTTGCACCCTCTTGCCACCTTGCTGTGCCTCCTGCACGCTTCTCTTTACTGTTTCAAGCACTCTTGCACCCTCTTGCCACTTTGCTGTGCCTCTTGCACGCTTCTCTTTACTGTTTCATGCACTCTTGCACCCTCTTGCCACCTTGCTGTGCCTCTTGCATGCTACTCTTTACTGTTTCATGCGGTCTTGCACCCTCTTGCCACCTTGCTGTGCCTCTTGCACGCTTCCATTTTCTGTTTCATACACACTTGCACCCTCTTGCCACCTTGCTGTGCCTCATGCACGCTTCTCTTCACTGTTTCATGCGCTCTTGCACCCTCTTGCCACCTTTTTGTGACTCTTGCTTGCTTCTCTTTACTGTTTCCTCCGCTCTTGCACCCTCTTGCCACCTTGCTGTGCCTCTTGCACCCTTCTCTTTACTGTTTCATGCGCTTTTGCACCCTCTTGCCACCTTGCTGTGCCTCTTGCACGCTTCTCTTTACTGCTTCATGCGCTCTTGCACCCTCTTGCCACCTTGCTATGCCTCTTGCACGCTTCTCTTTACTGTTTCATGCGCTCTTGCACCCTCTTGCCATCTTGCTGTGCCTCTTGCACGCTTCTCTTTACTGTTTCATGTGGTCTTGCACCCTCTTGCCACCTTGCTGTGCCTCTTGCACGCTTCCATTTTCTGTTTCATACACACTTGCACCCTCTTGCCACCTTGCTGTGCCTCATGCACGCTTCTCTTCACTGTTTCATGCGCTCTTGCACCCTCTTGCCGCCTTGTTGTGACTCTTGCATGCTTCTCTTTACTGTTTCATGCGCTCTTGCACCCTCTTGCCACCTTGCTGTGCCTCTTGCACGCTTCTCTTTACTGTTTCATGCGCTCTTGCACCCTCTTGCCACCTTGCTTTGCCTCTTGCACCCTTCTCTTTACTGTTTCCTGCGCTCTTGCACCCTCTTACCACCTTGCTGTTCCTCTTGCACGCTTCTCTTTACTGTTTCATGCACTCTTGCACCACCTTGCTGTGCCTCTTGCAGCTTCTCTTTACTGTGTCATGCGCTCTTACACGCTCTTGCCACTTTGCTGTGCCTCTTGAATGCTTCTCTTTACTGTTTCATGCGCTCTTGCACCCTCTTGCCACCTTGCTGTGCCTCTTGCACGCTTCTCTTTACTGTTTAATACACTCTTGCACCCTCTTGCCACCTTGCTGTGCCTCTTGCACGCTTCTCTTTACTGTTTCATGCACTCTTGCACCCTCTTGCCACCTTGCTGTGCCTCTTGCATGCTACTCTTTACTGTTTCATGCACTCTTGCACACTCTTGCCACCTTGCTGTGCCTCTTGCACGCTTTTCTTTACTGTTTCATGCACTCTTGCACCCTCTTGCCACCTTGCTGTGCCTCTTGCACGCTTCTGTTTACTGTTTCATGCACTCTTGCACCCTCTTGCCACCTTGCTGTGCCTCTTGCACGCTTCTCTTTACTGTTTCATGCGGTCTTGCACCCTCTTGCCACCTTGTTGTGCCTCTTGCACGCTTTTCATTACTGTGTCATGTGCTCTTGCACCCTCTTGCCATCTTGCTGTGCCTCTTGCACGCTTCTCTTTACTGTTTCATGCACTCTTGCACCCTCTTGCCATGTTGCTGTGCCTCTTGCACGCTTCTCTTTACTGTTTCATGCGGACTTGCACCCTCTTGCCACCTTGCTGTGCCTCTTGCACGCTTCTCTTTACTGTTTCATGCACTCTTGTACCCTCTTGCCACCTTGCTGTGCCTTTTGCACGCTTCTGCTTACTGTTTCATGCATTCTTGCACCCTCTTGCCATCTTGCTGTGCCTCTTGCACGCTTCTCTTTACTGTTTCATGCACTCTTGCACCCTCTTGCCACCTTGCTGTGCCTCTTACACGCTTCTCTTTACTGTTTCATGCGGTCTTGCACCCTCTTGTCACCTTGTTGTGCCTCTTGCACGCTTCTCTTTACTGTTTCATGTGCTCTTGTACCCTCTTGCCACCTTGTTGTGCTTCTTGCACGCTTCTATTTATTGTTTCATGCACTCTTGCACCCTCTTGCCACCTTGCTGTGCCTCTTGCACGCTTCTCTATACTGTTTCATGCGCTCTTGTACCCTCTTGCCACCTTGCTGTGCCTCTTGCATGTTTCTCTTTACTGTTTCATGCACTCTTGCACCACCTTGCTGTGCCTCTTGCACGCTTCTCTTTACTGTTTCATGTGGTCTTGCACCCTCTTGACACCTTGTTGTGCCTCTTGCATGCTTTTCTTTACTGTTTCATGCGCTCTTGCACCCTCTTGCCATCTTGCTGTGACTCTTGCACGCTTCTCTTTACTAATTCATGCACTCTTGCACCCTCTTGCCATGTTGCTGTGCCTCTTGCACGCTTCTCTTTACTGTTTCATGCGGACTTGCACCCTCTTGCCACCTTGCTGTGCCTCTTACACGCTTCTCTTTACTGCTTCATGTATTCTTGCACCCTCTTGACACCTTGCTGTGCCTCTTGCATGCTTCTCTTTACTGTTTCATGCACTCTTGCACCCTCTTGCCACCTTGCTGTGCCTCTTGCACGCTTCTCTTTACTGTTTCATGCGCTCTTGCACCCTCTTGCCACCTTGCTGTGCCTCTTGCACGCTTCTCTTTACTATTTCATGCATTCTTGCACCCTCTTGCCATCTTGCTGTGCCTCTTGCACGCTTCTCTTTACTGTTTCATGCGCTCTTGCACCCTCTTGCCACGTTGCTGTGCCTCTTGCACGCTTCTCTTTACTGTTTCATGCACTCTTGCACCCTTTTGCCACCTTGCTGTGCCTCTATCACGCTTCTCTTTACTGTTTCATGAGCTCTTGCACCCTCTTGCCACCTTGCTGTGCCTCTTGCATGCTTCTCTTTACTGTTTCATGCACTCTTGCACCCTCTTGCCACCTTGCTGTGCCTCTTGCACGCTTCTCTTTACTGTTTCATGCGGTCTTGCACCCTCTTGTCACCTTGTTGTGCCTCTTACACGCTTCTCTTTACTGTTTCATGCGCTCTTGTACCCTCTTGCCACCTTGTTGTGCTTCTTGCACGCTTCTATTTATTCTTTCATGCGCTCTTGCACCCTCTTGCCACCTTGCTGTGGCTCTTGCACACTTCTCTTTACTGTGTCATGTGCTCTTGCACCCTCTTGCCATCTTGCTGTGCCTCTTGCACGCTTCTCTTTACTGTTTCATGTACTCTTGCACCCTCTTGCCATGTTGCTGTGCCTCTTGCACGCTTCTCTTTACTGTTTCATGCGGACTTGCACCCTCTTGCCACCTTGCTGTGCGTCTATTGCACGCTTCTCTTTACTGTTTCATGCACTCTTGTACCCTCTTGCCACCTTGCTGTGCCTTTTGCACGCTTTTCTTTACTGTTTCATGCGCTCTTGCACCCTCTTGCCATCTTGCTGTGACTCTTGCACGCTTCTCTTTACTAATTCCTGCACTCTTGCACCCTCTTGCCATGTTGCTGTGCCTCTTGCACGCTTCTCTTTACTGTTTCATGCGCTCTTGTACCCTCTTGCCACCTTGCTGTGCCTCTTGCATGTTTCTCTTTCCTGTTTCATGCACTCTTGCACCACCTTGCTGTGCCTCTTGCACGCTTCTCTTTACTGTTTAATGCGCTCTTGCACCCTTTTGCCACCTTGCTGTGCCTCTATCACGCTTCTCTTTACTGTTTCATGAGCTCTTGCACTCTCTTGCCACCTTGCTGTGCCTGTTGCATGCTTCTCTTTACTGTTTCATGCGCTCTTGCACACTCTTGCCACCTTCTCTTTACTGTTTCATGCGCTCTTGCACCCTCTTGCCACCTTGCTGTGCCTGTTGCATGCTTCTCTTTACTGTTTCATGCGCTCATGCACCCTCTTGCCACCTTGCTGTGCCTGTTGAACGCTTCTCTTTACTGTTTCATGCGCTCTTGCACACTCTTGCCACTTTGCTGTGCCTCTTGCACGCTTCTCTTTACTGTTTCATGCGCTCTTGCACACTCTTGCCACGTTGCTGTGCCTCTTGCATGCTTCTCTTCACTGTTTCATGCGGTCTTGCACCCTCTTGCCACCTTGTTGTGCCTCTTGCACACTTCTCTTTACTGTTTCATGCATTCTTGCACCCTCTTGCCACCTTGCTGTGGCTCTTGCACGCTTCTCTTTACTGTTTCATGCACTCTTGCACCCTCTTGCCACCTTGCTGTGCCTCTTGCACGCTTCTCTTTACTATTTCATGCGCTCTTGCACCCTCTTACCACCTTGCTGTGCCTCTTGCACGCTTCTCTTTACTGTTTCATGCACTCTTGCACCACCTTGCTGTGCCTCTTGCAGCTTCTCTTTACTGTTTCATGCGCTCTTACACCCTCTTGCCACTTTGCTGTGCCTCTTGAACGCTTCTCTTCACTGTTTCATGCGCTCTTGCACCTTCTTGCCACCTTGCTGTGCCTCTTGCACGCTTCTCTTTACTGTTTAATACACTCTTGCACCCTCTTGCCACCTTGCTGTGCCTCTTGCACGCTTCTCTTTACTGTTTCATGCACTCTTGCACTCTCTTGCCACCTTGCTGTGCCTCTTGCACGGTTCTCTTTACTGTTTCAAGCACTCTTGCACCCTCTTGCCACCTTGCTGTGTCTCTTGCATGCTTCTCTTTACTGTTTCATGTGGTCTTGCATCCTCTTGCCACCTTGCTGTGCCTCTTGCACGCTTCTATTTTCTGTTTCATACACACTTGCACCCTCTTGCCACCTTGCTGTGCCTCTTGCACGCTTCTCTTTACTGTTTCATGCATTCTTGCACCCTCTTGCCACCTTGCTGTGCCTCTTGCACGCTTCTCTTTACTGTTTCATACACACTTGCACCCTCTTGCCACCTTGCTGTGCCTCTTGCACGCTTCTCTTTACTGTTTCATGCATTCTTGCACCCTCTTGCCACCTTGCTGTGCCTCTTGCACGCTTCTCTTTAGTGTTTCATGCGCTCTTGCACCCTCTTGCCACCTTGCTGTGCCTCTTGCACGCTTCTCTTTACTGTTTCATGCGCTCTTGCACCCTTTTGCCACCTTGCTGTGCCTGTTGCACGCTTCTCTTTACTGTTTCATGCACTCTTGCACCCTCTTGCCACTTTGCTGTGCTTCTTGCATGCTTCTTTTTACTGTTTCATGCGCTCTTGCACACTCTTGCCACCTTGCTGTGCCTCTTGCACGCTTCTCTTTACTGTTTCATGCGCTCTTGCACACTCTTGCCACTTTGCTGTGCCTATTGTACGCTTCTCTTTATTGTTTCATGCGCTTTTGCACACTCTTGCCACCTTGCTGTGCCTCTTGCACGCTTCTCTATACTGTTTCATATGCTCTTGCACCCTCTTGCCACCTTGCTGTGCCTCTTGCACGCTTCTCTTTACTGTTTCATGCACTCTTGCACCCTCTTGCCACCTTGCTGTGCCTCTTGCATGCTACTCTTTACTGTTTCATGCGCTCTTGCACCCTCTTGCCACCTTGCTGTGCCTCCTGCACGCTTCTCTTTACTGTTTCAAGCACTCTTGCACCCTCTTGCCACTTTGCTGTGCCTCTTGCACGCTTCTCTTTACTGTTTCATGCACTCTTGCACCCTCTTGCCACCTTGCTGTGCCTCTTGCATGCTACTCTTTACTGTTTCATGCGGTCTTGCACCCTCTTGCCACCTTGCTGTGCCTCTTGCACGCTTCCATTTTCTGTTTCATACACACTTGCACCCTCTTGCCACCTTGCTGTGCCTCATGCACGCTTCTCTTCACTGTTTCATGCGCTCTTGCACCCTCTTGCCACCTTTTTGTGACGCTTGCTTGCTTCTCTTTACTCGTTCATCCGCTCTTGCACCCTCTTGCCACCTTGCTGTGCCTCTTGCACCCTTCTCTTTACTGTTTCATGCGCTTTTGCACCCTCTTGCCACCTTGCTGTGCCTCTTGCACGCTTCTCTTTACTGCTTCATGCGCTCTTGCACCCTCTTGCCACCTTGCTATGCCTCTTGCACGCTTCTCTTTACTGTTTCATGCGCTCTTGCACCCTCTTGCCATCTTGCTGTGCCTCTTGCACGCTTCTCTTTACTGTTTCATGTGGTCTTGCACCCTCTTGCCACCTTGCTGTGCCTCTTGCACGCTTCCATTTTCTGTTTCATACACACTTGCACCCTCTTGCCACCTTGCTGTGCCTCATGCACGCTTCTCTTCACTGTTTCATGCGCTCTTGCACCCTCTTGCCGCCTTGTTGTGACTCTTGCATGCTTCTCTTTACTGTTTCATGCGCTCTTGCACCCTCTTGCCACCTTGCTGTGCCTCTTGCACGCTTCCCTTTACTGTTTCATGCGCTCTTGCACCCTCTTGCCACCTTGCTGTGCCTCTTGCACCCTTCTCTTTACTGTTTCCTGCGCTCTTGCACCCTCTTACCACCTTGCTGTGCCTCTTGCACGCTTCTCTTTACTGTTTCATGCACTCTTGCACCACCTTGCTGTGCCTCTTGCAGCTTCTCTTTACTGTGTCATGCGCTCTTACACGCACTTGCCACTTTGCTGTGCCTCTTGAATGCTTCTCTTTACTGTTTCATGCGCTCTTGTACCCTCTTGCCACCTTGCTGTGCCTCTTGGACGCTTCTCTTTACTGTTTAATACACTCTTGCACCCTCTTGCCACCTTGCTGTGCCTCTTGCATGCTTCTCTTTACTGTTTCATGCACTCTTGCACCCTCTTGCCACCTTGCTGTGCCTCTTGCATGCTACTCTTTACTGTTTCATGCACTCTTGCACACTCTTGCCACCTTGCTGTGCCTCTTGCACGCTTTTCTTTACTGTTTCATGCACTCTTGCACCCTCTTGCCACCTTGCTGTGCCTCTTGCACGCTTCTGTTTACTGTTTCATGCACTCTTGCACCCTCTTGCCACCTTGCTGTGCCTCTTGCACGCTTCTCTTTACTGTTTCATGCGGTCTTGCACCCTCTTGCCACCTTGTTGTGCCTCTTGCACGCTTTTCATTACTGTGTCATGTGCTCTTGCACCCTCTTGCCATCTTGCTGTGCCTCTTGCACGCTTCTCTTTACTGTTTCATGCACTCTTGCACCCTCTTGCCATGTTGCTGTGCCTCTTGCACGCTTCTCTTTACTGTTTCATGCGGACTTGCACCCTCTTGCCACCTTGCTGTGCCTCTTGCACGCTTCTCTTTACTGTTTCATGCACTCTTGTACCCTCTTGCCACCTTGCTGTGCCTTTTGCACGCTTCTGCTTACTGTTTCATGCATTCTTGCACCCTCTTGCCATCTTGCTGTGCCTCTTGCACGCTTCTCTTTACTGTTTCATGCACTCTTGCACCCTCTTGCCACCTTGCTGTGCCTCTTACACGCTTCTCTTTACTGTTTCATGCGGTCTTGCACCCTCTTGTCACCTTGTTGTGCCTCTTGCACGCTTCTCTTTACTGTTTCATGCGCTCTTGTACCCTCTTGCCACCTTGTTGTGCTTCTTGCACGCTTCTATTTATTGTTTCATGCACTCTTGCACCCTCTTGCCACCTTGCTGTGCCTCTTGCACGCTTCTCTATACTGTTTCATGCGCTCTTGTACCCTCTTGCCACCTTGCTGTGCCTCTTGCATGTTTCTCTTTACTGTTTCATGCACTCTTGCACCACCTTGCTGTGCCTCTTGCACGCTTCTCTTTACTGTTTCATGTGGTCTTGCACCCTCTTGACACCTTGTTGTGCCTCTTGCACGCTTTTCTTTACTGTTTCATGCGCTCTTGCACCCTCTTGCCATCTTGCTGTGACTCTTGCACGCTTCTCTTTACTAATTCATGCACTCTTGCACCCTCTTGCCATGTTGCTGTGCCTCTTGCACGCTTCTCTTTACTGTTTCATGCGGACTTGCACCCTCTTGCCACCTTGCTGTGCCTCTTACACGCTTCTCTTTACTGTTTCATGTATTCTTGCACCCTCTTGACACCTTGCTGTGCCTCTTGCATGCTTCTCTTTACTGTTTCATGCACTCTTGCACCCTCTTGCCACCTTGCTGTGCCTCTTGCACGCTTCTCTTTACTGTTTCATGCGCTCTTGCACCCTCTTGCCACCTTGCTGTGCCTCTTGCACGCTTCTCTTTACTATTTCATGCATTCTTGCACCCTCTTGCCATCTTGCTGTGCCTCTTGCACGCTTCTCTTTACTGTTTCATGCGCTCTTGCACCCTCTTGCCACCTTGCTGTGCCTCTTGCACGCTTCTCTTTACTGTTTCATGCACTCTTGCACCCTTTTGCCACCTTGCTGTGCCTCTATCACGCTTCTCTTTACTGTTTCATGAGCTCTTGCACCCTCTTGCCACCTTGCTGTGCCTCTTGCATGCTTCTCTTTACTGTTTCATGCACTCTTGCACCCTCTTGCCACCTTGCTGTGCCTCTTGCACGCTTCTCTTTACTGTTTCATGCGGTCTTGCACCCTCTTGTCACCTTGTTGTGCCTCTTACACGCTTCTCTTTACTGTTTCATGTGCTCTTGTACCCTCTTGCCACCTTGTTGTGCTTCTTGCACGCTTCTATTTATTCTTTCATGCGCTCTTGCACCCTCTTGCCACCTTGCTGTGGCTCTTGCACACTTCTCTTTACTGTGTCATGTGCTCTTGCACCCTCTTGCCATCTTGCTGTGCCTCTTGCACGCTTCTCTTTACTGTTTCATGTACTCTTGCACCCTCTTGCCATGTTGCTGTGCCTCTTGCACGCTTCTCTTTACTGTTTCATGCGGACTTGCACCCTCTTGCCACCTTGCTGTGCGTCTATTGCACGCTTCTCTTTACTGTTTCATGCACTCTTGTACCCTCTTGCCACCTTGCTGTGCCTTTTGCACGCTTTTCTTTACTGTTTCATGCGCTCTTGCACCCTCTTGCCATCTTGCTGTGACTCTTGCACGCTTCTCTTTACTAATTCCTGCACTCTTGCACCCTCTTGCCATGTTGCTGTGCCTCTTGCACGCTTCTCTTTACTGTTTCATGCGCTCTTGTACCCTCTTGCCACCTTGCTGTGCCTCTTGCATGTTTCTCTTTCCTGTTTCATGCACTCTTGCACCACCTTGCTGTGCCTCTTGCACGCTTCTCTTTACTGTTTCATGCACTCTTACACCCTCTTGCCACTTTGCTTTGCCTCTTGCATGCTTCTCTTTACTGTTTCATGCGCTCTTGCACCCTCTTGCCACCTTGTTGTGCCTCTTGCACGCTTCTCTTTACTGTTTCATGTGCTCTTGCACCCTCTTGCCATCTTGCTGTGCCTCTTGCACGCTTCTCTTTACTGTTTCATGTACTCTTGCACCCTCTTGCCATGTTGCTGTGCCTCTTGCACGCTTCTCTTTACTGTTTCATGCGGACTTGCACCCTCTTGCCACCTTGCTGTGCGTCTATTGCACGCTTCTCTTTACTGTTTCATGCACTCTTGTACCCTCTTGCCACCTTGCTGTGCCTTTTGCACGCTTTTCTTTACTGTTTCATGCGCTCTTGCACCCTCTTGCCATCTTGCTGTGACTCTTGCACGCTTCTCTTTACTAATTCCTGCACTCTTGCACCCTCTTGCCATGTTGCTGTGCCTCTTGCACGCTTCTCTTTACTGTTTCATGCGCTCTTGTACCCTCTTGCCACCTTGCTGTGCCTCCTGCATGTTTCTCTTTCCTGTTTCATGCACTCTTGCACCACCTTGCTGTGCCTCTTGCACGCTTCTCTTTACTGTTTCATGGACTCTTACACCCTCTTGCCACTTTGCTTTGCCTCTTGCACGCTTCTCTTTACTGTTTCATGCAGTCTTGCACCCTCTTGTCACCTTGTTGTGCCTCTTGCACGCTTTTCTTTACTGTTTCATGCGCTCTTGACCCTCTTGCCACCTTACTGTGCCTCTTGCATGCTTCTCTTTACTGTTTCATGAGCTCTTGCACCCTCTTGCCACCTTGCTGTGCCTCTTGCACGCTTCTCTTTACTATGTCATGCACTCTTGCACCCTCTTGCCAGCTTGCTGTGCCTCTTGCACGCTTCTGTTTACTGTTTCATGCATTCTTGCACCCTCTTGCCACCTTGCTGTGTCTCTTGCACGCTTCTCTTTACTGTTTCATGCGGTCTTGCACCCTCTTGCCACCTTGTTGTGCCTCTTGCACGCTTTTCTTTACTGTTTCATGCACACTTGTACCCTCTTGCCACCTTGTTGTGCCACTTGCACGCTTCTATTTATTGTTTCATGCGCTCTTGCACCCTCTTGCCACCTTGCTGTGCCTCTTGCACACTTCTCTTTACTGTTTCAAGTGCTCTTGTACCCTCTTGCAATGTTGCTGTGCCTCTTGCACGCTTCTCTTTACTGTTTCATGCGAACCTGCACCCTCTTGCCACCTTGCTGTGCCTCTTGCACGCTTCTCTTTACTGTTTCATGCGCTCTTGCACCCTCTTGCCACCTTGCTGTGCCTCTTGCACGCTTCTCTTTACTATTTCATGCATTCTTGCACCATCTTGCCATCTTGCTGTGCCTCTTGCACGCTTCTCTTTACTGTTTCATGCACTCTTGCACCCTCTTGCCACCTTGCTGTGCCTCTTGCATGCTTCTCTTTACTGTTTCATTCGCTCTTGCATCCTCTTGCCACGTTGCTGTGCCTCTTGCACGCTTCTCTTTACTGTTTCATGCGCTCTTGCACCCTTTTGCCACCTTGCTGTGCCTCTATCACGCTTCTCTTTACTGTTTCATGAGCTCTTGCACCCTCTTGCCACCTTGCTGTGCCTCTTGCACGCTTCTCTTTACTGTTTCATGCGGTCTTGCACCCTCTTGCCACCTTGTTGTGCCTCTTGCACGCTTTTCTTTACTGTTTCATGCACACTTGTACCCTCTTGCCACCTTGTTGTGCCGCTTGCACGCTTCTATTTATTGTTTCATGCGCTCTTGCACCCTCTTGCCACCTTGCTGTGCCTCTTGCACGCTTCTCTTTACTATTTCATGCATTCTTGCACCATCTTGCCACCTTGCTGTGCCTCTTGCATGCTTCTCTTTACTGTTTCATTCGCTCTTGCATCCTCTTGCCACGTTGCTGTGCCTCTTGCACGCTTCTCTTTACTGTTTCATGCGCTCTTGCACCCTTTTGCCACCTTGCTGTGCCTCTATCACGCTTCTCTTTACTGTTTCATGAGCTCTTGCACCCTCTTGCCACCTTGCTGTGCCTCTTGCATGCATCTCTTTACTGTTTCATGCACTCTTGCACCCTCTTGCCACCTTGCTGTGCCTCTTGCATGCATCTCTTTACTGTTTCATGCAGTCTTGCACCCTCTTGTCACCTTGTTGTGCATCTTACAGGCTTCTCTTTTCTGTTTCATGCGCTCTTGTACCCTCTTGCCACCTTGTTGTGCTTCTTGCACGCTTCTATTTATTGTTTCATGCGCTCTTGCACCCTCTTGCCACCTTGCTGTGCCTCTTGCACGCTTCTCTTTACTGTTTCATGCGAACCTGCACCCTCTTGCCACCTTGCTGTGCCTCTTGCATGCTTCTCTTTACTGTTTCATGCGCTCTTGCACCCTCTTGCCACCTTGCTGTGCCTCTTGCACGCTTCTCTTTACTATTTCATGCATTCTTGCACCATCTTGCCACCTTGCTGTGCCTCTTGCATGCTTCTCTTTACTGTTTCATTCGCTCTTGCATCCTCTTGCCACGTTGCTGTGCCTCTTGCACGCTTCTCTTTACTGTTTCATGCGCTCTTGCACCCTTTTGCCACCTTGCTGTGCCTCTATCACGCTTCTCTTTACTGTTTCATGAGCTCTTGCACCCTCTTGCCACCTTGCTGTGCCTCTTGCATGCATCTCTTTACTGTTTCATGCACTCTTGCACCCTCTTGCCACCTTGCTGTGCCTCTTGCACGCATCTCTTTACTGTTTCATGCAGTCTTGCACCCTCTTGTCACCTTGTTGTGCATCTTACAGGCTTCTCTTTTCTGTTTCATGCGCTCTTGTACCCTCTTGCCACCTTGTTGTGCTTCTTGCACGCTTCTATTTATTGTTTCATGCGCTCTTGCACCCTCTTGCCACCTTGCTGTGGCTCTTGCACACTTCTCTTTACTGTTTCATGCGCTCTTGTACCCTCTTGCCACCTTGCTGTGCCTCTTGCATGTTTCTCTTTCCTGTTTCATGCACTCTTGCACCACCTTGCTGTGCCTCTTGCACGCTTCTCTTTACTGTTTCATGCACTCTTACACCCTCTTGCCACTTTGCTTTGCCTCTTGCATGCTTCTCTTTACTGTTTCATGCGCTCTTGCACCCTCTTGCCACCTTGTTGTGCCTCTTGCACGCTTCTCTTTACTGTTTCATGCGCTCTTGCACCCTTTTGCCACCTTGCTGTGCCTCTATCACGCTTGTCTTTACTGTTTCATGAGCTCTTGCACCCTCTTGCCACCTTGCTGTGCCTCTTGCATGCTTCTCTTTACTGTTTCATGCACTCTTGCACCCTCTTGCCACCTTGCTGTGCCTGTTGCATGCTTCTCTTTACTGTTTCATGCGCTCTTGCACACTCTTGCCACCTTCTCTTTACTGTTTCATGCGCTCTTGCACCCTCTTGCCACCTTGCTGTGCCTGTTGCATGCTTCTCTTTACTATTTCATGCGCTCTTGCACCCTCTTGCCACCTTGCTGTGCCTGTTGAACGCTTCTCTTTACTGTTTCATGCGCTCTTGCACACTCTTGCCACTTTGCTGTGCCTCTTGCACGCTTCTCTTTACTGTTTCATGCGCTCTTGCACACTCTTGCCACGTTGCTGTGCCTCTTGCATGCTTCTCTTCACTGTTTCATGCGGTCTTGCACCCTCTTGCCACCTTGTTGTGCCTCTTGCACACTTCTCTTTACTGTTTCATGCATTCTTGCACCCTCTTGCCACCTTGCTGTGGCTCTTGCACGCTTCTCTTTACTGTTTCATGCACTCTTGCACCCTCTTGCCACCTTGCTGTGCCTCTTGCACGCTTCTCTTTACTATTTCATGCGCTCTTGCACCCTCTTACCACCTTGCTGTGCCTCTTGCACGCTTCTCTTTACTGTTTCATGCACTCTTGCACCACCTTGCTGTGCCTCTTGCAGCTTCTCTTTACTGTTTCATGCGCTCTTACACCCTCTTGCCACTTTGCTGTGCCTCTTGAACGCTTCTCTTCACTGTTTCATGCGCTCTTGCACCTTCTTGCCACCTTGCTGTGCCTCTTGCATGCTTCTCTTTACTGTTTAATACACTCTTGCACCCTCTTGCCACCTTGCTGTGCCTCTTGCACGCTTCTCTTTACTGTTTCATGCACTCTTGCACCCTCTTGCCACCTTGCTGTGCCTCTTGCATGCTACTCTTTACTGTTTCATGCACTCTTGCACCCTCTTGCCACCTTGCTGTGCCTCTTGCACGGTTCTCTTTACTGTTTCAAGCACTCTTGCACCCTCTTGCCACCTTGCTGTGTCTCTTGCATGCTTCTCTTTACTGTTTCATGTGGTCTTGCATCCTCTTGCCACCTTGCTGTGCCTCTTGCACGCTTCTATTTTCTGTTTCATACACACTTGCACCCTCTTGCCACCTTGCTGTGCCTCTTGCACGCTTCTCTTTACTGTTTCATGCATTCTTGCACCCTCTTGCCACCTTGCTGTGCCTCTTGCACGCTTCTCTTTACTGTTTCATACACACTTGCACCCTCTTGCCACCTTGCTGTGCCTCTTGCACGCTTCTCTTTACTGTTTCATGCATTCTTGCACCCTCTTGCCACCTTGCTGTGCCTCTTGCACGCTTCTCTTTAGTGTTTCATGCGCTCTTGCACCCTCTTGCCACCTTGCTGTGCCTCTTGCACGCTTCTCTTTACTGTTTCATGCGCTCTTGCACCCTTTTGCCACCTTGCTGTGCCTGTTGCACGCTTCTCTTTACTGTTTCATGCACTCTTGCACCCTCTTGCCACTTTGCTGTGCCTCTTGCATGCTTCTTTTTACTGTTTCATGCGCTCTTGCACACTCTTGCCACCTTGCTGTGCCTCTTGCACGCTTCTCTTTACTGTTTCATGCGCTCTTGCACACTCTTGCCACTTTGCTGTGCCTATTGTACGCTTCTCTTTATTGTTTCATGCGCTTTTGCACACTCTTGCCACCTTGCTGTGCCTCTTGCACGCTTCTCTATACTGTTTCATACGCTCTTGCACCCTCTTGCCACCTTGCTGTGCCTCTTGCACGCTTCTCTTTACTGTTTCATGCACTCTTGCACCCTCTTGCCACCTTGCTGTGCCTCTTGCATGCTACTCTTTACTGTTTCATGCGCTCTTGCACCCTCTTGCCACCTTGCTGTGCCTCCTGCACGCTTCTCTTTACTGTTTCAAGCACTCTTGCACCCTCTTGCCACTTTGCTGTGCCTCTTGCACGCTTCTCTTTACTGTTTCATGCACTCTTGCACCCTCTTGCCACCTTGCTGTGCCTCTTGCATGCTACTCTTTACTGTTTCATGCGGGCTTGCACCCTCTTGCCACCTTGCTGTGCCTCTTGCACGCTTCCATTTTCTGTTTCATACACACTTGCACCCTCTTGCCACCTTGCTGTGCCTCATGCACGCTTCTCTTCACTGTTTCATGCGCTCTTGCACCCTCTTGCCACCTTTTTGTGACTCTTGCTTGCTTCTCTTTACTGTTTCATCCGCTCTTGCACCCTCTTGCCACCTTGCTGTGCCTCTTGCACCCTTCTCTTTACTGTTTCATGCGCTTTTGCACCCTCTTGCCACCTTGCTGTGCCTCTTGCACGCTTCTCTTTACTGCTTCATGCGCTCTTGCACCCTCTTGCCACCTTGCTATGCCTCTTGCACGCTTCTCTTTACTGTTTCATGCGCTCTTGCACCCTCTTGCCATCTTGCTGTGCCTCTTGCACGCTTCTCTTTACTGTTTCATGTGGTCTTGCACCCTCTTGCCACCTTGCTGTGCCTCTTGCACGCTTCCATTTTCTGTTTCATACACACTTGCACCCTCTTGCCACCTTGCTGTGCCTCATGCACGCTTCTCTTCACTGTTTCATGCGCTCTTGCACCCTCTTGCCGCCTTGTTGTGACTCTTGCATGCTTCTCTTTACTGTTTCATGCGCTCTTGCACCCTCTTGCCACCTTGCTGTGCCTCTTGCACGCTTCTCTTTACTGTTTCATGCGCTCTTGCACCCTCTTGCCACCTTGCTGTGCCTCTTGCACCCTTCTCTTTACTGTTTCCTGCGCTCTTGCACCCTCTTACCACCTTGCTGTGCCTCTTGCACGCTTCTCTTTACTGTTTCATGCACTCTTGCACCACCTTGCTGTGCCTCTTGCAGCTTCTCTTTACTGTGTCATGCGCTCTTACACGCTCTTGCCACTTTGCTGTGCCTCTTGAATGCTTCTCTTTACTGTTTCATGCGCTCTTGCACCCTCTTGCCACCTTGCTGTGCCTCTTGCACGCTTCTCTTTACTGTTTAATACACTCTTGCACCCTCTTGCCACCTTGCTGTGCCTCTTGCACGCTTCTCTTTACTGTTTCATGCACTCTTGCACCCTCTTGCCACCTTGCTGTGCCTCTTGCATGCTACTCTTTACTGTTTCATGCACTCTTGCACACTCTTGCCACCTTGCTGTGCCTCTTGCACGCTTTTCTTTACTGTTTCATGCACTCTTGCACCCTCTTGCCACCTTGCTGTGCCTCTTGCACGCTTCTGTTTACTGTTTCATGCACTCTTGCACCCTCTTGCCACCTTGCTGTGCCTCTTGCACGCTTCTCTTTACTGTTTCATGCGGTCTTGCACCCTCTTGCCATCTTGCTGTGCCTCTTGCACGCTTCTCTTTACTGTTTCATGCACTCTTGCACCCTCTTGCCATGTTGCTGTGCCTCTTGCACGCTTCTCTTTACTGTTTCATGCGGACTTGCACCCTCTTGCCACCTTGCTGTGCCTCTTGCACGCTTCTCTTTACTGTTTCATGCACTCTTGTACCCTCTTGCCACCTTGCTGTGCCTTTTGCACGCTTCTGCTTACTGTTTCATGCATTCTTGCACCCTCTTGCCATCTTGCTGTGCCTCTTGCACGCTTCT
Source organism: Ambystoma mexicanum (assembly GCF_040938575.1). Taxonomy (NCBI): domain Eukaryota; kingdom Metazoa; phylum Chordata; class Amphibia; order Caudata; family Ambystomatidae; genus Ambystoma; species Ambystoma mexicanum. The sequence goes on along the minus strand of NC_090937.1, from coordinate 1,687,596,775 downwards.
CTTTACTGTTTCATGCACTCTTGCACCCTCTTGCCACCTTGCTGTGCCTCTTACACGCTTCTCTTTACTGTTTCATGCGGTCTTGCACCCTCTTGTCACCTTGTTGTGCCTCTTGCACGCTTCTCTTTACTGTTTCATGCGCTCTTGTACCCTCTTGCCACCTTGTTGTGCTTCTTGCACGCTTCTATTTATTGTTTCATGCACTCTTGCACCCTCTTGCCACCTTGCTGTGCCTCTTGCACGCTTCTCTATACTGTTTCATGCGCTCTTGTACCCTCTTGCCACCTTGCTGTGCCTCTTGCATGTTTCTCTTTACTGTTTCATGCACTCTTGCACCACCTTGCTGTGCCTCTTGCACGCTTCTCTTTACTGTTTCATGTGGTCTTGCACCCTCTTGACACCTTGTTGTGCCTCTTGCACGCTTTTCTTTACTGTTTCATGCGCTCTTGCACCCTCTTGCCATCTTGCTGTGACTCTTGCACGCTTCTCTTTACTAATTCATGCACTCTTGCACCCTCTTGCCATGTTGCTGTGCCTCTTGCACGCTTCTCTTTACTGTTTCATGCGGACTTGCACCCTCTTGCCACCTTGCTGTGCCTCTTACACGCTTCTCTTTACTGTTTCATGTATTCTTGCACCCTCTTGACACCTTGCTGTGCCTCTTGCATGCTTCTCTTTACTGTTTCATGCACTCTTGCACCCTCTTGCCACCTTGCTGTGCCTCTTGCACGCTTCTCTTTACTGTTTCATGCGCTCTTGCACCCTCTTGCCACCTTGCTGTGCCTCTTGCACGCTTCTCTTTACTATTTCATGCATTCTTGCACCCTCTTGCCATCTTGCTGTGCCTCTTGCACGCTTCTCTTTACTGTTTCATGCGCTCTTGCACCCTCTTGCCACCTTGCTGTGCCTCTTGCACGCTTCTCTTTACTGTATCATGCGCTCTTGTACACTCTTGCCACCTTGCTGTGCCTCTTGCACGCTTCTCTTTACTGTTTCATGCGCTCTTGCACCCTCTTGCCACCTTGCTATGCCTCTTGCACGCTTCTCTTTACTGTTTCATGTGCTCTTGCACCCTCTTGCCACTTTGCTGTGCCTCTTGAACGCTTCTCTTCACTGTTTCATGCGCTCTTGCACCTTCTTGCCACCTTGCTGTGCCTCTTGCAAGCTTCTCTTTACTGTTTAATACACTCTTGCACCCTCTTGCCACCTTGCTGTGCCTCTTGCACGCTTCTCTTTACTGTTTCATGCACTCTTGCACCCTCTTGCCACCTTGCTGTGCCTCTTGCATGCTACTCTTTACTGTTTCATGCACTCTTGCACCCTCTTGCCACCTTGCTGTGCCTCTTGCACGCTTCTCTTTACTGTTTCATGCGGACTTGCACCCTCTTGCCACCTTGCTGTGCGTCTATTGCACGCTTCTCTTTACTGTTTCATGCACTCTTGTACCCTCTTGCCACCTTGCTGTGCCTTTTGCACGCTTTTCTTTACTGTTTCATGCGCTCTTGCACCCTCTTGCCATCTTGCTGTGACTCTTGCACGCTTCTCTTTACTAATTCCTGCACTCTTGCACCCTCTTGCCATGTTGCTGTGCCTCTTGCACGCTTCTCTTTACTGTTTCATGCGCTCTTGTACCCTCTTGCCACCTTGCTGTGCCTCTTGCATGTTTCTCTTTCCTGTTTCATGCACTCTTGCACCACCTTGCTGTGCCTCTTGCACGCTTCTCTTTACTGTTTCATGCACTCTTACATCCTCTTGCCACTTTGCTTTGCCTCTTGCATGCTTCTCTTTACTGTTTCATGCGCTCTTGCACCCTCTTGCCACCTTGTTGTGCCTCTTGCACGCTTCTCTTTACTGTTTCATGTGCTCTTGCACCCTCTTGCCATCTTGCTGTGCCTCTTGCACGCTTCTCTTTACTGTTTCATGTACTCTTGCACCCTCTTGCCATGTTGCTGTGCCTCTTGCACGCTTCTCTTTACTGTTTCATGCGGACTTGCACCCTCTTGCCACCTTGCTGTGCGTCTATTGCACGCTTCTTTTTACTGTTTCATGCACTCTTGTACCCTCTTGCCACCTTGCTGTGCCTTTTGCACGCTTTTCTTTACTGTTTCATGCGCTCTTGCACCCTCTTGCCATCTTGCTGTGACTCTTGCACGCTTCTCTTTACTAATTCCTGCACTCTTGCACCCTCTTGCCATGTTGCTGTGCCTCTTGCACGCTTCTCTTTACTGTTTCATGCGCTCTTGTACCCTCTTGCCACCTTGCTGTGCCTCTTGCATGTTTCTCTTTCCTGTTTCATGCACTCTTGCACCACCTTGCTGTGCCTCTTGCACGCTTCTCTTTACTGTTTCATGGACTCTTACACCCTCTTGCCACTTTGCTTTGCCTCTTGCACGCTTCTCTTTACTGTTTCATGCAGTCTTGCACCCTCTTGTCACCTTGTTGTGCCTCTTGCACGCTTTTCTTTACTGTTTCATGCGCTCTTGACCCTCTTGCCACCTTACTGTGCCTCTTGCATGCTTCTCTTTACTGTTTCATGAGCTCTTGCACCCTCTTGCCACCTTGCTGTGCCTCTTGCACGCTTCTCTTTACTATGTCATGCACTCTTGCACCCTCTTGCCAGCTTGCTGTGCCTCTTGCACGCTTCTGTTTACTGTTTCATGCATTCTTGCACCCTCTTGCCACCTTGCTGTGTCTCTTGCACGCTTCTCTTTACTGTTTCATGCGGTCTTGCACCCTCTTGCCACCTTGTTGTGCCTCTTGCACGCTTTTCTTTACTGTTTCATGCACACTTGTACCCTCTTGCCACCTTGTTGTGCCGCTTGCACGCTTCTATTTATTGTTTCATGCGCTCTTGCACCCTCTTGCCACCTTGCTGTGCCTCTTGCACACTTCTCTTTACTGTTTCAAGTGCTCTTGTACCCTCTTGCAATGTTGCTGTGCCTCTTGCACGCTTCTCTTTACTGTTTCATGCGAACCTGCACCCTCTTGCCACCTTGCTGTGCCTCTTGCACGCTTCTCTTTACTGTTTCATGCGCTCTTGCACCCTCTTGCCACCTTGCTGTGCCTCTTGCACGCTTCTCTTTACTATTTCATGCATTCTTGCACCATCTTGCCATCTTGCTGTGCCTCTTGCACCCTTCTCTTTACTGTTTCATGCACTCTTGCACCCTCTTGCCACCTTGCTGTGCCTCTTGCATGCTTCTCTTTACTGTTTCATTCGCTCTTGCATCCTCTTGCCACGTTGCTGTGCCTCTTGCACGCTTCTCTTTACTGTTTCATGCGCTCTTGCACCCTTTTGCCACCTTGCTGTGCCTCTATCACGCTTCTCTTTACTGTTTCATGAGCTCTTGCACCCTCTTGCCACCTTGCTGTGCCTCTTGCACGCTTCTCTTTACTGTTTCATGCGGTCTTGCACCCTCTTGCCACCTTGTTGTGCCTCTTGCACGCTTTTCTTTACTGTTTCATGCACACTTGTACCCTCTTGCCACCTTGTTGTGCCGCTTGCACGCTTCTATTTATTGTTTCATGCGCTCTTGCACCCTCTTGCCACCTTGCTGTGCCTCTTGCACACTTCTCTTTACTGTTTCAAGTGCTCTTGTACCCTCTTGCAATGTTGCTGTGCCTCTTGCACGCTTCTCTTTACTGTTTCATGCGAACCTGCACCCTCTTGCCACCTTGCTGTGCCTCTTGCATGCTTCTCTTTACTGTTTCATGCGCTCTTGCACCCTCTTGCCACCTTGCTGTGCCTCTTGCACGCTTCTCTTTACTATTTCATGCATTCTTGCACCATCTTGCCATCTTGCTGTGCCTCTTGCACGCTTCTCTTTACTGTTTCATGCGCTCTTGCACCCTCTTGCCACCTTGCTGTGCCTCTTGCATGCTTCTCTTTACTGTTTCATTCGCTCTTGCATCCTCTTGCCACGTTGCTGTGCCTCTTGCACGCTTCTCTTTACTGTTTCATGCGCTCTTGCACCCTTTTGCCACCTTGCTGTGCCTCTATCACGCTTCTCTTTACTGTTTCATGAGCTCTTGCACCCTCTTGCCACCTTGCTGTGCCTCTTGCATGCATCTCTTTACTGTTTCATGCACTCTTGCACCCTCTTGCCACCTTGCTGTGCCTCTTGCACGCATCTCTTTACTGTTTCATGCAGTCTTGCACCCTCTTGTCACCTTGTTGTGCATCTTACAGGCTTCTCTTTTCTGTTTCATGCGCTCTTGTACCCTCTTGCCACCTTGTTGTGCTTCTTGCACGCTTCTATTTATTGTTTCATGCGCTCTTGCACCCTCTTGCCACCTTGCTGTGGCTCTTGCACACTTCTCTTTACTGTTTCATGCGCTCTTGTACCCTCTTGCCACCTTGCTGTGCCTCTTGCATGTTTCTCTTTCCTGTTTCATGCACTCTTGCACCACCTTGCTGTGCCTCTTGCACGCTTCTCTTTACTGTTTCATGCACTCTTACACCCTCTTGCCACTTTGCTTTGCCTCTTGCATGCTTCTCTTTACTGTTTCATGCGCTCTTGCACCCTCTTGCCACCTTGTTGTGCCTCTTGCACGCTTCTCTTTACTGTTTCATGCGCTCTTGCACCCTTTTGCCACCTTGCTGTGCCTCTATCACGCTTGTCTTTACTGTTTCATGAGCTCTTGCACCCTCTTGCCACCTTGCTGTGCCTCTTGCATGCTTCTCTTTACTGTTTCATGCACTCTTGCACCCTCTTGCCACCTTGCTGTGCCTGTTGCATGCTTCTCTTTACTGTTTCATGCGCTCTTGCACACTCTTGCCACCTTCTCTTTACTGTTTCATGCGCTCTTGCACCCTCTTGCCACCTTGCTGTGCCTGTTGCATGCTTCTCTTTACTGTTTCATGCGCTCTTGCACCCTCTTGCCACCTTGCTGTGCCTGTTGAACGCTTCTCTTTACTGTTTCATGCGCTCTTGCACACTCTTGCCACTTTGCTGTGCCTCTTGCACGCTTCTCTTTACTGTTTCATGCGCTCTTGCACACTCTTGCCACGTTGCTGTGCCTCTTGCATGCTTCTCTTCACTGTTTCATGCGGTCTTGCACCCTCTTGCCACCTTGTTGTGCCTCTTGCACACTTCTCTTTACTGTTTCATGCATTCTTGCACCCTCTTGCCACCTTGCTGTGGCTCTTGCACGCTTCTCTTTACTGTTTCATGCACTCTTGCACCCTCTTGCCACCTTGCTGTGCCTCTTGCACGCTTCTCTTTACTATTTCATGCGCTCTTGCACCCTCTTACCACCTTGCTGTGCCTCTTGCACGCTTCTCTTTACTGTTTCATGCACTCTTGCACCACCTTGCTGTGCCTCTTGCAGCTTCTCTTTACTGTTTCATGCGCTCTTACACCCTCTTGCCACTTTGCTGTGCCTCTTGAACGCTTCTCTTCACTGTTTCATGCGCTCTTGCACCTTCTTGCCACCTTGCTGTGCCTCTTGCATGCTTCTCTTTACTGTTTAATACACTCTTGCACCCTCTTGCCACCTTGCTGTGCCTCTTGCACGCTTCTCTTTACTGTTTCATGCACTCTTGCACCCTCTTGCCACCTTGCTGTGCCTCTTGCATGCTACTCTTTACTGTTTCATGCACTCTTGCACCCTCTTGCCACCTTGCTGTGCCTCTTGCACGGTTCTCTTTACTGTTTCAAGCACTCTTGCACCCTCTTGCCACCTTGCTGTGTCTCTTGCATGCTTCTCTTTACTGTTTCATGTGGTCTTGCATCCTCTTGCCACCTTGCTGTGCCTCTTGCACGCTTCTATTTTCTGTTTCATACACACTTGCACCCTCTTGCCACCTTGCTGTGCCTCTTGCACGCTTCTCTTTACTGTTTCATGCATTCTTGCACCCTCTTGCCACCTTGCTGTGCCTCTTGCACGCTTCTCTTTACTGTTTCATACACACTTGCACCCTCTTGCCACCTTGCTGTGCCTCTTGCACGCTTCTCTTTACTGTTTCATGCATTCTTGCACCCTCTTGCCACCTTGCTGTGCCTCTTGCACGCTTCTCTTTAGTGTTTCATGCGCTCTTGCACCCTCTTGCCACCTTGCTGTGCCTCTTGCACGCTTCTCTTTACTGTTTCATGCGCTCTTGCACCCTTTTGCCACCTTGCTGTGCCTGTTGCACGCTTCTCTTTACTGTTTCATGCACTCTTGCACCCTCTTGCCACTTTGCTGTGCCTCTTGCATGCTTCTTTTTACTGTTTCATGCGCTCTTGCACACTCTTGCCACCTTGCTGTGCCTCTTGCACGCTTCTCTTTACTGTTTCATGCGCTCTTGCACACTCTTGCCACTTTGCTGTGCCTATTGTACGCTTCTCTTTATTGTTTCATGCGCTTTTGCACACTCTTGCCACCTTGCTGTGCCTCTTGCACGCTTCTCTATACTGTTTCATACGCTCTTGCACCCTCTTGCCACCTTGCTGTGCCTCTTGCACGCTTCTCTTTACTGTTTCATGCACTCTTGCACCCTCTTGCCACCTTGCTGTGCCTCTTGCATGCTACTCTTTACTGTTTCATGCGCTCTTGCACCCTCTTGCCACCTTGCTGTGCCTCCTGCACGCTTCTCTTTACTGTTTCAAGCACTCTTGCACCCTCTTGCCACTTTGCTGTGCCTCTTGCACGCTTCTCTTTACTGTTTCATGCACTCTTGCACCCTCTTGCCACCTTGCTGTGCCTCTTGCATGCTACTCTTTACTGTTTCATGCGGGCTTGCACCCTCTTGCCACCTTGCTGTGCCTCTTGCACGCTTCCATTTTCTGTTTCATACACACTTGCACCCTCTTGCCACCTTGCTGTGCCTCATGCACGCTTCTCTTCACTGTTTCATGCGCTCTTGCACCCTCTTGCCACCTTTTTGTGACTCTTGCTTGCTTCTCTTTACTGTTTCATCCGCTCTTGCACCCTCTTGCCACCTTGCTGTGCCTCTTGCACCCTTCTCTTTACTGTTTCATGCGCTTTTGCACCCTCTTGCCACCTTGCTGTGCCTCTTGCACGCTTCTCTTTACTGCTTCATGCGCTCTTGCACCCTCTTGCCACCTTGCTATGCCTCTTGCACGCTTCTCTTTACTGTTTCATGCGCTCTTGCACCCTCTTGCCATCTTGCTGTGCCTCTTGCACGCTTCTCTTTACTGTTTCATGTGGTCTTGCACCCTCTTGCCACCTTGCTGTGCCTCTTGCACGCTTCCATTTTCTGTTTCATACACACTTGCACCCTCTTGCCACCTTGCTGTGCCTCATGCACGCTTCTCTTCACTGTTTCATGCGCTCTTGCACCCTCTTGCCGCCTTGTTGTGACTCTTGCATGCTTCTCTTTACTGTTTCATGCGCTCTTGCACCCTCTTGCCACCTTGCTGTGCCTCTTGCACGCTTCTCTTTACTGTTTCATGCGCTCTTGCACCCTCTTGCCACCTTGCTGTGCCTCTTGCACCCTTCTCTTTACTGTTTCCTGCGCTCTTGCACCCTCTTACCACCTTGCTGTGCCTCTTGCACGCTTCTCTTTACTGTTTCATGCACTCTTGCACCACCTTGCTGTGCCTCTTGCAGCTTCTCTTTACTGTGTCATGCGCTCTTACACGCTCTTGCCACTTTGCTGTGCCTCTTGAATGCTTCTCTTTACTGTTTCATGCGCTCTTGCACCCTCTTGCCACCTTGCTGTGCCTCTTGCACGCTTCTCTTTACTGTTTAATACACTCTTGCACCCTCTTGCCACCTTGCTGTGCCTCTTGCACGCTTCTCTTTACTGTTTCATGCACTCTTGCACCCTCTTGCCACCTTGCTGTGCCTCTTGCATGCTACTCTTTACTGTTTCATGCACTCTTGCACACTCTTGCCACCTTGCTGTGCCTCTTGCACGCTTTTCTTTACTGTTTCATGCACTCTTGCACCCTCTTGCCACCTTGCTGTGCCTCTTGCACGCTTCTGTTTACTGTTTCATGCACTCTTGCACCCTCTTGCCACCTTGCTGTGCCTCTTGCACGCTTCTCTTTACTGTTTCATGCGGTCTTGCACCCTCTTGCCACCTTGTTGTGCCTCTTGCACGCTTTTCATTACTGTGTCATGTGCTCTTGCACCCTCTTGCCATCTTGCTGTGCCTCTTGCACGCTTTTCTTTACTGTTTCATGCACACTTGTACCCTCTTGCCACCTTGTTGTGCCGCTTGCACGCTTCTATTTATTGTTTCATGCGCTCTTGCACCCTCTTGCCACCTTGCTGTGCCTCTTGCACACTTCTCTTTACTGTTTCAAGTGCTCTTGTACCCTCTTGCAATGTTGCTGTGCCTCTTGCACGCTTCTCTTTACTGTTTCATGCGAACCTGCACCCTCTTGCCACCTTGCTGTGCCTCTTGCATGCTTCTCTTTACTGTTTCATGCGCTCTTGCACCCTCTTGCCACCTTGCTGTGCCTCTTGCACGCTTCTCTTTACTATTTCATGCATTCTTGCACCATCTTGCCATCTTGCTGTGCCTCTTGCACGCTTCTCTTTACTGTTTCATGCGCTCTTGCACCCTCTTGCCACCTTGCTGTGCCTCTTGCATGCTTCTCTTTACTGTTTCATTCGCTCTTGCATCCTCTTGCCACGTTGCTGTGCCTCTTGCACGCTTCTCTTTACTGTTTCATGCGCTCTTGCACCCTTTTGCCACCTTGCTGTGCCTCTATCACGCTTCTCTTTACTGTTTCATGAGCTCTTGCACCCTCTTGCCACCTTGCTGTGCCTCTTGCATGCATCTCTTTACTGTTTCATGCACTCTTGCACCCTCTTGCCACCTTGCTGTGCCTCTTGCACGCATCTCTTTACTGTTTCATGCAGTCTTGCACCCTCTTGTCACCTTGTTGTGCATCTTACAGGCTTCTCTTTTCTGTTTCATGCGCTCTTGTACCCTCTTGCCACCTTGTTGTGCTTCTTGCACGCTTCTATTTATTGTTTCATGCGCTCTTGCACCCTCTTGCCACCTTGCTGTGGCTCTTGCACACTTCTCTTTACTGTTTCATGCGCTCTTGTACCCTCTTGCCACCTTGCTGTGCCTCTTGCATGTTTCTCTTTCCTGTTTCATGCACTCTTGCACCACCTTGCTGTGCCTCTTGCACGCTTCTCTTTACTGTTTCATGCACTCTTACACCCTCTTGCCACTTTGCTTTGCCTCTTGCATGCTTCTCTTTACTGTTTCATGCGCTCTTGCACCCTCTTGCCACCTTGTTGTGCCTCTTGCACGCTTCTCTTTACTGTTTCATGCGCTCTTGCACCCTTTTGCCACCTTGCTGTGCCTCTATCACGCTTGTCTTTACTGTTTCATGAGCTCTTGCACCCTCTTGCCACCTTGCTGTGCCTCTTGCATGCTTCTCTTTACTGTTTCATGCACTCTTGCACCCTCTTGCCACCTTGCTGTGCCTGTTGCATGCTTCTCTTTACTGTTTCATGCGCTCTTGCACACTCTTGCCACCTTCTCTTTACTGTTTCATGCGCTCTTGCACCCTCTTGCCACCTTGCTGTGCCTGTTGCATGCTTCTCTTTACTGTTTCATGCGCTCTTGCACCCTCTTGCCACCTTGCTGTGCCTGTTGAACGCTTCTCTTTACTGTTTCATGCGCTCTTGCACACTCTTGCCACTTTGCTGTGCCTCTTGCACGCTTCTCTTTACTGTTTCATGCGCTCTTGCACACTCTTGCCACGTTGCTGTGCCTCTTGCATGCTTCTCTTCACTGTTTCATGCGGTCTTGCACCCTCTTGCCACCTTGTTGTGCCTCTTGCACACTTCTCTTTACTGTTTCATGCATTCTTGCACCCTCTTGCCACCTTGCTGTGGCTCTTGCACGCTTCTCTTTACTGTTTCATGCACTCTTGCACCCTCTTGCCACCTTGCTGTGCCTCTTGCACGCTTCTCTTTACTATTTCATGCGCTCTTGCACCCTCTTACCACCTTGCTGTGCCTCTTGCACGCTTCTCTTTACTGTTTCATGCACTCTTGCACCACCTTGCTGTGCCTCTTGCAGCTTCTCTTTACTGTTTCATGCGCTCTTACACCCTCTTGCCACTTTGCTGTGCCTCTTGAACGCTTCTCTTCACTGTTTCATGCGCTCTTGCACCTTCTTGCCACCTTGCTGTGCCTCTTGCATGCTTCTCTTTACTGTTTAATACACTCTTGCACCCTCTTGCCACCTTGCTGTGCCTCTTGCACGCTTCTCTTTACTGTTTCATGCACTCTTGCACCCTCTTGCCACCTTGCTGTGCCTCTTGCATGCTACTCTTTACTGTTTCATGCACTCTTGCACCCTCTTGCCACCTTGCTGTGCCTCTTGCACGGTTCTCTTTACTGTTTCAAGCACTCTTGCACCCTCTTGCCACCTTGCTGTGTCTCTTGCATGCTTCTCTTTACTGTTTCATGTGGTCTTGCATCCTCTTGCCACCTTGCTGTGCCTCTTGCACGCTTCTATTTTCTGTTTCATACACACTTGCACCCTCTTGCCACCTTGCTGTGCCTCTTGCACGCTTCTCTTTACTGTTTCATGCATTCTTGCACCCTCTTGCCACCTTGCTGTGCCTCTTGCACGCTTCTCTTTACTGTTTCATACACACTTGCACCCTCTTGCCACCTTGCTGTGCCTCTTGCACGCTTCTCTTTACTGTTTCATGCATTCTTGCACCCTCTTGCCACCTTGCTGTGCCTCTTGCACGCTTCTCTTTAGTGTTTCATGCGCTCTTGCACCCTCTTGCCACCTTGCTGTGCCTCTTGCACGCTTCTCTTTACTGTTTCATGCGCTCTTGCACCCTTTTGCCACCTTGCTGTGCCTGTTGCACGCTTCTCTTTACTGTTTCATGCACTCTTGCACCCTCTTGCCACTTTGCTGTGCCTCTTGCATGCTTCTTTTTACTGTTTCATGCGCTCTTGCACACTCTTGCCACCTTGCTGTGCCTCTTGCACGCTTCTCTTTACTGTTTCATGCGCTCTTGCACACTCTTGCCACTTTGCTGTGCCTATTGTACGCTTCTCTTTATTGTTTCATGCGCTTTTGCACACTCTTGCCACCTTGCTGTGCCTCTTGCACGCTTCTCTATACTGTTTCATACGCTCTTGCACCCTCTTGCCACCTTGCTGTGCCTCTTGCACGCTTCTCTTTACTGTTTCATGCACTCTTGCACCCTCTTGCCACCTTGCTGTGCCTCTTGCATGCTACTCTTTACTGTTTCATGCGCTCTTGCACCCTCTTGCCACCTTGCTGTGCCTCCTGCACGCTTCTCTTTACTGTTTCAAGCACTCTTGCACCCTCTTGCCACTTTGCTGTGCCTCTTGCACGCTTCTCTTTACTGTTTCATGCACTCTTGCACCCTCTTGCCACCTTGCTGTGCCTCTTGCATGCTACTCTTTACTGTTTCATGCGGGCTTGCACCCTCTTGCCACCTTGCTGTGCCTCTTGCACGCTTCCATTTTCTGTTTCATACACACTTGCACCCTCTTGCCACCTTGCTGTGCCTCATGCACGCTTCTCTTCACTGTTTCATGCGCTCTTGCACCCTCTTGCCACCTTTTTGTGACTCTTGCTTGCTTCTCTTTACTGTTTCATCCGCTCTTGCACCCTCTTGCCACCTTGCTGTGCCTCTTGCACCCTTCTCTTTACTGTTTCATGCGCTTTTGCACCCTCTTGCCACCTTGCTGTGCCTCTTGCACGCTTCTCTTTACTGCTTCATGCGCTCTTGCACCCTCTTGCCACCTTGCTATGCCTCTTGCACGCTTCTCTTTACTGTTTCATGCGCTCTTGCACCCTCTTGCCATCTTGCTGTGCCTCTTGCACGCTTCTCTTTACTGTTTCATGTGGTCTTGCACCCTCTTGCCACCTTGCTGTGCCTCTTGCACGCTTCCATTTTCTGTTTCATACACACTTGCACCCTCTTGCCACCTTGCTGTGCCTCATGCACGCTTCTCTTCACTGTTTCATGCGCTCTTGCACCCTCTTGCCGCCTTGTTGTGACTCTTGCATGCTTCTCTTTACTGTTTCATGCGCTCTTGCACCCTCTTGCCACCTTGCTGTGCCTCTTGCACGCTTCTCTTTACTGTTTCATGCGCTCTTGCACCCTCTTGCCACCTTGCTGTGCCTCTTGCACCCTTCTCTTTACTGTTTCCTGCGCTCTTGCACCCTCTTACCACCTTGCTGTGCCTCTTGCACGCTTCTCTTTACTGTTTCATGCACTCTTGCACCACCTTGCTGTGCCTCTTGCAGCTTCTCTTTACTGTGTCATGCGCTCTTACACGCTCTTGCCACTTTGCTGTGCCTCTTGAATGCTTCTCTTTACTGTTTCATGCGCTCTTGCACCCTCTTGCCACCTTGCTGTGCCTCTTGCACGCTTCTCTTTACTGTTTAATACACTCTTGCACCCTCTTGCCACCTTGCTGTGCCTCTTGCACGCTTCTCTTTACTGTTTCATGCACTCTTGCACCCTCTTGCCACCTTGCTGTGCCTCTTGCATGCTACTCTTTACTGTTTCATGCACTCTTGCACACTCTTGCCACCTTGCTGTGCCTCTTGCACGCTTTTCTTTACTGTTTCATGCACTCTTGCACCCTCTTGCCACCTTGCTGTGCCTCTTGCACGCTTCTGTTTACTGTTTCATGCACTCTTGCACCCTCTTGCCACCTTGCTGTGCCTCTTGCACGCTTCTCTTTACTGTTTCATGCGGTCTTGCACCCTCTTGCCACCTTGTTGTGCCTCTTGCACGCTTTTCATTACTGTGTCATGTGCTCTTGCACCCTCTTGCCATCTTGCTGTGCCTCTTGCACGCTTCTCTTTACTGTTTCATGCACTCTTGCACCCTCTTGCCATGTTGCTGTGCCTCTTGCACGCTTCTCTTTACTGTTTCATGCGGACTTGCACCCTCTTGCCACCTTGCTGTGCCTCTTGCACGCTTCTCTTTACTGTTTCATGCACTCTTGTACCCTCTTGCCACCTTGCTGTGCCTTTTGCACGCTTCTGCTTACTGTTTCATGCATTCTTGCACCCTCTTGCCATCTTGCTGTGCCTCTTGCACGCTTCTCTTTACTGTTTCATGCACTCTTGCACCCTCTTGCCACCTTGCTGTGCCTCTTACACGCTTCTCTTTACTGTTTCATGCGGTCTTGCACCCTCTTGTCACCTTGTTGTGCCTCTTGCACGCTTCTCTTTACTGTTTCATGCGCTCTTGTACCCTCTTGCCACCTTGTTGTGCTTCTTGCACGCTTCTATTTATTGTTTCATGCACTCTTGCACCCTCTTGCCACCTTGCTGTGCCTCTTGCACGCTTCTCTATACTGTTTCATGCGCTCTTGTACCCTCTTGCCACCTTGCTGTGCCTCTTGCATGTTTCTCTTTACTGTTTCATGCACTCTTGCACCACCTTGCTGTGCCTCTTGCACGCTTCTCTTTACTGTTTCATGTGGTCTTGCACCCTCTTGACACCTTGTTGTGCCTCTTGCACGCTTTTCTTTACTGTTTCATGCGCTCTTGCACCCTCTGGCCATCTTGCTGTGACTCTTGCACGCTTCTCTTTACTAATTCATGCACTCTTGCACCCTCTTGCCATGTTGCTGTGCCTCTTGCACGCTTCTCTTTACTGTTTCATGCGGACTTGCACCCTCTTGCCACCTTGCTGTGCCTCTTACACGCTTCTCTTTACTGTTTCATGTATTCTTGCACCCTCTTGACACCTTGCTGTGCCTCTTGCATGCTTCTCTTTACTGTTTCATGCACTCTTGCACCCTCTTGCCACCTTGCTGTGCCTCTTGCACGCTTCTCTTTACTGTTTCATGCGCTCTTGCACCCTCTTGCCACCTTGCTGTGCCTCTTGCACGCTTCTCTTTACTATTTCATGCATTCTTGCACCCTCTTGCCATCTTGCTGTGCCTCTTGCACGCTTCTCTTTACTGTTTCATGCGCTCTTGCACCCTCTTGCCACCTTGCTGTGCCTCTTGCACGCTTCTCTTTACTGTATCATGCGCTCTTGTACACTCTTGCCACCTTGCTGTGCCTCTTGCACGCTTCTCTTTACTGTTTCATGCGCTCTTGCACCCTCTTGCCACCTTGCTATGCCTCTTGCACGCTTCTCTTTACTGTTTCATGTGCTCTTGCACCCTCTTGCCACTTTGCTGTGCCTCTTGAACGCTTCTCTTCACTGTTTCATGCGCTCTTGCACCTTCTTGCCACCTTGCTGTGCCTCTTGCACGCTTCTCTTTACTGTTTAATACACTCTTGCACCCTCTTGCCACCTTGCTGTGCCTCTTGCACGCTTCTCTTTACTGTTTCATGCACTCTTGCACCCTCTTGCCACCTTGCTGTGCCTCTTGCATGCTACTCTTTACTGTTTCATGCACTCTTGCACCCTCTTGCCACCTTGCTGTGCCTCTTGCACGGTTCTCTTTACTGTTTCAAGCACTCTTGCACCCTCTTGCCACCTTGCTGTGTCTCTTGCACGCTTCTATTTTCTGTTTCATACACACTTGCACCCTCTTGCCACCTTGCTGTGCCTCTTGCACGCTTCTCTTTACTGTTTCATGCATTCTTGCACCCTCTTGCCACCTTGCTGTGCCTCTTGCACGCTTCTCTTTACTGTTTCATACACACTTGCACCCTCTTGCCACCTTGCTGTGCCTCTTGCACGCTTCTCTTTACTGTTTCATGCATTCTTGCACCCTCTTGCCACCTTGCTGTGCCTCTTGCACGCTTCTCTTTAGTGTTTCATGCGCTCTTGCCCCCTCTTGCCACCTTGCTGTGCCTCTTGCACGCTTCTCTTTACTGTTTCATGCGCTCTTGCACCCTTTTGCCACCCTGCTGTGCCTGTTGCACGCTTCTCTTTACTGTTTCATGCGCTCTTGCACACTCTTGCCACTTTGCTGTGCCTCTTGCATGCTTCTTTTTACTGTTTCATGCGCTCTTGCACACTCTTGCCACCTTGCTGTGCCTCTTGCACGCTTCTCTTTACTGTTTCATGCGCTCTTGCACACTCTTGCCACTTTGCTGTGCCTATTGTACGCTTCTCTTTATTGTTTCATGCGCTTTTGCACAGTCTTGCCACCTTGCTGTGCCTCTTGCACGCTTCTCTATACTGTTTCATACGCTCTTGCACCCTCTTGCCACCTTGCTGTGCCTCTTGCACGCTTCTCTTTACTGTTTCATGCACTCTTGCACCCTCTTGCCACCTTGCTGTGCCTCTTGCATGCTACTCTTTACTGTTTCATGCGCTCTTGCACCCTCTTGCCACCTTGCTGTGCCTCCTGCACGCTTCTCTTTACTGTTTCAAGCACTCTTGCACCCTCTTGCCACTTTGCTGTGCCTCTTGCACGCTTCTCTTTACTGTTTCATGCACTCTTGCACCCTCTTGCCACCTTGCTGTGCCTCTTGCATGCTACTCTTTACTGTTTCATGCGGTCTTGCACCCTCTTGCCACCTTGCTGTGCCTCTTGCACGCTTCCATTTTCTGTTTCATACACACTTGCACCCTCTTGCCACCTTGCTGTGCCTCATGCACGCTTCTCTTCACTGTTTCATGCGCTCTTGCACCCTCTTGCCACCTTTTTGTGACTCTTGCTTGCTTCTCTTTACTGTTTCATCCGCTCTTGCACCCTCTTGCCACCTTGCTGTGCCTCTTGCACC
This sequence comes from Ambystoma mexicanum, assembly GCF_040938575.1. Taxonomy (NCBI): domain Eukaryota; kingdom Metazoa; phylum Chordata; class Amphibia; order Caudata; family Ambystomatidae; genus Ambystoma; species Ambystoma mexicanum. The sequence goes on along the minus strand of NC_090937.1, from coordinate 1,687,581,153 downwards.
CTTCTCTTTACTGTTTCATGCGCTTTTGCACCCTCTTGCCACCTTGCTGTGCCTCTTGCACGCTTCTCTTTACTGCTTCATGCGCTCTTGCACCCTCTTGCCACCTTGCTATGCCTCTTGCACGCTTCTCTTTACTGTTTCATGCGCTCTTGCACCCTCTTGCCATCTTGCTGTGCCTCTTGCACGCTTCTCTTTACTGTTTCATGTGGTCTTGCACCCTCTTGCCACCTTGCTGTGCCTCTTGCACGCTTCCATTTTCTGTTTCATACACACTTGCACCCTCTTGCCACCTTGCTGTGCCTCATGCACGCTTCTCTTCACTGTTTCATGCGCTCTTGCACCCTCTTGCCGCCTTGTTGTGACTCTTGCATGCTTCTCTTTACTGTTTCATGCGCTCTTGCACCCTCTTGCCACCTTGCTGTGCCTCTTGCACGCTTCTCTTTACTGTTTCATGCGCTCTTGCACCCTCTTGCCACCTTGCTGTGCCTCTGGCACCCTTCTCTTTACTGTTTCCTGCGCTCTTGCACCCTCTTACCACCTTGCTGTGCCTCTTGCACGCTTCTCTTTACTGTTTCATGCACTCTTGCACCACCTTGCTGTGCCTCTTGCAGCTTCTCTTTACTGTGTCATGCGCTCTTACACGCTCTTGCCACTTTGCTGTGCCTCTTGAATGCTTCTCTTTACTGTTTCATGTGCTCTTGCACCCTCTTGCCACCTTGCTGTGCCTCTTGCACGCTTCTCTTTACTGTTTAATACACTCTTGCACCCTCTTGCCACCTTGCTGTGCCTCTTGCACGCTTCTCTTTACTGTTTCATGCACTCTTGCACCCTCTTGCCACCTTGCTGTGCCTCTTGCATGCTACTCTTTACTGTTTCATGCACTCTTGCACACTCTTGCCACCTTGCTGTGCCTCTTGCACGCTTTTCTTTACTGTTTCATGCACTCTTGCACCCTCTTGCCACCTTGCTGTGCCTCTTGCACGCTTCTGTTTACTGTTTCATGCACTCTTGCACCCTCTTGCCACCTTGCTGTGCCTCTTGCACGCTTCTCTTTACTGTTTCATGCGGTCTTGCACCCTCTTGCCACCTTGTTGTGCCTCTTGCACGCTTTTCATTACTGTGTCATGTGCTCTTGCACCCTCTTGCCATCTTGCTGTGCCTCTTGCACGCTTCTCTTTACTGTTTCATGCACTCTTGCACCCTCTTGCCATGTTGCTGTGCCTCTTGCACGCTTCTCTTTACTGTTTCATGCGGACTTGCACCCTCTTGCCACCTTGCTGTGCCTCTTGCACGCTTCTCTTTACTGTTTCATGCACTCTTGTACCCTCTTGCCACCTTGCTGTGCCTTTTGCACGCTTCTGCTTACTGTTTCATGCATTCTTGCACCCTCTTGCCATCTTGCTGTGCCTCTTGCACGCTTCTCTTTACTGTTTCATGCACTCTTGCACCCTCTTGCCACCTTGCTGTGCCTCTTACACGCTTCTCTTTACTGTTTCATGCGGTCTTGCACCCTCTTGTCACCTTGTTGTGCCTCTTGCACGCTTCTCTTTACTGTTTCATGTGCTCTTGTACCCTCTTGCCACCTTGTTGTGCTTCTTGCACGCTTCTATTTATTGTTTCATGCACTCTTGCACCCTCTTGCCACCTTGCTGTGCCTCTTGCACGCTTCTCTATACTGTTTCATGCGCTCTTGTACCCTCTTGCCACCTTGCTGTGCCTCTTGCATGTTTCTCTTTACTGTTTCATGCACTCTTGCACCACCTTGCTGTGCCTCTTGCACGCTTCTCTTTACTGTTTCATGTGGTCTTGCACCCTCTTGACACCTTGTTGTGCCTCTTGCACGCTTTTCTTTACTGTTTCATGCGCTCTTGCACCCTCTTGCATTGTTGCTGTGCCTCTTGCACGCTTCTCTTTACTGTTTCATGCGGACTTGCACCCTCTTGCCACCTTGCTGTGCCTCTTACACGCTTCTCTTTACTGTTTCATGTATTCTTGCACCCTCTTGACACCTTGCTGTGCCTCTTGCATGCTTCTCTTTACTGTTTCATGCACTCTTGCACCCTCTTGCCACCTTGCTGTGCCTCTTGCACGCTTCTCTTTACTGTTTCATGCGCTCTTGCACCCTCTTGCCACCTTGCTGTGCCTCTTGCACGCTTCTCTTTACTATTTCATGCATTCTTGCACCCTCTTGCCATCTTGCTGTGCCTCTTGCACGCTTCTCTTTACTGTTTCATGCGCTCTTGCACCCTCTTGCCACCTTGCTGTGCCTCTTGCACGCTTCTCTTTACTGTTTCATGCGCTCTTGCACCCTCTTGCCACGTTGCTGTGCCTCTTGCACGCTTCTCTTTACTGTTTCATGCACTCTTGCACCCTTTTGCCACCTTGCTGTGCCTCTATCACGCTTCTCTTTACTGTTTCATGAGCTCTTGCACCCTCTTGCCACCTTGCTGTGCCTCTTGCATGCTTCTCTTTACTGTTTCATGCACTCTTGCACCCTCTTGCCACCTTGCTGTGCCTCTTGCACGCTTCTCTTTACTGTTTCATGCGGTCTTGCACCCTCTTGTCACCTTGTTGTGCCTCTTACACGCTTCTCTTTACTGTTTCATGCGCTCTTGTACCCTCTTGCCACCTTGTTGTGCTTCTTGCACGCTTCTATTTATTCTTTCATGCGCTCTTGCACCCTCTTGCCACCTTGCTGTGGCTCTTGCACACTTCTCTTTACTGTGTCATGTGCTCTTGCACCCTCTTGCCATCTTGCTGTGCCTCTTGCACGCTTCTCTTTACTGTTTCATGTACTCTTGCACCCTCTTGCCATGTTGCTGTGCCTCTTGCACGCTTCTCTTTACTGTTTCATGCGGACTTGCACCCTCTTGCCACCTTGCTGTGCGTCTATTGCACGCTTCTCTTTACTGTTTCATGCACTCTTGTACCCTCTTGCCACCTTGCTGTGCCTTTTGCACGCTTTTCTTTACTGTTTCATGCGCTCTTGCACCCTCTTGCCATCTTGCTGTGACTCTTGCACGCTTCTCTTTACTAATTCCTGCACTCTTGCACCCTCTTGCCATGTTGCTGTGCCTCTTGCACGCTTCTCTTTACTGTTTCATGCGCTCTTGTACCCTCTTGCCACCTTGCTGTGCCTCTTGCATGTTTCTCTTTCCTGTTTCATGCACTCTTGCACCACCTTGCTGTGCCTCTTGCACGCTTCTCTTTACTGTTTCATGCACTCTTACACCCTCTTGCCACTTTGCTTTGCCTCTTGCATGCTTCTCTTTACTGTTTCATGCGCTCTTGCACCCTCTTGCCACCTTGTTGTGCCTCTTGCACGCTTCTCTTTACTGTTTCATGCGCTCTTGCACCCTTTTGCCACCTTGCTGTGCCTCTATCACGCTTGTCTTTACTGTTTCATGAGCTCTTGCACCCTCTTGCCACCTTGCTGTGCCTCTTGCATGCTTCTCTTTACTGTTTCATGCACTCTTGCACCCTCTTGCCACCTTGCTGTGCCTGTTGCATGCTTCTCTTTACTGTTTCATGCGCTCTTGCACACTCTTGCCACCTTCTCTTTACTGTTTCATGCGCTCTTGCACCCTCTTGCCACCTTGCTGTGCCTGTTGCATGCTTCTCTTTACTGTTTCATGCGCTCTTGCACCCTCTTGCCACCTTGCTGTGCCTGTTGAACGCTTCTCTTTACTGTTTCATGCGCTCTTGCACACTCTTGCCACTTTGCTGTGCCTCTTGCACGCTTCTCTTTACTGTTTCATGCGCTCTTGCACACTCTTGCCACGTTGCTGTGCCTCTTGCATGCTTCTCTTCACTGTTTCATGCGGTCTTGCACCCTCTTGCCACCTTGTTGTGCCTCTTGCACACTTCTCTTTACTGTTTCATGCATTCTTGCACCCTCTTGCCACCTTACTGTGGCTCTTGCACGCTTCTCTTTACTGTTTCATGCACTCTTGCACCCTCTTGCCACCTTGCTGTGCCTCTTGCACGCTTCTCTTTACTATTTCATGCGCTCTTGCACCCTCTTACCACCTTGCTGTGCCTCTTGCACGCTTCTCTTTACTGTTTCATGCACTCTTGCACCACCTTGCTGTGCCTCTTGCAGCTTCTCTTTACTGTTTCATGCGCTCTTACACCCTCTTGCCACTTTGCTGTGCCTCTTGAACGCTTCTCTTCACTGTTTCATGCGCTCTTGCACCTTCTTGCCACCTTGCTGTGCCTCTTGCACGCTTCTCTTTACTGTTTAATACACTCTTGCACCCTCTTGCCACCTTGCTGTGCCTCTTGCACGCTTCTCTTTACTGTTTCATGCACTCTTGCACCCTCTTGCCACCTTGCTGTGCCTCTTGCATGCTACTCTTTACTGTTTCATGCACTCTTGCACCCTCTTGCCACCTTGCTGTGCCTCTTGCACGGTTCTCTTTACTGTTTCAAGCACTCTTGCACCCTCTTGCCACCTTGCTGTGTCTCTTGCATGCTTCTCTTTACTGTTTCATGTGGTCTTGCACCCTCTTGCCACCTTGCTGTGCCTCTTGCACGCTTCTATTTTCTGTTTCATACACACTTGCACCCTCTTGCCACCTTGCTGTGCCTCTTGCACGCTTCTCTTTACTGTTTCATGCATTCTTGCACCCTCTTGCCACCTTGCTGTGCCTCTTGCACGCTTCTCTTTACTGTTTCATACACACTTGCACCCTCTTGCCACCTTGCTGTGCCTCTTGCATGCTTCTCTTTACTGTTTCATGCATTCTTGCACCCTCTTGCCACCTTGCTGTGCCTCTTGCACGCTTCTCTTTACTGTTTCATGCGCTCTTGCACCCTCTTGCCACCTTGCTGTGCCTCTTGCACGCTTCTCTTTACTGTTTCATGCGCTCTTGCACCCTTTTGCCACCTTGCTGTGCCTGTTGCACGCTTCTCTTTACTGTTTCATGCGCTTTTGCACCCTCTTGCCACCTTGCTGTGCCTCTTGCACGCTTCTCTTTACTGCTTCATGCGCTCTTGCACCCTCTTGCCACCTTGCTATGCCTCTTGCACGCTTCTCTTTACTGTTTCATGCGCTCTTGCACCCTCTTGCCATCTTGCTGTGCCTCTTGCACGCTTCTCTTTACTGTTTCATGTGGTCTTGCACCCTCTTGCCACCTTGCTGTGCCTCTTGCACGCTTCCATTTTCTGTTTCATACACACTTGCACCCTCTTGCCACCTTGCTGTGCCTCATGCACGCTTCTCTTCACTGTTTCATGCGCTCTTGCACCCTCTTGCCGCGTTGTTGTGACTCTTGCATGCTTCTCTTTACTGTTTCATGCGCTCTTGCACCCTCTTGCCACCTTGCTGTGCCTCTTGCACGCTTCTCTTTACTGTTTCATGCGCTCTTGCACCCTCTTGCCACCTTGCTGTGCCTCTTGCACCCTTCTCTTTACTGTTTCCTGCGCTCTTGCACCCTCTTACCACCTTGCTGTGCCTCTTGCACGCTTCTCTTTACTGTTTCATGCACTCTTGCACCACCTTGCTGTGCCTCTTGCAGCTTCTCTTTACTGTGTCATGCGCTCTTACACGCTCTTGCCACTTTGCTGTGCCTCTTGAATGCTTCTCTTTACTGTTTCATGCGCTCTTGCACCCTCTTGCCACCTTGCTGTGCCTCTTGCACGCTTCTCTTTACTGTTTCATGCGCTCTTGCACACTCTTGCCACTTTGCTGTGCCTATTGTACGCTTCTCTTTATTGTTTCATGCGCTTTTGCACACTCTTGCCACCTTGCTGTGCCTCTTGCACGCTTCTCTATACTGTTTCATACGCTCTTGCACCCTCTTGCCACCTTGCTGTGCCTCTTGCACGCTTCTCTTTACTGTTTCATGCACTCTTGCACCCTCTTGCCACCTTGCTGTGCCTCTTGCCTGCTACTCTTTACTGTTTCATGCGCTCTTGCACCCTCTTGCCACCTTGCTGTGCCTCCTGCACGCTTCTCTTTACTGTTTCAAGCACTCTTGCACCCTCTTGCCACTTTGCTGTGCCTCTTGCACGCTTCTCTTTACTGTTTCATGCACTCTTGCACCCTCTTGCCACCTTGCTGTGCCTCTTGCATGCTACTCTTTACTGTTTCATGCGGTCTTGCACCCTCTTGCCACCTTGCTGTGCCTCTTGCACGCTTCTCTTTACTGTTTCATCCGCTCTTGCACCCTCTTGCCACCTTGCTGTGCCTCTTGCACCCTTCTCTTTACTGTTTCATGCGCTTTTGCACCCTCTTGCCACCTTGCTGTGCCTCTTGCACGCTTCTCTTTACTGCTTCATGCGCTCTTGCACCCTCTTGCCACCTTGCTATGCCTCTTGCACGCTTCTCTTTACTGTTTCATGCGCTCTTGCACCCTCTTGCCATCTTGCTGTGCCTCTTGCACGCTTCTCTTTACTGTTTCATGTGGTCTTGCACCCTCTTGCCACCTTGCTGTGCCTCTTGCACGCTTCCATTTTCTGTTTCATACACACTTGCACCCTCTTGCCACCTTGCTGTGCCTCATGCACGCTTCTCTTCACTGTTTCATGCGCTCTTGCACCCTCTTGCCGCCTTGTTGTGACTCTTGCATGCTTCTCTTTACTGTTTCATGCGCTCTTGCACCCTCTTGCCACCTTGCTGTGCCTCTTGCACGCTTCTCTTTACTGTTTCATGCGCTCTTGCACCCTCTTGCCACCTTGCTGTGCCTCTTGCACCCTTCTCTTTACTGTTTCCTGCGCTCTTGCACCCTCTTACCACCTTGCTGTGCCTCTTGCACGCTTCTCTTTACTGTTTCATGCACTCTTGCACCACCTTGCTGTGCCTCTTGCAGCTTCTCTTTACTGTGTCATGCGCTCTTACACGCTCTTGCCACTTTGCTGTGCCTCTTGCATGCTACTCTTTACTGTTTCATGCACTCTTGCACACTCTTGCCACCTTGCTGTGCCTCTTGCACGCTTTTCTTTACTGTTTCATGCACTCTTGCACCCTCTTGCCACCTTGCTGTGCCTCTTGCACGCTTCTGTTTACTGTTTCATGCACTCTTGCACCCTCTTGCCACCTTGCTGTGCCTCTTGCACGCTTCTCTTTACTGTTTCATGCGGTCTTGCACCCTCTTGCCACCTTGTTGTGCCTCTTGCACGCTTTTCTTTACTGTGTCATGTGCTCTTGCACCCTCTTGCCATCTTGCTGTGCCTCTTGCACGCTTCTCTTTACTGTTTCATGCACTCTTGCACCCTCTTGCCACGTTGCTGTGCCTCTTGCACGCTTCTCTTTACTGTTTCATGCGGACTTGCACCCTCTTGCCACCTTGCTGTGCCTCTTGCACGCTTCTCTTTACTGTTTCATGCACTCTTGTACCCTCTTGCCACCTTGCTGTGCCTTTTGCACGCTTCTGCTTACTGTTTCATGCATTCTTGCACCCTCTTGCCATCTTGCTGTGCCTCTTGCACGCTTCTCTTTACTGTTTCATGCACTCTTGCACCCTCTTGCCACCTTGCTGTGCCTCTTACACGCTTCTCTTTACTGTTTCATGCGGTCTTGCACCCTCTTGTCACCTTGTTGTGCCTCTTGCACGCTTCTCTTTACTGTTTCATGCGCTCTTGTACCCTCTTGCCACCTTGTTGTGCTTCTTGCACGCTTCTATTTATTGTTTCATGCACTCTTGCACCCTCTTGCCACCTTGCTGTGCCTCTTGCACGCTTCTCTATACTGTTTCATGCGCTCTTGTACCCTCTTGCCACCTTGCTGTGCCTCTTGCATGTTTCTCTTTACTGTTTCATGCACTCTTGCACCACCTTGCTGTGCCTCTTGCACGCTTCTCTTTACTGTTTCATGTGGTCTTGCACCCTCTTGACACCTTGTTGTGCCTCTTGCACGCTTTTCATTACTGTTTCATGCGCTCTTGCACCCTCTTGCCATCTTGCTGTGACTCTTGCACGCTTCTCTTTACTAATTCATGCACTCTTGCACCCTCTTGCCATGTTGCTGTGCCTCTTGCACGCTTCTCTTTACTGTTTCATGCGGACTTGCACCCTCTTGCCACCTTGCTGTGCCTCTTACACGCTTCTCTTTACTGTTTCATGTATTCTTGCACCCTCTTGACACCTTGCTGTGCCTCTTGCATGCTTCTCTTTACTGTTTCATGCACTCTTGCACCCTCTTGCCACCTTGCTGTGCCTCTTGCACGCTTCTCTTTACTGTTTCATGCGCTCTTGCACCCTCTTGCCACCTTGCTGTGCCTCTTGCACGCTTCTCTTTACTATTTCATGCATTCTTGCACCCTCTTGCCATCTTGCTGTGCCTCTTGCACGCTTCTCTTTACTGTTTCATGCACTCTTGCACCCTTTTGCCACCTTGCTGTGCCTCTATCACGCTTCTCTTTACTGTTTCATGAGCTCTTGCACCCTCTTGCCACCTTGCTGTGCCTCTTGCATGCTTCTCTTTACTGTTTCATGCACTCTTGCACCCTCTTGCCACCTTGCTGTGCCTCTTGCATGCTTCTCTTTACTGTTTCATGCGGTCTTGCACCCTCTTGTCACCTTGTTGTGCCTCTTACACGCTTCTCTTTACTGTTTCATGCGCTCTTGTACCCTCTTGCCACCTTGTTGTGCTTCTTGCACGCTTCTATTTATTCTTTCATGCGCTCTTGCACCCTCTTGCCACCTTGCTGTGGCTCTTGCACACTTCTCTTTACTGTGTCATGTGCTCTTGCACCCTCTTGCCATCTTGCTGTGCCTCTTGCACGCTTCTCTTTTCTGTTTCATGTACTCTTGCACCCTCTTGCCATGTTGCTGTGCCTCTTGCACGCTTCTCTTTACTGTTTCATGCGGACTTGCACCCTCTTGCCACCTTGCTGTGCGTCTATTGCACGCTTCTCTTTACTGTTTCATGCACTCTTGTACCCTCTTGCCACCTTGCTGTGCCTTTTGCACGCTTTTCTTTACTGTTTCATGCGCTCTTGCACCCTCTTGCCATCTTGCTGTGACTCTTGCACGCTTCTCTTTACTAATTCCTGCACTCTTGCACCCTCTTGCCATGTTGCTGTGCCTCTTGCACGCTTCTCTTTACTGTTTCATGCGGACTTGCACCCTCTTGCCACCTTGCTGTGCCTCTTACACGCTTCTCTTTACTGTTTCATGTATTCTTGCACCCTCTTGACACCTTGCTGTGCCTCTTGCATGCTTCTCTTTACTGTTTCATGCACTCTTGCACCCTCTTGCCACCTTGCTGTGCCTCTTGCACGCTTCTCTTTACTGTTTCATGCGCTCTTGCACCCTCTTGCCACCTTGCTGTGCCTCTTGCACGCTTCTCTTTACTATTTCATGCATTCTTGCACCCTCTTGCCATCTTGCTGTGCCTCTTGCATGCTTCTCTTTACTGTTTCATGCGCTCTTGCACCCTCTTGCCACCTTGCTGTGCCTCTTGCACGCTTCTCTTTACTGTTTCATGCGCTCTTGCACCCTCTTGCCACGTTGCTGTGCCTCTTGCACGCTTCTCTTTACTGTTTCATGCACTCTTGCACCCTTTTGCCACCTTGCTGTGCCTCTATCACGCTTCTCTTTACTGTTTCATGAGCTCTTGCACCCTCTTGCCACCTTGCTGTGCCTCTTGCATGCTTCTCTTTACTGTTTCATGCACTCTTGCACCCTCTTGCCACCTTGCTGTGCCTCTTGCATGCTTCTCTTTACTGTTTCATGCGGTCTTGCACCCTCTTGTCACCTTGTTGTGCCTCTTACACGCTTCTCTTTACTGTTTCATGCGCTCTTGTACCCTCTTGCCACCTTGTTGTGCTTCTTGCACGCTTCTATTTATTCTTTCATGCGCTCTTGCACCCTCTTGCCACCTTGCTGTGGCTCTTGCACACTTCTCTTTACTGTGTCATGTGCTCTTGCACCCTCTTGCCATCTTGCTGTGCCTCTTGCACGCTTCTCTTTACTGTTTCATGTACTCTTGCACCCTCTTGCCATGTTGCTGTGCCTCTTGCACGCTTCTCTTTACTGTTTCATGCGGACTTGCACCCTCTTGCCACCTTGCTGTGCGTCTATTGCACGCTTCTCTTTACTGTTTCATGCACTCTTGTACCCTCTTGCCACCTTGCTGTGCCTTTTGCACGCTTCTGTTTACTGTTTCATGCATTCTTGCACCCTCTTGCCATCTTGCTGTGCCTCTTGCATGCTTCTCTTTACTGTTTCATGCACTCTTGCACCCTCTTGCCACCTTGCTGTGCCTCTTACACGCTTCTCTTTACTGTTTCATGCGGTCTTGCACCCTCTTGCCACCTTGTTGTGCTTCTTGCACGCTTCTATTTATTGTTTCATGCACTCTTGCACCCTCTTGCCACCTTGCTGTGCCTCTTGCACGCTTCTCTATACTGTTTCATGCGCTCTTGTACCCTCTTGCCACCTTGCTGTGCCTCTTGCATGTTTCTCTTTACTGTTTCATGCACTCTTGCACCACCTTGCTGTGCCTCTTGCACGCTTCTCTTTACTGTTTCATGCGCTCTTGTACCCTCTTGCCACCTTGTTGTGCTTCTTGCACGCTTCTATTTATTGTTTCATGCACTCTTGCACCCTCTTGCCACCTTGCTGTGCCTCTTGCACGCTTCTCTATACTGTTTCATGCGCTCTTGTACCCTCTTGCCACCTTGCTGTGCCTCTTGCATGTTTCTCTTTACTGTTTCATGCACTCTTGCACCACCTTGCTGTGCCTCTTGCACGCTTCTCTATACTGTTTCATGCGCTCTTGTACCCTCTTGCCACCTTGCTGTGCCTCTTGCATGTTTCTCTTTACTGTTTCATGCACTCTTGCACCACCTTGCTGTGCCTCTTGCACGCTTCTCTTTACTGTTTCATGTGGTCTTGCACCCTCTTGCCACCTTGCTGTGCCTCTTGCAGGCTTCCCTTTACTGTTTCATGCGCTCTTGTACCCTCTTGCCACCTTGTTGTGCTTCTTGCATGCTTCTATTTATTGTTTCATGCACTCTTGCACCCTCTTGCCACCTTGCTGTGCCTCTTGCACGCTTCTCTATACTGTTTCATGCGCTCTTGTACCCTCTTGCCACCTTGCTGTGCCTCTTGCATGTTTCTCTTTACTGTTTCATGCACTCTTGCACCACCTTGCTGTGCCTCTTGCACGCTTCTCTTTACTGTTTCATGCGCTCTTGTACCCTCTTGCCACCTTGTTGTGCTTCTTGCACGCTTCTATTTATTGTTTCATGCACTCTTGCACCCTCTTGCCACCTTGCTGTGCCTCTTGCACGCTTCTCTATACTGTTTCATGCGCTCTTGTACCCTCTTGCCACCTTGCTGTGCCTCTTGCATGTTTCTCTTTACTGTTTCCTGCACTCTTGCACCACCTTGCTGTGACTCTTGCACGCTTCTCTTTACTGTTTCATGCGCTCTTGTACCCTCTTGCCACCTTGTTGTGCTTCTTGCACGCTTCTATTTATTGTTTCATGCACTCTTGCACCCTCTTGCCATCTTGCTGTGACTCTTGCACACTTCTCTTTACTAATTTATGCACTCTTGCACCCTCTTGCCATGTTGCTGTGCCTCTTGCACGCTTCTCTTTACTGTTTCATGCGGACTTGCACCCTCTTGCCACCTTGCTGTGCCTCTTGCACGCTTCTCTTTACTGTTTCATGTATTCTTGCACCCTCTTGACACCTTGCTGTGCCTCTTGCATGCTTCGCTTTACTGTTTCATGCACTCTTGCACCCTCTTGCCACGTTGCTGTGCCTCTTGCACACTTCTCTTTACTGTTTCATGCGTTCTTTCACCCTCTTGCCACCTTGCTGTGCCTCTTGCACGCTTCCCTTTACTGTTTCATGCGCTCTTGCATCCTCTTGCCAACTTGCTGTGCCTCTTGCACGCTTCTCTTTACTGTTTCATGCGCTGTTGCACCCTTTTGCCACCTTGCTGTGCCTCTATCACGCTTCTCTTTACTGTTTCATGAGCTCTTGCACCCTCTTGCCACTTTGCTGTGCCTCTTGCATGCTTCTCTTTACTGTTTCATGCACTCTTGCACCCTCTTGCCACCTTGCTGTGCCTCTTGCACGCTTCTCTTTACTGTTTCATGCAGTCTTGCACCCTCTTGTCACCTTGTTGTGCCTCTTGCACGCTTTTCTTTACTGTTTCATGCGCTCTTGACCCTCTTGCCACCTTACTGTGCCTCTTGCATGCTTCTCTTTACTGTTTCATGAGCTCTTGCACCCTCTTGCCACCTTGCTGTGCCTCTTGCACGCTTCTCTTTACTATGTCATGCACTCTTGCACCCTCTTGCCAGCTTGCTGTGCCTCTTGCACGCTTCTGTTTACTGTTTCATGCATTTTTGCACCCTCTTGCCACCTTGCTGTGTCTCTTGCACGCTTCTCTTTACTGTTTCATGCGGTCTTGCACCCTCTTGCCACCTTGTTGTGCCTCTTGCACGCTTTTCTTTACTGTTTCATGCACACTTGTACCCTCTTGCCACCTTGTTGTGCCGCTTGCACGCTTCTATTTATTGTTTCATGCGCTCTTGCACCCTCTTGCCACCTTGCTGTGCCTCTTGCACACTTCTCTTTACTGTTTCAAGTGCTCTTGTACCCTCTTGCCACCTTGCTGTGCCTCTTGCACGCTTCTCTTTACTGTTTCATGCACTCTTGCACCCTCTTGCCACCTTGCTGTGCCTCTTGCACGCTTCTCTTTACTGTTTCATGCGGTCTTGCACGCTCTTGCCACCTTGTTGTGCCTCTTGCACGCTTTTCTTTACTGTTTCATGCACTCTTGCAATGTTGTTGTGCCTCTTGCACGCTTCTCTTTACTGTTTCATGCGGACCTGCACCCTCTTGCCACCTTGCTGTGCCTCTTGCACGCTTCTCTTTACTGTTTCATGCGGACTTGCACCCTCTTGCCACCTTGCTGTGCCTCTTGCACGCTTCTCTTTACTGTTTCATGTATTCTTGCACCCTCTTGACACCTTGCTGTGCCTCTTGCATGCTTCGCTTTACTGTTTCATGCACTCTTGCACCCTCTTGCCACGTTGCTGTGCCTCTTGCACACTTCTCTTTACTGTTTCATGCGTTCTTTCACCCTCTTGCCACCTTGCTGTGCCTCTTGCACGCTTCCCTTTACTGTTTCATGCGCTCTTGCATCCTCTTGCCAACTTGCTGTGCCTCTTGCACGCTTCTCTTTACTGTTTCATGCGCTGTTGCACCCTTTTGCCACCTTGCTGTGCCTCTATCACGCTTCTCTTTACTGTTTCATGAGCTCTTGCACCCTCTTGCCACTTTGCTGTGCCTCTTGCACGCTTCTCTTTACTGTTTCATGCACTCTTGCACCCTCTTGCCACCTTGCTGTGCCTCTTGCACGCTTCTCTTTACTGTTTCATACAGTCTTGCACCCTCTTGTCACCTTGTTGTGCCTCTTGCACGCTTTTCTTTACTGTTTCATGCGCTCTTGACCCTCTTGCCACCTTACTGTGCCTCTTGCATGCTTCTCTTTACTGTTTCATGAGCTCTTGCACCCTCTTGCCACCTTGCTGTGCCTCTTGCACGCTTCTCTTTACTATGTCATGCACTCTTGCACCCTCTTGCCAGCTTGCTGTGCCTCTTGCACGCTTCTGTTTACTGTTTCATGCATTTTTGCACCCTCTTGCCACCTTGCTGTGTCTCTTGCACGCTTCTCTTTACTGTTTCATGCGGTCTTGCACCCTCTTGCCACCTTGTTGTGCCTCTTGCACGCTTTTCTTTACTGTTTCATGCACACTTGTACCCTCTTGCCACCTTGTTGTGCCGCTTGCACGCTTCTATTTATTGTTTCATGCGCTCTTGCACCCTCTTGCCACCTTGCTGTGCCTCTTGCACACTTCTCTTTACTGTTTCAAGTGCTCTTGTACCCTCTTGCCACCTTGCTGTGCCTCTTGCACGCTTCTCTTTACTGTTTCATGCACTCTTGCACCCTCTTGCCACCTTGCTGTGCCTCTTGCACACTTCTCTTTACTGTTTCATGCGGTCTTGCACGCTCTTGCCACCTTGTTGTGCCTCTTGCACGCTTTTCTTTACTGTTTCATGCACTCTTGCAATGTTGTTGTGCCTCTTGCACGCTTCTCTTTACTGTTTCATGCGGACCTGCACCCTCTTGCCACCTTGCTGTGCCTCTTGCACGCTTCTCTTTACTGTTTCATGCGGACTTGCACCCTCTTGCCACCTTGCTGTGCCTCTTGCACGCTTCTCTTTACTGTTTCATGTATTCTTGCACCCTCTTGACACCTTGCTGTGCCTCTTGCATGCTTCGCTTTACTGTTTCATGCACTCTTGCACCCTCTTGCCACGTTGCTGTGCCTCTTGCACACTTCTCTTTACTGTTTCATGCGTTCTTTCACCCTCTTGCCACCTTGCTGTGCCTCTTGCACGCTTCCCTTTACTGTTTCATGCGCTCTTGCATCCTCTTGCCAACTTGCTGTGCCTCTTGCACGCTTCTCTTTACTGTTTCATGCGCTGTTGCACCCTTTTGCCACCTTGCTGTGCCTCTATCACGCTTCTCTTTACTGTTTCATGAGCTCTTGCACCCTCTTGCCACTTTGCTGTGCCTCTTGCACGCTTCTCTTTACTGTTTCATGCACTCTTGCACCCTCTTGCCACCTTGCTGTGCCTCTTGCACGCTTCTCTTTACTGTTTCATGCAGTCTTGCACCCTCTTGTCACCTTGTTGTGCCTCTTGCACGCTTTTCTTTACTGTTTCATGCGCTCTTGACCCTCTTGCCACCTTACTGTGCCTCTTGCATGCTTCTCTTTACTGTTTCATGAGCTCTTGCACCCTCTTGCCACCTTGCTGTGCCTCTTGCACGCTTCTCTTTACTATGTCATGCACTCTTGCACCCTCTTGCCAGCTTGCTGTGCCTCTTGCACGCTTCTGTTTACTGTTTCATGCATTTTTGCACCCTCTTGCCACCTTGCTGTGTCTCTTGCACGCTTCTCTTTACTGTTTCATGCGGTCTTGCACCCTCTTGCCACCTTGTTGTGCCTCTTGCACGCTTTTCTTTACTGTTTCATGTACACTTGTACCCTCTTGCCACCTTGTTGTGCCGCTTGCACGCTTCTATTTATTGTTTCATGCGCTCTTGCACCCTCTTGCCACCTTGCTGTGCCTCTTGCACACTTCTCTTTACTGTTTCAAGTGCTCTTGTACCCTCTTGCCACCTTGCTGTGCCTCTTGCACGCTTCTCTTTACTGTTTCATGCACTCTTGCACCCTCTTGCCACCTTGCTGTGCCTCTTGCACGCTTCTCTTTACTGTTTCATGCGGTCTTGCACACTCTTGCCACCTTGTTGTGCCTCTTGCACGCTTTTCTTTACTGTTTCATGCACTCTTGCAATGTTGCTGTGCCTCTTGCACGCTTCTCTTTACTGTTTCATGCGGACCTGCACCCTCTTGCCACCTTGCTGTGCCTCTTGCACGCTTCTCTTTACTGTTTCATGCGGACTTGCACCCTCTTGCCACCTTGCTGTGCCTCTTGCACGCTTCTCTTTACTGTTTCATGTATTCTTGCACCCTCTTGACACCTTGCTGTGCCTCTTGCATGCTTCGCTTTACTGTTTCATGCACTCTTGCACCCTCTTGCCACGTTGCTGTGCCTCTTGCACACTTCTCTTTACTGTTTCATGCGTTCTTTCACCCTCTTGCCACCTTGCTGTGCCTCTTGCACACTTCCCTTTACTGTTTCATGCGCTCTTGCATCCTCTTGCCAACTTGCTGTGCCTCTTGCACGCTTCTCTTTACTGTTTCATGCGCTGTTGCACTCTTTTGCCACCTTGCTGTGCCTCTATCACGCTTCTCTTTACTGTTTCATGAGCTCTTGCACCCTCTTGCCACTTTGCTGTGCCTCTTGCACGCTTCTCTTTACTGTTTCATGCACTCTTGCACCCTCTTGCCACCTTGCTGTGCCTCTTGCACGCTTCTCTTTACTGTTTCATGCAGTCTTGCACCCTCTTGTCACCTTGTTGTGCCTCTTGCACGCTTTTCTTTACTGTTTCATGCGCTCTTGACCCTCTTGCCACCTTACTGTGCCTCTTGCATGCTTCTCTTTACTGTTTCATGAGCTCTTGCACCCTCTTGCCACCTTGCTGTGCCTCTTGCACGCTTCTCTTTACTATGTCATGCACTCTTGCATCCTCTTGCCAGCTTGCTGTGCCTCTTGCACGCTTCTCTTTACTGTTTCATGCGCTGTTGCACTCTTTTGCCACCTTGCTGTGCCTCTATCACGCTTCTCTTTACTGTTTCATGAGCTCTTGCACCCTCTTGCCACTTTGCTGTGCCTCTTGCACGCTTCTCTTTACTGTTTCATGCACTCTTGCACCCTCTTGCCACCTTGCTGTGCCTCTTGCACGCTTCTCTTTACTGTTTCATGCAGTCTTGCACCCTCTTGTCACCTTGTTGTGCCTCTTGCACGCTTTTCTTTACTGTTTCATGCGCTCTTGACCCTCTTGCCACCTTACTGTGCCTCTTGCATGCTTCTCTTTACTGTTTCATGAGCTCTTGCACCCTCTTGCCACCTTGCTGTGCCTCTTGCACGCTTCTCTTTACTATGTCATGCACTCTTGCATCCTCTTGCCAGCTTGCTGTGCCTCTTGCACGCTTCTGTTTACTGTTTCATGCATTTTTGCACCCTCTTGCCACCTTGCTGTGTCTCTTGCACGCTTCTCTTTACTGTTTCATGCGGTCTTGCACCCTCTTGCCACCTTGTTGTGCCTCTTGCACGCTTTTCTTTACTGTTTCATGCACACTTGTACCCTCTTGCCACCTTGTTGTGCCGCTTGCACGCTTCTATTTATTGTTTCATGCGCTCTTGCACCCTCTTGCCACCTTGCTGTGCCTCTTGCACACTTCTCTTTACTGTTTCAAGTGCTCTTGTACCCTCTTGCCACCTTGCTGTGCCTCTTGCACGCTTCTCTTTACTGTTTCATGCACTCTTGCACCCTCTTGCCACCTTGCTGTGCCTCTTGCACGCTTCTCTTTACTGTTTCATGCGGTCTTGCACACTCTTGCCACCTTGTTGTGCCTCTTGCACGCTTTTCTTTACTGTTTCATGCACTCTTGCAATGTTGCTGTGCCTCTTGCACGCTTCTCTTTACTGTTTCATGCGGACCTGCACCCTCTTGCCACCTTGCTGTGCCTCTTGCACGCTTCTCTTTACTGTTTCATGCGCTCTTGCACCCTCTTGCCACCTTGCTGTGCCTCTTGCACGCTTCTCTTTACTATTTCATGCATTCTTGCACCATCTTGCCATCTTGCTGTGCCTCTTGCACGCTTCTCTTTACTGTTTCATGCGCTCTTGCACCCTCTTGCCACCTTGGAGTGCCTCTTGCATGCTTCTCTTTACTGTTTCATGCGCTCTTGCATCCTCTTGCCACGTTGCTGTGCCTCTTGCACGCTTCTCTTTACTGTTTCATGCGCTCTTGCACCCTTTTGCCACCTTGCTGTGCCTCTATCACGCTTCTCTTTACTGTTTCATGAGCTCTTGCACCCTCTTGCCACCTTGCTGTGCCTCTTGCATGCATCTCTTTACTGTTTCATGCACTCTTGCACCCTCTTGCCACCTTGCTGTGCCTCTTGCACGCATCTCTTTACTGTTTCATGCAGACTTGCACCCTCTTGTCACCTTGTTGTGCCTCTTACAGGCTTCTCTTTTCTGTTTCATGCGCTCTTGTACCCTCTTGCCACCTTGTTGTGCTTCTTGCACGCTTCTATTTATTGTTTCATGCGCTCTTGCACCCTCTTGCCACCTTGCTGTGGCTCTTGCACACTTCTCTTTACTGTTTCATGCGCTCTTGTACCCTCTTGCCACCTTGCTGTGCCTCTTGCATGTTTCTCTTTCCTGTTTCATGCACTCTTGCACCACCTTGCTGTGCCTCTTGCACGCTTCTCTTTACTGTTTCATGCACTCTTACACCCTCTTGCCACTTTGCTTTGCCTCTTGCATGCTTCTCTTTACTGTTTCATGCGCTCTTGCACCCTCTTGCCACCTTGCTGTGCCTCTTGCACGCTTCTCTTTACTGTTTCATGCGCTCTTGCACCCTTTTGCCACCTTGCTGTGCATCTATCACGCTTCTCTTTACTGTTTCATGAGCTCTTGCACCCTCTTGCCACCTTGCTGTGCCTCTTGCATGCTTCTCTTTACTGTTTCATGCACTCTTGCACCCTCTTGCCACCTTGCTGTGCCTGTTGCATGCTTCTCTTTACTGTTTCATGCGCTCTTGCACACTCTTGCCACCTTCTCTTTACTGTTTCATGCGCTCTTGCACCCTCTTGCCACCTTGCTGTGCCTGTTGCATGCTTCTCTTTACTGTTTCATGCGCTCTTGCACCCTCTTGCCACCTTGCTGTGCCTGTTGAACGCTTCTCTTTACTGTTTCATGCGCTCTTGCACACTCTTGCCACGTTGCTGTGCCTCTTGCATGCTTCTCTTCACTGTTTCATGCGGTCTTGCACCCTCTTGCCACCTTGTTGTGCCTCTTGCACACTTCTCTTTACTGTTTCATGCATTCTTGCACCCTCTTGCCACCTTGCTGTGGCTCTTGCACGCTTCTCTTTACTGTTTCATGCACTCTTGCACCCTCTTGCCACCTTGCTGTGCCTCTTGCACGCTTCTCTTTACTGTTTCATGCACTCTTGCACCCTCTTGCCACCTTGCTGTGCCTCTTGCACGCTTCTCTTTACTGTTTCATGCGCTCTTGCACCCTCTTACCACCTTGCTGTGCCTCTTGCACGCTTCTCTTTACTGTTTCATGCACTCTTGCACCACCTTGCTGTGCCTCTTGCAGCTTCTCTTTACTGTTTCATGCGCTCTTAAACCCTCTTGCCACTTTGCTGTGCCTCTTGAACGCTTCTCTTCACTGTTTCATGCGCTCTTGCACCTTCTTGCCACCTTGCTGTGCCTCTTGCACGCTTCTCTTTACTGTTTAATACACTCTTGCACCCTCTTGCCACCTTGCTGTGCCTCTTGCACGCTTCTCTTTACTGTTTCATGCACTCTTGCACCCTCTTGCCACCTTGCTGTGCCTCTTGCATGCTACTCTTTACTGTTTCATGCACTCTTGCACCCTCTTGCCACCTTGCTGTGCCTCTTGCACGGTTCTCTTTACTGTTTCAAGCACTCTTGCACCCTCTTGCCACCTTGCTGTGTCTCTTGCATGCTTCTCTTTACTGTTTCATGTGGTCTTGCACCCTCTTGCCACCTTGCTGTGCCTCTTGCACGCTTCTATTTTCTGTTTCATACACACTTGCACCCTCTTGCCACCTTGCTGTGCCTCTTGCACGCTTCTCTTCACTGTTTCATGCGCTCTTGCACCCTCTTGCCACCTTGTTGTGACTCTTGCATGCTTCTCTTCACTGTTTCATGCGCTCTTGCACCATCTTGCCACCTTGCTCTGCCTCTTGCACGCTTCTCTTTACTGTTTCATGCATTCTTGCACCCTCTTGCCACCTTGCTGTGCCTCTTGCACGCTTCTCTTTACTGTTTCATGCGCTCTTGCACCCTCTTGCCACCTTGCTGTGCTTCTTGCACGCTTCTCTTTACTGTTTCATGCGCTCTTGCACCCTCTTGCCACCTTGCTGTGCCTCTTGCACGCTTCTCTTTACTGTTTCATGCGCTCTTGCACCCTTTTGCCACCTTGCTGTGCCTGTTGCACGCTTCTCTTTACTGTTTCATGCACTCTTGCACCCTCTTGCCACTTTGCTGTGCCTCTTGCATGCTTCTTTTTACTGTTTCATGCGCTCTTGCACACTCTTGCCACCTTGCTGTGCCTCTTGCACGCTTCTCTTTACTGTTTCATGCGCTCTTGCACACTCTTGCCACTTTGCTGTGCCTATTGTACGCTTCTCTTTATTGTTTCATGCGCTTTTGCACACTCTTGCCACCTTGCTGTGCCTCTTGCACGCTTCTCTTTACTGTTTCATACGCTCTTGCACCCTCTTGCCACCTTGCTGTGCCTCTTGCACGCTTCTCTTTACTGTTTCATGCACTCTTGCACCCTCTTGCCACCTTGCTGTGCCTCTTGCATGCTACTCTTTACTGTTTCATGCGCTCTTGCACCCTCTTGCCACCTTGCTGTGCCTCTTGCACGCTTCTCTTTACTGTTTCAAGCACTCTTGCACCCTCTTGCCACTTTGCTGTGCCTCTTGCACGCTTCTCTTTACTGTTTCATGCACTCTTGAACCCTCTTGCCACCTTGCTGTGCCTCTTGCATGCTACTCTTTACTGTTTCATGCGGTCTTGCACCCTCTTGCCACCTTGCTGTGCCTCTTGCACGCTTCCATTTTCTGTTTCATACACACTTGCACCCTCTTGCCACCTTGCTGTGCCTCATGCACGCTTCTCTTCACTGTTTCATGCGCTCTTGCACCCTCTTGCCACCTTTTTGTGACTCTTGCTTGCTTCTCTTTACTGTTTCATCCGCTCTTGCACCCTCTTGCCACCTTGCTGTGCCTCTTGCACCCTTCTCTTTACTGTTTCATGCGCTTTTGCACCCTCTTGCCACCTTGCTGTGCCTCTTGCACGCTTCTCTTTACTGCTTCATGCGCTCTTGCACCCTCTTGCCACCTTGCTATGCCTCTTGCACGCTTCTCTTTACTGTTTCATGCGCTCTTGCACCCTCTTGCCATCTTGCTGTGCCTCTTGCACGCTTCTCTTTACTGTTTCATGTGGTCTTGCACCCTCTTGCCACCTTGCTGTGCCTCTTGCACGCTTCCATTTTCTGTTTCATACACACTTGCACCCTCTTGCCACCTTGCTGTGCCTCATGCACGCTTCTCTTCACTGTTTCATGCGCTCTTGCACACTCTTGCCACCTTGTTGTGACTCTTGCATGCTTCTCTTTACTGTTTCATGCGCTCTTGCACCCTCTTGCCACCTTGCTGTGCCTCTTGCACGCTTCTCTTTACTGTTTCATGCGCTCTTGCACCCTCTTGCCACCTTGCTGTGCCTCTTGCACGCTTCTCTTTACTGTTTCATGCGCTCTTGCACCCTCTTGCCACCTTGCTGTGCCTCTTGCACCCTTCTCTTTACTGTTTCCTGCGCTCTTGCACCCTCTTACCACCTTGCTGTGCCTCTTGCACGCTTCTCTTTACTGTTTCATGCACTCTTGCACCACCTTGCTGTGCCTCTTGCAGCTTCTCTTTACTGTGTCATGCGCTCTTACACGCTCTTGCCACTTTGCTGTGCCTCTTGAATGCTTCTCTTTACTGTTTCATGCGCTCTTGCACCCTCTTGCCACCTTGCTGTGCCTCTTGCACGCTTCTCTTTACTGTTTAATACACTCTTGCACCCTCTTGCACACCTTGCTGTGCCTCTTGCACGCTTCTCTTTACTGTTTCATGCACTCTTGCACCCTCTTGCCACCTTGCTGTGCCTCTTGCATGCTACTCTTTACTGTTTCATGCACTCTTGCACCCTCTTGCCACCTTGTTGTGCCTCTTGCACGCTTTTCTTTACTGTTTCATGCACTCCTGCACCCTCTTGCCACCTTGCTGTGCCTCTTGCACGCTTCTGTTTACTGTTTCATGCACTCTTGCACCCTCTTGCCACCTTGCTGTGCCTCTTGCACGCTTCTCTTTACTGTTTCATGCGGTCTTGCACCCTCTTGCCACCTTGTTGTGCCTCTTGCACGCTTTTCTTTACTGTGTCATGTGCTCTTGCACCCTCTTGCCATCTTGCTGTGCCTCTTGCACGCTTCTCTTTACTGTTTCATGCACTCTTGCACCCTCTTGCCATGTTGCTGTGCCTCTTGCACGCTTCTCTTTACTGTTTCATGCGGACTTGCACCCTCTTACCACCTTGCTGTGCCTCTTGCATGCTTCTCTTTACTGTTTCATGCGCTCTTGTACCCTCTTGCCACCTTGCTGTGCCTCTTGCACGCTTCTCTTTACTGTTTCATGCATTCTTGCACCCTCTTGCCATCTTGCTGTGACTCTTGCACGCTTCTCTTTACTGTTTCATGCGCTCTTGCACCCTCTTGCCAACTTGCTGTGCCTCTATCATGCTTCTCTTTACTGTTTCATGTGCTCTTGCACCCTTTTGCCACCTTGCTGTGCCTCTATCATGCTTCTCTTTACTGTTTCATGCACTCTTGCACCCTCTTGCCACCTTGCTGTGCCTCTTGCACGCTTCTCTTTACTGTTTCATGCGGTCTTGCACCCTCTTGTCACCTTGTTGTGCCTCTTGCACGCTTCTCTTTACTGTTTCATGCGCTCTTGTACCCTCTTGCCACCTTGTTGTGCTTCTTGCACGCTTCTATTTATTGTTTCATGCACTCTTGCACCCTCTTGCCACCTTGCTGTGCCTCTTGCACGCTTCTCTTTACTGTTTCATGCGCTCTTGTACCCTCTTGCCACCTTGCTCTGCCTCTTGCATGTTTCTCTTTACTGTTTCATGCACTCTTGCACCACCTTGCTGTGCCTCTTGCACGCTTCTCTTTACTGTTTCATGTGGTCTTGCACCCTCTTGCCACCTTGTTGTGCCTCTTGCACGCTTCTCTTTACTGTTTCATGCACTCTTGCACCCTCTTGCCATGTTGCTGTGCCTCTTGCACGCTTCACTTTACTGTTTCATGCGGACTTGCACCCTCTTGCCACCTTGCTGTGCCTCTTTCACGCTTTTCTTTACTGTTTCATGCTCTCTTGTACCCTCTTGCCACCTTGCTGTGCCTCTTGCACGCTTCTCTTTACTGTTTCATGCATTCTTGCACCCTCTTGACACCTTGCTGTGCCGCTTGCACGCTTCTCTTTACTGTTTCATGCACTCTTGCACCCTCTTGCCACGTTGCTGTGCCTCTTGCACGCTTCTCTTTACTGTTTCATGCGGTCTTTCACCCTCTTGCCACCTTGCTGTGCCTCTTGCACGCTTCTCTTTACTGTTTCATGCGCTCTTGCACCCTCTTGCCAACTTGCTGTGCCTCTTGCACGCTTCTCTTTACTGTTTCATGCACTGTTGCACCCTTTTTCCACCTTGCTGTGCCTCTATCACGCTTCTCTTTACTGTTTCATGAGCTCTTGCACCCTCTTGCCACTTTGCTGTGCCTCTTGCACGCTTCTCTTTACTGTTTCATGCACTCTTGCACCCTCTTGCCACCTTGCTGTGCCTCTTGCACGCTTCTCTTTACTGTTTCATGAGGTCTTGCACCCTCTTGTCACCTTGTTGTGCCTCTTGCACGCTTTTCTTTACTGTTTCATGCGCTCTTGACCCTCTTGCCACCTTGCTGTGCCTCTTGCATGCTACTCTTTACTGTTTCATGCGCTCTTGCACCCTCTTGCCACCTTGCTGTGCCTCTTGCACGCTTCTCTTTACTGTTTCAAGCACTCTTGCACCCTCTTGCCACTTTGCTGTGCCTCTTGCACGCTTCTCTTTACTGTTTCATGCACTCTTGAACCCTCTTGCCACCTTGCTGTGCCTCTTGCATGCTACTCTTTACTGTTTCATGCGGTCTTGCACCCTCTTGCCACCTTGCTGTGCCTCTTGCACGCTTCCATTTTCTGTTTCATACACACTTGCACCCTCTTGCCACCTTGCAGTGCCTCATGCACGCTTCTCTTCACTGTTTCATGCGCTCTTGCACCCTCTTGCCACCTTTTTGTGACTCTTGCTTGCTTCTCTTTACTGTTTCATCCGCTCTTGCACCCTCTTGCCACCTTGCTGTGCCTCTTGCACCCTTCTCTTTACTGTTTCATGCGCTTTTGCACCCTCTTGCCACCTTGCTGTGCCTCTTGCACGCTTCTCTTTACTGCTTCATGCGCTCTTGCACCCTCTTGCCACCTTGCTATGCCTCTTGCACGCTTCTCTTTACTGTTTCATGCGCTCTTGCACCCTCTTGCCATCTTGCTGTGCCTCTTGCACGCTTCTCTTTACTGTTTCATGTGGTCTTGCACCCTCTTGCCACCTTGCTGTGCCTCTTGCACGCTTCCATTTTCTGTTTCATACACACTTGCACCCTCTTGCCACCTTGCTGTGCCTCATGCACGCTTCTCTTCACTGTTTCATGCGCTCTTGCACACTCTTGCCACCTTGTTGTGACTCTTGCATGCTTCTCTTTACTGTTTCATGCGCTCTTGCACCCTCTTGCCACCTTGCTGTGCCTCTTGCACGCTTCTCTTTACTGTTTCATGCGCTCTTGCACCCTCTTGCCACCTTGCTGTGCCTCTTGCACCCTTCTCTTTACTGTTTCCTGCGCTCTTGCACCCTCTTACCACCTTGCTGTGCCTCTTGCACGCTTCTCTTTACTGTTTCATGCACTCTTGCACCACCTTGCTGTGCCTCTTGCAGCTTCTCTTTACTGTGTCATGCGCTCTTACACGCTCTTGCCACTTTGCTGTGCCTCTTGAATGCTTCTCTTTACTGTTTCATGCGCTCTTGCACCCTCTTGCCACCTTGCTGTGCCTCTTGCACGCTTCTCTTTACTGTTTAATACACTCTTGCACCCTCTTGCACACCTTGCTGTGCCTCTTGCACGCTTCTCTTTACTGTTTCATGCACTCTTGCACCCTCTTGCCACCTTGCTGTGCCTCTTGCATGCTACTCTTTACTGTTTCATGCACTCTTGCACCCTCTTGCCACCTTGTTGTGCCTCTTGCACGCTTTTCTTTACTGTTTCATGCACTCCTGCACCCTCTTGCCACCTTGCTGTGCCTCTTGCACGCTTCTGTTTACTGTTTCATGCACTCTTGCACCCTCTTGCCACCTTGCTGTGCCTCTTGCACGCTTCTCTTTACTGTTTCATGCGGTCTTGCACCCTCTTGCCACCTTGTTGTGCCTCTTGCACGCTTTTCTTTACTGTGTCATGTGCTCTTGCACCCTCTTGCCATCTTGCTGTGCCTCTTGCACGCTTCTCTTTACTGTTTCATGCACTCTTGCACCCTCTTGCCATGTTGCTGTGCCTCTTGCACGCTTCTCTTTACTGTTTCATGCGGACTTGCACCCTCTTACCACCTTGCTGTGCCTCTTGCATGCTTCTCTTTACTGTTTCATGCGCTCTTGTACCCTCTTGCCACCTTGCTGTGCCTCTTGCACGCTTCTCTTTACTGTTTCATGCATTCTTGCACCCTCTTGCCATCTTGCTGTGACTCTTGCACGCTTCTCTTTACTGTTTCATGCGCTCTTGCACCCTCTTGCCAACTTGCTGTGCCTCTATCATGCTTCTCTTTACTGTTTCATGTGCTCTTGCACCCTTTTGCCACCTTGCTGTGCCTCTATCATGCTTCTCTTTACTGTTTCATGCACTCTTGCACCCTCTTGCCACCTTGCTGTGCCTCTTGCACGCTTCTCTTTACTGTTTCATGCGGTCTTGCACCCTCTTGTCACCTTGTTGTGCCTCTTGCACGCTTCTCTTTACTGTTTCATGCGCTCTTGTACCCTCTTGCCACCTTGTTGTGCTTCTTGCACGCTTCTATTTATTGTTTCATGCACTCTTGCACCCTCTTGCCACCTTGCTGTGCCTCTTGCACGCTTCTCTTTACTGTTTCATGCGCTCTTGTACCCTCTTGCCACCTTGCTCTGCCTCTTGCATGTTTCTCTTTACTGTTTCATGCACTCTTGCACCACCTTGCTGTGCCTCTTGCACGCTTCTCTTTACTGTTTCATGTGGTCTTGCACCCTCTTGCCACCTTGTTGTGCCTCTTGCACGCTTCTCTTTACTGTTTCATGCACTCTTGCACCCTCTTGCCATGTTGCTGTGCCTCTTGCACGCTTCACTTTACTGTTTCATGCGGACTTGCACCCTCTTGCCACCTTGCTGTGCCTCTTTCACGCTTTTCTTTACTGTTTCATGCTCTCTTGTACCCTCTTGCCACCTTGCTGTGCCTCTTGCACGCTTCTCTTTACTGTTTCATGCATTCTTGCACCCTCTTGACACCTTGCTGTGCCGCTTGCACGCTTCTCTTTACTGTTTCATGCACTCTTGCACCCTCTTGCCACGTTGCTGTGCCTCTTGCACGCTTCTCTTTACTGTTTCATGCGGTCTTTCACCCTCTTGCCACCTTGCTGTGCCTCTTGCACGCTTCTCTTTACTGTTTCATGCGCTCTTGCACCCTCTTGCCAACTTGCTGTGCCTCTTGCACGCTTCTCTTTACTGTTTCATGCACTGTTGCACCCTTTTTCCACCTTGCTGTGCCTCTATCACGCTTCTCTTTACTGTTTCATGAGCTCTTGCACCCTCTTGCCACTTTGCTGTGCCTCTTGCACGCTTCTCTTTACTGTTTCATGCACTCTTGCACCCTCTTGCCACCTTGCTGTGCCTCTTGCACGCT
This sequence comes from Ambystoma mexicanum, assembly GCF_040938575.1. NCBI lineage: Eukaryota > Metazoa > Chordata > Amphibia > Caudata > Ambystomatidae > Ambystoma > Ambystoma mexicanum. Next base: position 1,687,554,906 of record NC_090937.1, on the reverse strand, counting down.
TCTCTTTACTGTTTCATGAGGTCTTGCACCCTCTTGTCACCTTGTTGTGCCTCTTGCACGCTTTTCTTTACTGTTTCATGCGCTCTTGACCCTCTTGCCACCTTACTGTGCCTCTTGCACGCTTCTCTTTACTGTTTCATGAGCTCTTGCACCCTCTTGCCACCTTGCTGTGCCTCTTGCACGCTTCTCTTTACTATGTCATGCACTCTTGCACCCTCTTGCCAGCTTGCTGTGCCCCTTGCACGCTTCTGTTTACTGTTTCATGCATTCTTCCACCCTCTTGCCACCTTGCTGTGCCTCTTGCACACTTCTCTTTACTGTTTCATGCGGTCTTGCACCCTCTTGCCACCTTGCTGTGCCTCTTGCACACTTCTCTTTACTGTTTCATGCACTCTTTACACTCTTGCCACCTTGTTGTGCCTCTTGTACGCTTTTCTTTACTGTTTTATGCACTCTTGCATCCTCTTGCCACCTTGCTGTGCCTCTTGCACGCTTCTGTTTACTGTTTCATGCACTCTTGCACCCTCTTGCCACCTTGCTGTGCCTCTTGCACGCTTCTCTTTACTGTTTCATGCACTCTTGTACCCTCTTGCCACCTTGCTGTGCCTCTTGCACGCTTCTCTTTACTGTTTCATGCATTCTTGCACCCTCTTGCCATCTTGCTGTGCCTCTTGCACGCTTCTCTTTACTGTTTCATGCGCTCTTGCACCCTCTTGCCAACTTGCTGTGCCTCTTGCACGCTTCTCTTTACTGTTTCATGCGCTTTTGCACCCTTTAGCCACCTTGCTGTGCCTCTATCACGCTTCTCTTTACTGTTTCATGAGCTATTGCACCCTCTTGCCACCTTGCTGTGACTCTTGCACGCTTCTCTTTACTGTTTCATGCACTCTTGTACCCTCTTGCCACCTTGCTGTGCCTCTTACACGCTTCTCTTTACTGTTTCATGCGGTCTTGCACCCTCTTGTCACCTTGTTGTGCCTCTTGCACGCTTCTCTTTACTGTTTCATGCGCTCTTGTACCCTCTTGCCACCTTGTTGTGCTTCTTGCACGCTTCTATTTATTGTTTCATGCACTCTTGCACCCTCTTGCCACCTTGCTGTGCCTCTTGCACGCTTCTCTATACTGTTTCATGCACCCTTGCACCACCTTGCTGTGCCTCTTGCACGCTTCTCTTTACTGTTTCATGTGGTCTTGCACCCTCTTGCCACCTTGTTGTGCCTCTTGCACGCTTTTCTTTACTGTTTCATGCACTCTTGCACCCTCTTGCCATCTTGCTGTGACTCTTGCACGCTTCTCTTTACTGTTTCATGCACTCTTGCACCCTCTTGCCATGTTGCTGTGCCTCTTGCACGCTTCTCTTTACTGTTTCATGCGGACTTGCACCCTCTTGCCACCTTGCTGTGCCTCTTGCACGCTTTTCTTTACTGTTTCATGCGCTCTTGTACCCTCTTGCCACCTTGCTGTGCCTCTTGCACGCTTCTCTTTACTGTTTCATGCATTCTTGCACCCTCTTGACACCTTGCTGTGCCTCTTGCATGCTTCTCTTTACTGTTTCATGCACTCTTGCACCCTCTTGCCACGTTGCTGTGCCTCTTGCACGCTTCTCTTTACTGTTTCATGCGTTCTTTCACCCTCTTGCCACCTTGCTGTGCCTCTTGCACGCTTCTCTTTACTGTTTCATGCGGTCTTGCACCCTCTTGCCAACTTGCTGTGCCTCTTGCACGCTTCTCTTTACTGTTTCATGCGCTGTTGCACCCTTTTGCCACCTTGCTGTGCCTCTATCACGCTTCTCTTTACTGTTTCATGAGCTCTTGCACCCTCTTGCCACTTTGCTGTGCCTCTTGCACGCTTCTCTTTACTGTTTCATGCGGTCTTGCACCCTCTTGTCACCTTGTTGTGCCTCTTGCACGCTTTTCTTTACTGTTTCATGCGCTCTTGACCCTCTTGCCACCTTACTGTGCCTCTTGCATGCTTCTCTTTACTGTTTCATGAGCTCTTGCACCCTCTTGCCACCTTGCTGTGCCTCTTGCACGCTTCTCTTTACTATGTCATGCACTCTTGCACCCTCTTGCCAGCTTGCTGTGCCTCTTGCACGCTTCTGTTTACTGTTTCATGCATTCTTGCACCCTCTTGCCACCTTGCTGTGCCTCTTGCACGCTTCTCTTTACTGTTTTTTGCAATCTTGCACCCTCTTGCCACCTTGTTGTGCCTCTTGCACGCTTTTCTTTACTGTTTCATGCACTCTTGTACCCTCTTGCCACCTTGCTGTGCCTCTTGCACACTTCTCTTTACTGTTTGAAGTGCTCTTGTACCCTCTTGCCACCTTGCTGTGCCTCTTGCACGCTTCTCTTTACTGTTTCATGCACTCTTGCACCCTCTTGCCACCTTGCTGTGCCTCTTGCACGCTTCTCTTTACTGTTTCATGCGGTCTTGCACTCTCGTGCCACCTTGTTGTGCCTCTTGCACGCTTTTCTTTACTGTTTCATGCACTCTTGCAATGTTGCTGTGCCTCTTGCACGCTTCTCTTTACTGTTTCATGCGGACCTGCACCCTCTTGCCACCTTGCTGTGCCTCTTGCACACTTCTCTTTACTGTTTCATGCGGTCTTGCACACTCTTGCCACCTTGCTGTGCCTCTTGCACGCTTCTCTTTACTGTTTCATGCGGTCTTGCACACTCTTGCCACCTTGTTGTGCCTCTTGCACGCTTTTCTTTACTGTTTCATGCACTCTTGGAATGTTGCTGTGCCTCTTGCACGCTTCTCTTTACTGTTTCATGCGGACCTGCACCCTCTTGCCACCTTGCTGTGCCTCTTGCACGCTTCTCTTTACTGTTTCATGCGTGCTGTGCCTCTTGCACGCTTCTCTTTACTATTTCATGCATTCTTGCACCCTCTTGCCACCTTGCTGTGCCTCTTGCACGCTTCTCTTTACTGTTTCATGCGCTCTTGCACCCTCTTGCCACCTTGCTGTGCCTCTTGCACGCTTCTCTTTACTGTTTCATGCGCTCTTGCACCCTCTTGCCACGTTGCTGTGCCTCTTGCACGCTTCTCTTTACTGTTTCATGCACTCTTGCACCATTTTGCCACCTTGCTGTGCCTCTATCACGCTTCTCTTTACTGTTTCATGAGCTCTTGCACCCTCTTGCCACCTTGCTGTGCCTCTTGCATGCTTCTCTTTACTGTTTCATGCACTCTTGCACCCTCTTGCCACCTTGCTGTGCCTCTTGCATGCTTCTCTTTACTGTTTCATGCACTCTTGCACCCTCTTGCCACCTTGCTGTGCCTCTTGCACGCTTCTCTTTACTGTTTCATGCGGTCTTGCACCCTCTTGTCACCTTGTTGTGCCTCTTACACGCGTCTCTTTACTGTTTCATGCGCTCTTGTACCCTCTTGCCACCTTGTTGTGCTTCTTGCACGCTTCTATTTATTCTTTCATGCGCTCTTGCACCCTCTTGCCACCTTGCTGTGGCTCTTGCACACTTCTCTTTACTGTTTCAAGTGCTCTTGTACCCTCTTGCCACCTTGCTGTGCCTCTTGCACGCTTCTCTTTACTGTTTCATGCACTCTTGCACCCTCTTGCCACCTTGCTGTGCCTCTTGCACGCTTCTCTTTACTATTTCATGCACTCTTGCACCCTCTTGCCACCTTGCTGTGCCTCTTGAATGCTTCTGTTTACTGTTTCATGCACTCTTGCACACTCTTGCCACCTTGCTGTGCCTCTTGCACGCTTTTCTTTACTGTTTCATGCACTCTTGCACCCTCTTGCCACCTTGCTGTGCCTCTTGCACGCTTCTGTTTACTGTTTCATGCACTCTTGCACCCTCTTGCCACCTTGCTGTGCCTCTTGCACGCTTCTCTTTACTGTTTCATGCGGTCTTGCACCCTCTTGCCACCTTGTTGTGCCTCTTGCACGCTTTTCTTTACTGTGTCATGTGCTCTTGCACCCTCTTGCCATCTTGCTGTGCCTCTTGCACGCTTCTCTTTACTGTTTCATGCACTCTTGCACCCTCTTGCCATGTTGCTGTGCCTCTTGCACGATTCTCTTTACTGTTTCATGCGGACTTGCACCCTCTTGCCACCTTGCTGTGCCTCTTGCACGCTTCTCTTTACTGTTTCATGCACTCTTGTACCCTCTTGCCACCTTGCTGTGCCTTTTGCACGATTCTCTTTACTGTTTCATGCGGACTTGCACCCTCTTGCCACCTTGCTGTGCCTCTTGCACGCTTCTCTTTACTGTTTCATGCACTCTTGTACCCTCTTGCCACCTTGCTGTGCCTTTTGCACGCTTCTGCTTACTGTTTCATGCATTCTTGCACCCTCTTGCCATCTTGCTGTGCCTCTTGCACGCTTCTCTTTACTGTTTCATGCACTCTTGCACCCTCTTGCCACCTTGCTGTGCCTCTTACACGCTTCTCTTTACTGTTTCATGCGGTCTTGCACCCTCTTGTCACCTTGTTGTGCCTCTTGCACGCTTCTCTTTACTGTTTCATGCGCTCTTGTACCCTCTTGCCACCTTGTTGTGCTTCTTGCACGCTTCTATTTATTGTTTCATGCACTCTTGCACCCTCTTGCCACCTTGCTGTGCCTCTTGCACGCTTCTCTTTACTATGTCATGCACTCTTGCACCCTCTTGCTAGCTTGCTGTGCCTCTTGCACGCTTCTGTTTACTGTTTCATGCATTCTTGCACCCTCTTGCCACCTTGCTGTGTCTCTTGCACGCTTCTCTTTACTGTTTCATGCGGTCTTGCACCCTCTTGCCACCTTGTTGTGCCTCTTGCACGCTTTTCTTTACTGTTTCATGCACACTTGTACCCTCTTGCCACCTTGTTGTGCCGCTTGCACGCTTCTATTTACTGTGTCATGTGCTCTTGCACCCTCTTGCCATCTTGCTGTGCCTCTTGCACGCTTCTCTTTACTGTTTCATGTACTCTTGCACACTCTTGCCATGTTGCTGTGCCTCTTGCACGCTTCTCTTTACTGTTTCATGCGGACTTGCACCCTCTTGCCACCTTGCTGTGCGTCTATTGCACGCTTCTCTTTACTGTTTCATGCACTCTTGTACCCTCTTGCCACCTTGCTGTGCCTTTTGCACGCTTCTGTTTACTGTTTCATGCATTCTTGCACCCTCTTGCCATCTTGCTGTGCCTCTTGCACGCTTCTCTTTACTGTTTCATGCACTCTTGCACCCTCTTGCCACCTTGCTGTGCCTCTTACATGCTTCTCTTTACTGTTTCATGCGGTCTTGCACCCTCTTGCCACCTTGTTGTGCTTCTTGCAGCTTCTATTTATTGTTTCATGCACTCTTGCACCCTCTTGCCACCTTGCTGTGCCTCTTGCATGTTTCTCTTTACTTTTTCATGCACTCTTGCACCACCTTGCTGTGCCTCTTGCACGCTTCTCTTTACTGTTTCATGCGCTCTTGTACCCTCTTGCCACCTTGTTGTGCTTCTTGCACCCTTCTTTTTACTGTTTCATGCGCTCTTGCACACTCTTGCCACCTTGCTGTGCCTCTTGCACGCTTCTCTTTACTGTTTCATGCGCTCTTGCACACTCTTGCCACTTTGCTGTGCCTATTGTACGCTTCTCTTTATTGTTTCATGCGCTTTTGCACACTCTTGCCACCTTGCTGTGCCTCTTGCACACTTCTCTTTACTGTTTCATACGCTCTTGCACCCTCTTGCCACCTTGCTGTGCCTCTTGCACGCTTCTCTTTACTGTTTCATGCACTCTTGCACCCTCTTGCCACCTTGCTGTGCCTCTTGCATGCTACTCTTTACTGTTTCATGCGCTCTTGCACCCTCTTGCCACCTTGCTGTGCCTCTTGCACGCTTCTCTTTACTGTTTCAAGCACTCTTGCACCCTCTTGCCACTTTGCTGTGCCTCTTGCACGCTTCTCTTTACTGTTTCATGCACTCTTGCACCCTCTTGCCACCTTGCTGTGCCTCTTGCATGCTACTCTTTACTGTTTCATGCGGTCTTGCACCCTCTTGCCACCTTGCTGTGCCTCTTGCACGCTTCCATTTTCTGTTTCATACACACTTGCACCCTCTTGCCACCTTGCTGTGCCTCATGCACGCTTCTCTTCACTGTTTCATGCGCTCTTGCACCCTCTTGCCACCTTTTTGTGACTCTTGCTTGCTTCTCTTTACTATTTCATCCGCTCTTGCACCCTCTTGCCACCTTGCTGTGCCTCTTGCACCCTTCTCTTTACTGTTTCATGCGCTTTTGCACCCTCTTGCCACCTTGCTGTGCCTCTTGCACGCTTCTCTTTACTGCTTCATGCGCTCTTGCACCCTCTTGCCACCTTGCTATGCTTCTTGCACGCTTCTCTTTACTGTTTCATGCGCTCTTGCACCCTCTTGCCATCTTGCTGTGCCTCTTGCACGCTTCTCTTTACTGTTTCATGTGGTCTTGCACCCTCTTGCCACCTTGCTGTGTCTCTTGCACGCTTCCATTTTCTGTTTCATACACACTTGCACCCTCTTGCCACCTTGCTGTGCCTCATGCACGCTTCTCTTCACTGTTTCATGCGCTCTTGCACCCTCTTGCCACCTTGTTGTGACTCTTGCATGCTTCTCTTTACTGTTTAATGCGCTCTTGCACCCTCTTGCCACCTTGCTGTGCCTCTTGCACGCTTCTCTTTACTGTTTCATGCGCTCTTGCACCCTCTTGCCACCTTGCTGTGCCTCTTGCACCCTTCTCTTTACTGTTTCCTGCGCTCTTGCACCCTCTTACCACCTTGCTGTGCCTCTTGCACGCTTCTCTTTACTGTTTCATGCACTCTTGCACCACCTTGCTGTGCCTCTTGCAGCTTCTCTTTACTGTGTCATGCGCTCTTACACCCTCTTGCCACTTTGCTGTGCCTCTTGAATGCTTCTCTTTACTGTTTCATGCGCTCTTGCACCCTCTTGCCACCTTGCTGTGCCTCTTGCACGCTTCTCTTTACTGTTTAATACACTCTTGCACCCTCTTGCCACCTTGCTGTGCCTCTTGCACGCTTCTCTTTACTGTTTCATGCACTCTTGCACCCTCTTGCCACCTTGCTGTGCCTCTTGCATGCTACTCTTTACTGTTTCATGCACTCTTGCACCCTCTTGCCACCTTGTTGTGCCTCTTGCACGCTTTTCTTTACTGTTTCATGCACTCCTGCACCCTCTTGCCACCTTGCTGTGCCTCTTGCACGCTTCTGTTTACTGTTTCATGCACTCTTGCACCCTCTTGCCACCTTGCTGTGCCTCTTGCACGCTTCTCTTTACTGTTTCATGCGGTCTTGCACCCTCTTGCCACCTTGTTGTGCCTCTTGCACGCTTTTCTTTACTGTGTCATGTGCTCTTGCACCCTCGTGCCATCTTGCTGTGCCTCTTGCACGCTTCTCTTTACTGTTTCATGCACTCTTGCACCCTCTTGCCATGTTGCTGTGCCTCTTGCACGCTTCTCTTTACTGTTTCATGCGGACTTGCACCCTCTTACCACCTTGCTGTGCCTCTTGCATGCTTCTCTTTACTGTTTCATGCTCTCTTGTACCCTCTTGCCACCTTGCTGTGCCTCTTGCACGCTTCTCTTTACTGTTTCATGCATTCTTGCACCCTCTTGCCATCTTGCTGTGCCTCTTGCACGCTTCTCTTTACTGTTTCATGCGCTCTTGCACCCTCTTGCCAACTTGCTGTGCCTCTTGCACGCTTCTCTTTACTGTTTCATGCGCTCTTGCACCCTTTTGCCACCTTGCTGTGCCTCTATCACGCTTCTCTTTACTGTTTCATGAGCTCTTGCACCCTATTGCCACCTTGCTGTGCCTCTTGCACGCTTCTCTTTACTGTTTCATGCACTCTTGCACCCTCTTGCCACCTTGCTGTGCCTCTTGCACTCTTCTCTTTACTGTTTCATGCGGTCTTGCACCCTCTTGTCACCTTGTTGTGCCTCTTGCACGCTTCTCTTTACTGTTTCATGCGCTCTTGTACCCTCTTGCCACCTTGTTGTGCTTCTTGCACGCTTCTATTTATTGTTTCATGCACTCTTGCACCCTCTTGCCACCTTGCTGTGCCTCTTGCACGCTTCTCTTTACTGTTTCATGCGCTCTTGTACCCTCTTGCCACCTTGCTGTGCCTCTTGAATGTTTCTCTTTACTGTTTCATGCACTCTTGCACCACCTTGCTGTGCCTCTTGCACGCTTCTCTTTACTGTTTCATGTGGTCTTGCACCCTCTTGCCACCTTGTTGTGCCTCTTGCACGCTTCTCTTTACTGTTTCATGCACTCTTGCACCCTCTTGCCATGTTGCTGTGCCTCTTGCACGCTTCACTTTACTGTTTCATGCGGACTTGCACCCTCTTGCCACCTTGCTGTGCCTCTTGCACGCTTTTCTTTACTGTTTCATGCTCTCTTGTACCCTCTTGCCACCTTGCTGTGCCTCTTGCACGCTTCTCTTTACTGTTTCATGCATTCTTGCACCCTCTTGACACCTTGCTGTGCCGCTTGCACGCTTCTCTTTACTGTTTCATGCACTCTTGCACCCTCTTGCCACGTTGCTGTGCCTCTTGCACGCTTCTCTTTACTGTTTCATGCGGTCTTTCACCCTCTTGCAACCTTGCTGTGCCTCTTGCACGCTTTTCTTTACTGTTTCATGCTCTCTTGTACCCTCTTGCCACCTTGCTGTGCCTCTTGCACGCTTCTCTTTACTGTTTCATGCATTCTTGCACCCTCTTGACACCTTGCTGTGCCGCTTGCACGCTTCTCTTTACTGTTTCATGCACTCTTGCACCCTCTTGCCACGTTGCTGTGCCTCTTGCACGCTTCTCTTTACTGTTTCATGCGGTCTTTCACCCTCTTGCAACCTTGCTGTGCCTCTTGCACGCTTCTCTTTACTGTTTCATGCGCTCTTGCACCCTCTTGCCAACTTGCTGTGCCTCTTGCACGCTTCTCTTTACTGTTTCATGCGCTGTTGCACCCTTTTGCCACCTTGCTGTGCCTCTATCACGCTTCTCTTTACTGTTTCATGAGCTCTTGCACCCTCTTGCCACTTTGCTGTGCCTCTTGCACGCTTCTCTTTACTGTTTCATGCACTCTTGCACCCTCTTGCCACCTGCTGTGCCTCTTGCACGCTTCTCTTTACTGTTTCATGCGGTCTTGCACCCTCTTGTCACCTTGTTGTGCCTCTTGCACGCTTTTCTTTACTGTTTCATGCGCTCTTGACCCTCTTGCCACCTTACTGTGCCTCTTGCACGCTTCTCTTTACTGTTTCATGAGCTCTTGCACCCTCTTGCCACCTTGCTGTGCCTCTTGCACGCTTCTCTTTACTATGTCATGCACTCTTGCACCCTCTTGCCAGCTTGCTGTGCCTCTTGCACGCTTCTGTTTACTGTTTCATGCATTCTTCCACCCTCTTGCCACCTTGCTGTGCCTCTTGCACGCTTCTCTTTACTGTTTCATGCGGTCTTGCACCCTCTTGCCACCTTGCTGTGCCTCTTGCACGCTTTTCTTTACTGTTTCATGCACTCTTGTACCCTCTTGCCACCTTGTTGTGCCGCTTGCACGCTTCTCTTTACTGTTTCATGCACTCTTGCACACTCTTGCCACCTTGTTGTGCCTCTTGTACGCTTTTCTTTACTGTTTTATGCACTCTTGCACCCTCTTGCCACCTTTCTGTGCCTCTTGCACGCTTCTGTTTACTGTTTCATGCACTCTTGCACCCTCTTGCCACCTTGCTGTGCCTCTTGCACGCTTCTCTTTATTGTTTCATGCGGTCTTGCACCCTCTTGCCACCTTGTTGTGCCTCTTGCACGCTTTTCTTTACTGTGTCATGTGCTCTTGCACCCTCTTGCCATCTTGCTGTGCCTCTTGCACGCTTCTCTTTACTGTTTCATGCGGACTTGCACCCTCTTGCCACCTTGCTGTGCCTCTTGCACGCTTCTCTTTACTGTTTCATGCACTCTTGTACCCTCTTGCCACCTTGCTGTGCCTCTTGCATGCTTCTCTTTACTGTTTCATGCATTCTTGCACCCTCTTGCCATCTTGCTGTGCCTCTTGCACGCTTCTCTTTACTGTTTCATGCGCTCTTGCACCCTCTTGCCAACTTGCTGTGCCTCTTGCACGCTTCTCTTTACTGTTTCATGCGCTCTTGCACCCTTTAGCCACCTTGCTGTGCCTCTATCACGCTTCTCTTTACTGTTTCATGAGCTCTTGCACCCTCTTGCCACCTTGCTGTGACTCTTGCACGCTTCTCTTTACTGTTTCATGCACTCTTGTACCCTCTTGCCACCTTGCTGTGCCTCTTACACGCTTCTCTTCACTGTTTCATGCGGTCTTGCACCCTCTTGTCACCTTGTTGTGCGTCTTGCACGCTTCTCTTTACTGTTTCATGCGCTCTTGTACCCTCTTGCCACCTTGTTGTGCTTCTTGCACGCTTCTATTTATTGTTTCATGCACTCTTCCACCCTCTTGCCACCTTGCTGTGCCTCTTGCACGCTTCTCTATACTGTTTCATGCGCTCGTGTACCCTCTTGCCACCTTGCTGTGCCTCTTGCATGTTTCTCTTTACTGTTTCATGCACCCTTGCACCACCTTGCTGTGCCTCTTGCACGCTTCTCTTTACTGTTTCATGTGGTCTTGCACCCTCTTGCCACCTTGTTGTGCCTCTTGCACGCTTTTCTTTACTGTTTCATGCACTCTTGCACCCTCTTGCCATCTTGCTGTGACTCTTGCACGCTTCTCTTTACTGTTTCATGCACTCTTGCACCCTCTTGCCATGTTACTGTGCCTCTTGCACGCTTCTCTTTACTGTTTCATGCGGACTTGCACCCTCTTGCCACCTTGCTGTGCCTCTATCATGCTTCTCTTTACTGTTTCATGCACTCTTGCACCCTCTTGCCACCTTGCTGTGCCTCTTGCACGCTTCTCTTTACTGTTTCATGCGGTCTTGCACCCTCTTGTCACCTTGTTGTGCCTCTTGCACGCTTCTCTTTACTGTTTCATGCGCTCTTGTACCCTCTTGCCACCTTGTTGTGCTTCTTGCACGCTTCTATTTATTGTTTCATGCACTCTTGCACCCTCTTGCCACCTTGCTGTGCCTCTTGCACGCTTCTCTTTACTGTTTCATGCGCTCTTGTACCCTCTTGCCACCTTGCTCTGCCTCTTGCATGTTTCTCTTTACTGTTTCATGCACTCTTGCACCACCTTGCTGTGCCTCTTGCACGCTTCTCTTTACTGTTTCATGTGGTCTTGCACCCTCTTGCCACCTTGCTGTGCCTCTTGCACGCTTCTCTTTACTGTTTCATGCGCTCTTGTACCCTCTTGCCACCTTGCTCTGCCTCTTGCATGTTTCTCTTTACTGTTTCATGCACTCTTGCACCACCTTGCTGTGCCTCTTGCACGCTTCTCTTTACTGTTTCATGTGGTCTTGCACCCTCTTGCCACCTTGTTGTGCCTCTTGCACGCTTCTCTTTACTGTTTCATGCACTCTTGCACCCTCTTGCCATGTTGCTGTGCCTCTTGCACGCTTCACTTTACTGTTTCATGCGGACTTGCACCCTCTTGCCACCTTGCTGTGCCTCTTTCACGCTTTTCTTTACTGTTTCATGCTCTCTTGTACCCTCTTGCCACCTTGCTGTGCCTCTTGCACGCTTCTCTTTACTGTTTCATGCATTCTTGCACCCTCTTGACACCTTGCTGTGCCGCTTGCACGCTTCTCTTTACTGTTTCATGCACTCTTGCACCCTCTTGCCACGTTGCTGTGCCTCTTGCACGCTTCTCTTTACTGTTTCATGCGGTCTTTCACCCTCTTGCCACCTTGCTGTGCCTCTTGCACGCTTCTCTTTACTGTTTCATGCGCTCTTGCACCCTCTTGCCAACTTGCTGTGCCTCTTGCACGCTTCTCTTTACTGTTTCATGCACTGTTGCACCCTTTTTCCACCTTGCTGTGCCTCTATCACGCTTCTCTTTACTGTTTCATGAGCTCTTGCACCCTCTTGCCACTTTGCTGTGCCTCTTGCACGCTTCTCTTTACTGTTTCATGCACTCTTGCACCCTCTTGCCACCTTGCTGTGCCTCTTGCACGCTTCTCTTTACTGTTTCATGAGGTCTTGCACCCTCTTGTCACCTTGTTGTGCCTCTTGCACGCTTTTCTTTACTGTTTCATGCGCTCTTGACCCTCTTGCCACCTTGCTGTGCCTCTTGCATGCTACTCTTTACTGTTTCATGCGCTCTTGCACCCTCTTGCCACCTTGCTGTGCCTCTTGCACGCTTCTCTTTACTGTTTCAAGCACTCTTGCACCCTCTTGCCACTTTGCTGTGCCTCTTGCACGCTTCTCTTTACTGTTTCATGCACTCTTGAACCCTCTTGCCACCTTGCTGTGCCTCTTGCATGCTACTCTTTACTGTTTCATGCGGTCTTGCACCCTCTTGCCACCTTGCTGTGCCTCTTGCACGCTTCCATTTTCTGTTTCATACACACTTGCACCCTCTTGCCACCTTGCTGTGCCTCATGCACGCTTCTCTTCACTGTTTCATGCGCTCTTGCACCCTCTTGCCACCTTTTTGTGACTCTTGCTTGCTTCTCTTTACTGTTTCATCCGCTCTTGCACCCTCTTGCCACCTTGCTGTGCCTCTTGCAGCCTTCTCTTTACTGTTTCATGCGCTTTTGCACCCTCTTGCCACCTTGCTGTGCCTCTTGCACGCTTCTCTTTACTGCTTCATGCGCTCTTGCACCCTCTTGCCACCTTGCTATGCCTCTTGCACGCTTCTCTTTACTGTTTCATGCGCTCTTGCACCCTCTTGCCATCTTGCTGTGCCTCTTGCACGCTTCTCTTTACTGTTTCATGTGGTCTTGCACCCTCTTGCCACCTTGCTGTGCCTCTTGCACGCTTCCATTTTCTGTTTCATACACACTTGCACCCTCTTGCCACCTTGCTGTGCCTCATGCACGCTTCTCTTCACTGTTTCATGCGCTCTTGCACACTCTTGCCACCTTGTTGTGACTCTTGCATGCTTCTCTTTACTGTTTCATGCGCTCTTGCACCCTCTTGCCACCTTGCTGTGCCTCTTGCACGCTTCTCTTTACTGTTTCATGCGCTCTTGCACCCTCTTGCCACCTTGCTGTGCCTCTTGCACCCTTCTCTTTACTGTTTCCTGCGCTCTTGCACCCTCTTACCACCTTGCTGTGCCTCTTGCACGCTTCTCTTTACTGTTTCATGCACTCTTGCACCACCTTGCTGTGCCTCTTGCAGCTTCTCTTTACTGTGTCATGCGCTCTTACACGCTCTTGCCACTTTGCTGTGCCTCTTGAATGCTTCTCTTTACTGTTTCATGCGCTCTTGCACCCTCTTGCCACCTTGCTGTGCCTCTTGCACGCTTCTCTTTACTGTTTAATACACTCTTGCACCCTCTTGCACACCTTGCTGTGCCTCTTGCACGCTTCTCTTTACTGTTTCATGCACTCTTGCACCCTCTTGCCACCTTGCTGTGCCTCTTGCATGCTACTCTTTACTGTTTCATGCACTCTTGCACCCTCTTGCCACCTTGTTGTGCCTCTTGCACGCTTTTCTTTACTGTTTCATGCACTCCTGCACCCTCTTGCCACCTTGCTGTGCCTCTTGCACGCTTCTGTTTACTGTTTCATGCACTCTTGCACCCTCTTGCCACCTTGCTGTGCCTCTTGCACGCTTCTCTTTACTGTTTCATGCGGTCTTGCACCCTCTTGCCACCTTGTTGTGCCTCTTGCACGCTTTTCTTTACTGTGTCATGTGCTCTTGCACCCTCTTGCCATCTTGCTGTGCCTCTTGCACGCTTCTCTTTACTGTTTCATGCACTCTTGCACCCTCTTGCCATGTTGCTGTGCCTCTTGCACGCTTCTCTTTACTGTTTCATGCGGACTTGCACCCTCTTACCACCTTGCTGTGCCTCTTGCATGCTTCTCTTTACTGTTTCATGCGCTCTTGTACCCTCTTGCCACCTTGCTGTGCCTCTTGCACGCTTCTCTTTACTGTTTCATGCATTCTTGCACCCTCTTGCCATCTTGCTGTGACTCTTGCACGCTTCTCTTTACTGTTTCATGCGCTCTTGCACCCTCTTGCCAACTTGCTGTGCCTCTATCATGCTTCTCTTTACTGTTTCATGTGCTCTTGCACCCTTTTGCCACCTTGCTGTGCCTCTATCATGCTTCTCTTTACTGTTTCATGCACTCTTGCACCCTCTTGCCACCTTGCTGTGCCTCTTGCACGCTTCTCTTTACTGTTTCATGCGGTCTTGCACCCTCTTGTCACCTTGTTGTGCCTCTTGCACGCTTCTCTTTACTGTTTCATGCGCTCTTGTACCCTCTTGCCACCTTGTTGTGCTTCTTGCACGCTTCTATTTATTGTTTCATGCACTCTTGCACCCTCTTGCCACCTTGCTGTGCCTCTTGCACGCTTCTCTTTACTGTTTCATGCGCTCTTGTACCCTCTTGCCACCTTGCTCTGCCTCTTGCATGTTTCTCTTTACTGTTTCATGCACTCTTGCACCACCTTGCTGTGCCTCTTGCACGCTTCTCTTTACTGTTTCATGTGGTCTTGCACCCTCTTGCCACCTTGTTGTGCCTCTTGCACGCTTCTCTTTACTGTTTCATGCACTCTTGCACCCTCTTGCCATGTTGCTGTGCCTCTTGCACGCTTCACTTTACTGTTTCATGCGGACTTGCACCCTCTTGCCACCTTGCTGTGCCTCTTTCACGCTTTTCTTTACTGTTTCATGCTCTCTTGTACCCTCTTGCCACCTTGCTGTGCCTCTTGCACGCTTCTCTTTACTGTTTCATGCATTCTTGCACCCTCTTGACACCTTGCTGTGCCGCTTGCACGCTTCTCTTTACTGTTTCATGCACTCTTGCACCCTCTTGCCACGTTGCTGTGCCTCTTGCACGCTTCTCTTTACTGTTTCATGCGGTCTTTCACCCTCTTGCCACCTTGCTGTGCCTCTTGCACGCTTCTCTTTACTGTTTCATGCGCTCTTGCACCCTCTTGCCAACTTGCTGTGCCTCTTGCACGCTTCTCTTTACTGTTTCATGCACTGTTGCACCCTTTTTCCACCTTGCTGTGCCTCTATCACGCTTCTCTTTACTGTTTCATGAGCTCTTGCACCCTCTTGCCACTTTGCTGTGCCTCTTGCACGCTTCTCTTTACTGTTTCATGCACTCTTGCACCCTCTTGCCACCTTGCTGTGCCTCTTGCACGCTTCTCTTTACTGTTTCATGAGGTCTTGCACCCTCTTGTCACCTTGTTGTGCCTCTTGCACGCTTTTCTTTACTGTTTCATGCGCTCTTGACCCTCTTGCCACCTTACTGTGCCTCTTGCACGCTTCTCTTTACTGTTTCATGAGCTCTTGCACCCTCTTGCCACCTTGCTGTGCCTCTTGCACGCTTCTCTTTACTATGTCATGCACTCTTGCACCCTCTTGCCAGCTTGCTGTGCCCCTTGCACGCTTCTGTTTACTGTTTCATGCATTCTTCCACCCTCTTGCCACCTTGCTGTGCCTCTTGCACACTTCTCTTTACTGTTTCATGCGGTCTTGCACCCTCTTGCCACCTTGCTGTGCCTCTTGCACACTTCTCTTTACTGTTTCATGCACTCTTTACACTCTTGCCACCTTGTTGTGCCTCTTGTACGCTTTTCTTTACTGTTTTATGCACTCTTGCATCCTCTTGCCACCTTGCTGTGCCTCTTGCACGCTTCTGTTTACTGTTTCATGCACTCTTGCACCCTCTTGCCACCTTGCTGTGCCTCTTGCACGCTTCTCTTTACTGTTTCATGCACTCTTGTACCCTCTTGCCACCTTGCTGTGCCTCTTGCACGCTTCTCTTTACTGTTTCATGCATTCTTGCACCCTCTTGCCATCTTGCTGTGCCTCTTGCACGCTTCTCTTTACTGTTTCATGCGCTCTTGCACCCTCTTGCCAACTTGCTGTGCCTCTTGCACGCTTCTCTTTACTGTTTCATGCGCTTTTGCACCCTTTAGCCACCTTGCTGTGCCTCTATCACGCTTCTCTTTACTGTTTCATGAGCTATTGCACCCTCTTGCCACCTTGCTGTGACTCTTGCACGCTTCTCTTTACTGTTTCATGCACTCTTGTACCCTCTTGCCACCTTGCTGTGCCTCTTACACGCTTCTCTTTACTGTTTCATGCGGTCTTGCACCCTCTTGTCACCTTGTTGTGCCTCTTGCACGCTTCTCTTTACTGTTTCATGCGCTCTTGTACCCTCTTGCCACCTTGTTGTGCTTCTTGCACGCTTCTATTTATTGTTTCATGCACTCTTGCACCCTCTTGCCACCTTGCTGTGCCTCTTGCACGCTTCTCTATACTGTTTCATGCACCCTTGCACCACCTTGCTGTGCCTCTTGCACGCTTCTCTTTACTGTTTCATGTGGTCTTGCACCCTCTTGCCACCTTGTTGTGCCTCTTGCACGCTTTTCTTTACTGTTTCATGCACTCTTGCACCCTCTTGCCATCTTGCTGTGACTCTTGCACGCTTCTCTTTACTGTTTCATGCACTCTTGCACCCTCTTGCCATGTTGCTGTGCCTCTTGCACGCTTCTCTTTACTGTTTCATGCGGACTTGCACCCTCTTGCCACCTTGCTGTGCCTCTTGCACGTTTTTCTTTACTGTTTCATGCGCTCTTGTACCCTCTTGCCACCTTGCTGTGCCTCTTGCACGCTTCTCTTTACTGTTTCATGCATTCTTGCACCCTCTTGACACCTTGCTGTGCCTCTTGCATGCTTCTCTTTACTGTTTCATGCACTCTTGCACCCTCTTGCCACGTTGCTGTGCCTCTTGCACGCTTCTCTTTACTGTTTCATGCGTTCTTTCACCCTCTTGCCACCTTGCTGTGCCTCTTGCACGCTTCTCTTTACTGTTTCATGCGGTCTTGCACCCTCTTGCCAACTTGCTGTGCCTCTTGCACGCTTCTCTTTACTGTTTCATGCGCTGTTGCACCCTTTTGCCACCTTGCTGTGCCTCTATCACGCTTCTCTTTACTGTTTCATGAGCTCTTGCACCCTCTTGCCACTTTGCTGTGCCTCTTGCACGCTTCTCTTTACTGTTTCATGCGGTCTTGCACCCTCTTGTCACCTTGTTGTGCCTCTTGCACGCTTTTCTTTACTGTTTCATGCGCTCTTGACCCTCTTGCCACCTTACTGTGCCTCTTGCATGCTTCTCTTTACTGTTTCATGAGCTCTTGCACCCTCTTGCCACCTTGCTGTGCCTCTTGCACGCTTCTCTTTACTATGTCATGCACTCTTGCACCCTCTTGCCAGCTTGCTGTGCCTCTTGCACGCTTCTGTTTACTGTTTCATGCATTCTTGCACCCTCTTGCCACCTTGCTGTGCCTCTTGCACGCTTCTCTTTACTGTTTCATGCAATCTTGCACCCTCTTGCCACCTTGTTGTGCCTCTTGCACGCTTTTCTTTACTGTTTCATGCACTCTTGTACCCTCTTGCCACCTTGCTGTGCCTCTTGCACACTTCTCTTTACTGTTTGAAGTGCTCTTGTACCCTCTTGCCACCTTGCTGTGCCTCTTGCACGCTTCTCTTTACTGTTTCATGCACTCTTGCACCCTCTTGCCACCTTGCTGTGCCTCTTGCACGCTTCTCTTTACTGTTTCATGCGGTCTTGCACTCTCGTGCCACCTTGTTGTGCCTCTTGCACGCTTTTCTTTACTGTTTCATGCACTCTTGCAATGTTGCTGTGCCTCTTGCACGCTTCTCTTTACTGTTTCATGCGGACCTGCACCCTCTTGCCACCTTGCTGTGCCTCTTGCACACTTCTCTTTACTGTTTCATGCGGTCTTGCACACTCTTGCCACCTTGCTGTGCCTCTTGCACGCTTCTCTTTACTGTTTCATGCGGTCTTGCACACTCTTGCCACCTTGTTGTGCCTCTTGCACGCTTTTCTTTACTGTTTCATGCACTCTTGGAATGTTGCTGTGCCTCTTGCACGCTTCTCTTTACTGTTTCATGCGGACCTGCACCCTCTTGCCACCTTGCTGTGCCTCTTGCACGCTTCTCTTTACTGTTTCATGCGTGCTGTGCCTCTTGCACGCTTCTCTTTACTATTTCATGCATTCTTGCACCCTCTTGCCACCTTGCTGTGCCTCTTGCACGCTTCTCTTTACTGTTTCATGCGCTCTTGCACCCTCTTGCCACCTTGCTGTGCCTCTTGCACGCTTCTCTTTACTGTTTCATGCGCTCTTGCACCCTCTTGCCACGTTGCTGTGCCTCTTGCACGCTTCTCTTTACTGTTTCATGCACTCTTGCACCATTTTGCCACCTTGCTGTGCCTCTATCACGCTTCTCTTTACTGTTTCATGAGCTCTTGCACCCTCTTGCCACCTTGCTGTGCCTCTTGCATGCTTCTCTTTACTGTTTCATGCACTCTTGCACCCTCTTGCCACCTTGCTGTGCCTCTTGCATGCTTCTCTTTACTGTTTCATGCACTCTTGCACCCTCTTGCCACCTTGCTGTGCCTCTTGCACGCTTCTCTTTACTGTTTCATGCGGTCTTGCACCCTCTTGTCACCTTGTTGTGCCTCTTACACGCGTCTCTTTACTGTTTCATGCGCTCTTGTACCCTCTTGCCACCTTGTTGTGCTTCTTGCACGCTTCTATTTATTCTTTCATGCGCTCTTGCACCCTCTTGCCACCTTGCTGTGGCTCTTGCACACTTCTCTTTACTGTTTCAAGTGCTCTTGTACCCTCTTGCCACCTTGCTGTGCCTCTTGCACGCTTCTCTTTACTGTTTCATGCACTCTTGCACCCTCTTGCCACCTTGCTGTGCCTCTTGCACGCTTCTCTTTACTATTTCATGCACTCTTGCACCCTCTTGCCACCTTGCTGTGCCTCTTGAATGCTTCTGTTTACTGTTTCATGCACTCTTGCACACTCTTGCCACCTTGCTGTGCCTCTTGCACGCTTTTCTTTACTGTTTCATGCACTCTTGCACCCTCTTGCCACCTTGCTGTGCCTCTTGCACGCTTCTGTTTACTGTTTCATGCACTCTTGCACCCTCTTGCCACCTTGCTGTGCCTCTTGCACGCTTCTCTTTACTGTTTCATGCGGTCTTGCACCCTCTTGCCACCTTGTTGTGCCTCTTGCACGCTTTTCTTTACTGTGTCATGTGCTCTTGCACCCTCTTGCCATCTTGCTGTGCCTCTTGCACGCTTCTCTTTACTGTTTCATGCACTCTTGCACCCTCTTGCCATGTTGCTGTGCCTCTTGCACGATTCTCTTTACTGTTTCATGCGGACTTGCACCCTCTTGCCACCTTGCTGTGCCTCTTGCACGCTTCTCTTTACTGTTTCATGCACTCTTGTACCCTCTTGCCACCTTGCTGTGCCTTTTGCACGATTCTCTTTACTGTTTCATGCGGACTTGCACCCTCTTGCCACCTTGCTGTGCCTCTTGCACGCTTCTCTTTACTGTTTCATGCACTCTTGTACCCTCTTGCCACCTTGCTGTGCCTTTTGCACGCTTCTGCTTACTGTTTCATGCATTCTTGCACCCTCTTGCCATCTTGCTGTGCCTCTTGCACGCTTCTCTTTACTGTTTCATGCACTCTTGCACCCTCTTGCCACCTTGCTGTGCCTCTTACACGCTTCTCTTTACTGTTTCATGCGGTCTTGCACCCTCTTGTCACCTTGTTGTGCCTCTTGCACGCTTCTCTTTACTGTTTCATGCGCTCTTGTACCCTCTTGCCACCTTGTTGTGCTTCTTGCACGCTTCTATTTATTGTTTCATGCACTCTTGCACCCTCTTGCCACCTTGCTGTGCCTCTTGCACGCTTCTCTTTACTATGTCATGCACTCTTGCACCCTCTTGCTAGCTTGCTGTGCCTCTTGCACGCTTCTGTTTACTGTTTCATGCATTCTTGCACCCTCTTGCCACCTTGCTGTGTCTCTTGCACGCTTCTCTTTACTGTTTCATGCGGTCTTGCACCCTCTTGCCACCTTGTTGTGCCTCTTGCACGCTTTTCTTTACTGTTTCATGCACACTTGTACCCTCTTGCCACCTTGTTGTGCCGCTTGCACGCTTCTATTTACTGTGTCATGTGCTCTTGCACCCTCTTGCCATCTTGCTGTGCCTCTTGCACGCTTCTCTTTACTGTTTCATGTACTCTTGCACACTCTTGCCATGTTGCTGTGCCTCTTGCACGCTTCTCTTTACTGTTTCATGCGGACTTGCACCCTCTTGCCACCTTGCTGTGCGTCTATTGCACGCTTCTCTTTACTGTTTCATGCACTCTTGTACCCTCTTGCCACCTTGCTGTGCCTTTTGCACGCTTCTGTTTACTGTTTCATGCATTCTTGCACCCTCTTGCCATCTTGCTGTGCCTCTTGCACGCTTCTCTTTACTGTTTCATGCACTCTTGCACCCTCTTGCCACCTTGCTGTGCCTCTTACATGCTTCTCTTTACTGTTTCATGCGGTCTTGCACCCTCTTGCCACCTTGTTGTGCTTCTTGCAGCTTCTATTTATTGTTTCATGCACTCTTGCACCCTCTTGCCACCTTGCTGTGCCTCTTGCATGTTTCTCTTTACTTTTTCATGCACTCTTGCACCACCTTGCTGTGCCTCTTGCACGCTTCTCTTTACTGTTTCATGCGCTCTTGTACCCTCTTGCCACCTTGTTGTGCTTCTTGCACCCTTCTTTTTACTGTTTCATGCGCTCTTGCACACTCTTGCCACCTTGCTGTGCCTCTTGCACGCTTCTCTTTACTGTTTCATGCGCTCTTGCACACTCTTGCCACTTTGCTGTGCCTATTGTACGCTTCTCTTTATTGTTTCATGCGCTTTTGCACACTCTTGCCACCTTGCTGTGCCTCTTGCACACTTCTCTTTACTGTTTCATACGCTCTTGCACCCTCTTGCCACCTTGCTGTGCCTCTTGCACGCTTCTCTTTACTGTTTCATGCACTCTTGCACCCTCTTGCCACCTTGCTGTGCCTCTTGCATGCTACTCTTTACTGTTTCATGCGCTCTTGCACCCTCTTGCCACCTTGCTGTGCCTCTTGCACGCTTCTCTTTACTGTTTCAAGCACTCTTGCACCCTCTTGCCACTTTGCTGTGCCTCTTGCACGCTTCTCTTTACTGTTTCATGCACTCTTGCACCCTCTTGCCACCTTGCTGTGCCTCTTGCATGCTACTCTTTACTGTTTCATGCGGTCTTGCACCCTCTTGCCACCTTGCTGTGCCTCTTGCACGCTTCCATTTTCTGTTTCATACACACTTGCACCCTCTTGCCACCTTGCTGTGCCTCATGCACGCTTCTCTTCACTGTTTCATGCGCTCTTGCACCCTCTTGCCACCTTTTTGTGACTCTTGCTTGCTTCTCTTTACTATTTCATCCGCTCTTGCACCCTCTTGCCACCTTGCTGTGCCTCTTGCACCCTTCTCTTTACTGTTTCATGCGCTTTTGCACCCTCTTGCCACCTTGCTGTGCCTCTTGCACGCTTCTCTTTACTGCTTCATGCGCTCTTGCACCCTCTTGCCACCTTGCTATGCTTCTTGCACGCTTCTCTTTACTGTTTCATGCGCTCTTGCACCCTCTTGCCATCTTGCTGTGCCTCTTGCACGCTTCTCTTTACTGTTTCATGTGGTCTTGCACCCTCTTGCCACCTTGCTGTGTCTCTTGCACGCTTCCATTTTCTGTTTCATACACACTTGCACCCTCTTGCCACCTTGCTGTGCCTCATGCACGCTTCTCTTCACTGTTTCATGCGCTCTTGCACCCTCTTGCCACCTTGTTGTGACTCTTGCATGCTTCTCTTTACTGTTTAATGCGCTCTTGCACCCTCTTGCCACCTTGCTGTGCCTCTTGCACGCTTCTCTTTACTGTTTCATGCGCTCTTGCACCCTCTTGCCACCTTGCTGTGCCTCTTGCACCCTTCTCTTTACTGTTTCCTGCGCTCTTGCACCCTCTTACCACCTTGCTGTGCCTCTTGCACGCTTCTCTTTACTGTTTCATGCACTCTTGCACCACCTTGCTGTGCCTCTTGCAGCTTCTCTTTACTGTGTCATGCGCTCTTACACCCTCTTGCCACTTTGCTGTGCCTCTTGAATGCTTCTCTTTACTGTTTCATGCGCTCTTGCACCCTCTTGCCACCTTGCTGTGCCTCTTGCACGCTTCTCTTTACTGTTTAATACACTCTTGCACCCTCTTGCCACCTTGCTGTGCCTCTTGCACGCTTCTCTTTACTGTTTCATGCACTCTTGCACCCTCTTGCCACCTTGCTGTGCCTCTTGCATGCTACTCTTTACTGTTTCATGCACTCTTGCACCCTCTTGCCACCTTGTTGTGCCTCT
This sequence comes from Ambystoma mexicanum, assembly GCF_040938575.1. NCBI lineage: Eukaryota > Metazoa > Chordata > Amphibia > Caudata > Ambystomatidae > Ambystoma > Ambystoma mexicanum. Next base: position 1,687,532,597 of record NC_090937.1, on the reverse strand, counting down.
TGCACGCTTTTCTTTACTGTTTCATGCACTCCTGCACCCTCTTGCCACCTTGCTGTGCCTCTTGCACGCTTCTGTTTACTGTTTCATGCACTCTTGCACCCTCTTGCCACCTTGCTGTGCCTCTTGCACGCTTCTCTTTACTGTTTCATGCGGTCTTGCACCCTCTTGCCACCTTGTTGTGCCTCTTGCACGCTTTTCTTTACTGTGTCATGTGCTCTTGCACCCTCGTGCCATCTTGCTGTGCCTCTTGCACGCTTCTCTTTACTGTTTCATGCACTCTTGCACCCTCTTGCCATGTTGCTGTGCCTCTTGCACGCTTCTCTTTACTGTTTCATGCGGACTTGCACCCTCTTACCACCTTGCTGTGCCTCTTGCATGCTTCTCTTTACTGTTTCATGCTCTCTTGTACCCTCTTGCCACCTTGCTGTGCCTCTTGCACGCTTCTCTTTACTGTTTCATGCATTCTTGCACCCTCTTGCCATCTTGCTGTGCCTCTTGCACGCTTCTCTTTACTGTTTCATGCGCTCTTGCACCCTCTTGCCAACTTGCTGTGCCTCTTGCACGCTTCTCTTTACTGTTTCATGCGCTCTTGCACCCTTTTGCCACCTTGCTGTGCCTCTATCACGCTTCTCTTTACTGTTTCATGAGCTCTTGCACCCTATTGCCACCTTGCTGTGCCTCTTGCACGCTTCTCTTTACTGTTTCATGCACTCTTGCACCCTCTTGCCACCTTGCTGTGCCTCTTGCACTCTTCTCTTTACTGTTTCATGCGGTCTTGCACCCTCTTGTCACCTTGTTGTGCCTCTTGCACGCTTCTCTTTACTGTTTCATGCGCTCTTGTACCCTCTTGCCACCTTGTTGTGCTTCTTGCACGCTTCTATTTATTGTTTCATGCACTCTTGCACCCTCTTGCCACCTTGCTGTGCCTCTTGCACGCTTCTCTTTACTGTTTCATGCGCTCTTGTACCCTCTTGCCACCTTGCTGTGCCTCTTGAATGTTTCTCTTTACTGTTTCATGCACTCTTGCACCACCTTGCTGTGCCTCTTGCACGCTTCTCTTTACTGTTTCATGTGGTCTTGCACCCTCTTGCCACCTTGTTGTGCCTCTTGCACGCTTCTCTTTACTGTTTCATGCACTCTTGCACCCTCTTGCCATGTTGCTGTGCCTCTTGCACGCTTCACTTTACTGTTTCATGCGGACTTGCACCCTCTTGCCACCTTGCTGTGCCTCTTGCACGCTTTTCTTTACTGTTTCATGCTCTCTTGTACCCTCTTGCCACCTTGCTGTGCCTCTTGCACGCTTCTCTTTACTGTTTCATGCATTCTTGCACCCTCTTGACACCTTGCTGTGCCGCTTGCACGCTTCTCTTTACTGTTTCATGCACTCTTGCACCCTCTTGCCACGTTGCTGTGCCTCTTGCACGCTTCTCTTTACTGTTTCATGCGGTCTTTCACCCTCTTGCAACCTTGCTGTGCCTCTTGCACGCTTTTCTTTACTGTTTCATGCTCTCTTGTACCCTCTTGCCACCTTGCTGTGCCTCTTGCACGCTTCTCTTTACTGTTTCATGCATTCTTGCACCCTCTTGACACCTTGCTGTGCCGCTTGCACGCTTCTCTTTACTGTTTCATGCACTCTTGCACCCTCTTGCCACGTTGCTGTGCCTCTTGCACGCTTCTCTTTACTGTTTCATGCGGTCTTTCACCCTCTTGCAACCTTGCTGTGCCTCTTGCACGCTTCTCTTTACTGTTTCATGCGCTCTTGCACCCTCTTGCCAACTTGCTGTGCCTCTTGCACGCTTCTCTTTACTGTTTCATGCGCTGTTGCACCCTTTTGCCACCTTGCTGTGCCTCTATCACGCTTCTCTTTACTGTTTCATGAGCTCTTGCACCCTCTTGCCACTTTGCTGTGCCTCTTGCACGCTTCTCTTTACTGTTTCATGCACTCTTGCACCCTCTTGCCACCTGCTGTGCCTCTTGCACGCTTCTCTTTACTGTTTCATGCGGTCTTGCACCCTCTTGTCACCTTGTTGTGCCTCTTGCACGCTTTTCTTTACTGTTTCATGCGCTCTTGACCCTCTTGCCACCTTACTGTGCCTCTTGCACGCTTCTCTTTACTGTTTCATGAGCTCTTGCACCCTCTTGCCACCTTGCTGTGCCTCTTGCACGCTTCTCTTTACTATGTCATGCACTCTTGCACCCTCTTGCCAGCTTGCTGTGCCTCTTGCACGCTTCTGTTTACTGTTTCATGCATTCTTCCACCCTCTTGCCACCTTGCTGTGCCTCTTGCACGCTTCTCTTTACTGTTTCATGCGGTCTTGCACCCTCTTGCCACCTTGCTGTGCCTCTTGCACGCTTTTCTTTACTGTTTCATGCACTCTTGTACCCTCTTGCCACCTTGTTGTGCCGCTTGCACGCTTCTCTTTACTGTTTCATGCACTCTTGCACACTCTTGCCACCTTGTTGTGCCTCTTGTACGCTTTTCTTTACTGTTTTATGCACTCTTGCACCCTCTTGCCACCTTTCTGTGCCTCTTGCACGCTTCTGTTTACTGTTTCATGCACTCTTGCACCCTCTTGCCACCTTGCTGTGCCTCTTGCACGCTTCTCTTTATTGTTTCATGCGGTCTTGCACCCTCTTGCCACCTTGTTGTGCCTCTTGCACGCTTTTCTTTACTGTGTCATGTGCTCTTGCACCCTCTTGCCATCTTGCTGTGCCTCTTGCACGCTTCTCTTTACTGTTTCATGCGGACTTGCACCCTCTTGCCACCTTGCTGTGCCTCTTGCACGCTTCTCTTTACTGTTTCATGCACTCTTGTACCCTCTTGCCACCTTGCTGTGCCTCTTGCATGCTTCTCTTTACTGTTTCATGCATTCTTGCACCCTCTTGCCATCTTGCTGTGCCTCTTGCACGCTTCTCTTTACTGTTTCATGCGCTCTTGCACCCTCTTGCCAACTTGCTGTGCCTCTTGCACGCTTCTCTTTACTGTTTCATGCGCTCTTGCACCCTTTAGCCACCTTGCTGTGCCTCTATCACGCTTCTCTTTACTGTTTCATGAGCTCTTGCACCCTCTTGCCACCTTGCTGTGACTCTTGCACGCTTCTCTTTACTGTTTCATGCACTCTTGTACCCTCTTGCCACCTTGCTGTGCCTCTTACACGCTTCTCTTCACTGTTTCATGCGGTCTTGCACCCTCTTGTCACCTTGTTGTGCGTCTTGCACGCTTCTCTTTACTGTTTCATGCGCTCTTGTACCCTCTTGCCACCTTGTTGTGCTTCTTGCACGCTTCTATTTATTGTTTCATGCACTCTTCCACCCTCTTGGCACCTTGCTGTGCCTCTTGCACGCTTCTCTATACTGTTTCATGCGCTCGTGTACCCTCTTGCCACCTTGCTGTGCCTCTTGCATGTTTCTCTTTACTGTTTCATGCACCCTTGCACCACCTTGCTGTGCCTCTTGCACGCTTCTCTTTACTGTTTCATGTGGTCTTGCACCCTCTTGCCACCTTGTTGTGCCTCTTGCACGCTTTTCTTTACTGTTTCATGCACTCTTGCACCCTCTTGCCATCTTGCTGTGACTCTTGCACGCTTCTCTTTACTGTTTCATGCACTCTTGCACCCTCTTGCCATGTTACTGTGCCTCTTGCACGCTTCTCTTTACTGTTTCATGCGGACTTGCACCCTCTTGCCACCTTGCTGTGCCTCTATCATGCTTCTCTTTACTGTTTCATGCACTCTTGCACCCTCTTGCCACCTTGCTGTGCCTCTTGCACGCTTCTCTTTACTGTTTCATGCGGTCTTGCACCCTCTTGTCACCTTGTTGTGCCTCTTGCACGCTTCTCTTTACTGTTTCATGCGCTCTTGTACCCTCTTGCCACCTTGTTGTGCTTCTTGCACGCTTCTATTTATTGTTTCATGCACTCTTGCACCCTCTTGCCACCTTGCTGTGCCTCTTGCACGCTTCTCTTTACTGTTTCATGCGCTCTTGTACCCTCTTGCCACCTTGCTCTGCCTCTTGCATGTTTCTCTTTACTGTTTCATGCACTCTTGCACCACCTTGCTGTGCCTCTTGCACGCTTCTCTTTACTGTTTCATGTGGTCTTGCACCCTCTTGCCACCTTGTTGTGCCTCTTGCACGCTTCTCTTTACTGTTTCATGCACTCTTGCACCCTCTTGCCATGTTGCTGTGCCTCTTGCACGCTTCACTTTACTGTTTCATGCGGACTTGCACCCTCTTGCCACCTTGCTGTGCCTCTTTCACGCTTTTCTTTACTGTTTCATGCTCTCTTGTACCCTCTTGCCACCTTGCTGTGCCTCTTGCACGCTTCTCTTTACTGTTTCATGCATTCTTGCACCCTCTTGACACCTTGCTGTGCCGCTTGCACGCTTCTCTTTACTGTTTCATGCACTCTTGCACCCTCTTGCCACGTTGCTGTGCCTCTTGCACGCTTCTCTTTACTGTTTCATGCGGTCTTTCACCCTCTTGCCACCTTGCTGTGCCTCTTGCACGCTTCTCTTTACTGTTTCATGCGCTCTTGCACCCTCTTGCCAACTTGCTGTGCCTCTTGCACGCTTCTCTTTACTGTTTCATGCACTGTTGCACCCTTTTTCCACCTTGCTGTGCCTCTATCACGCTTCTCTTTACTGTTTCATGAGCTCTTGCACCCTCTTGCCACTTTGCTGTGCCTCTTGCACGCTTCTCTTTACTGTTTCATGCACTCTTGCACCCTCTTGCCACCTTGCTGTGCCTCTTGCACGCTTCTCTTTACTGTTTCATGAAGTCTTGCACCCTCTTGTCACCTTGTTGTGCCTCTTGCACGCTTTTCTTTACTGTTTCATGCGCTCTTGACCCTCTTGCCAACTTACTGTGCCTCTTGCACGCTTCTCTTTACTGTTTCATGAGCTCTTGCACCCTCTTGCCACCTTGCTGTGCCTCTTGCACGCTTCTCTTTACTATGTCATGCACTCTTGCACCCTCTTGCCAGCTTGCTGTGCCCCTTGCACGCTTCTGTTTACTGTTTCATGCATTCTTCCACCCTCTTGCCACCTTGCTGTGCCTCTTGCACACTTCTCTTTACTGTTTCATGCGGTCTTGCACCCTCTTGCCACCTTGCTGTGCCTCTTGCACACTTCTCTTTACTGTTTCATGCACTCTTTACACTCTTGCCACCTTGTTGTGCCTCTTGTACGCTTTTCTTTACTGTTTTATGCACTCTTGCATCCTCTTGCCACCTTGCTGTGCCTCTTGCACGCTTCTGTTTACTGTTTCATGCACTCTTGCACCCTCTTGCCACCTTGCTGTGCCTCTTGCACGCTTCTCTTTACTGTTTCATGCACTCTTGTACCCTCTTGCCACCTTGCTGTGCCTCTTGCACGCTTCTCTTTACTGTTTCATGCATTCTTGCACCCTCTTGCCATCTTGCTGTGCCTCTTGCACGCTTCTCTTTACTGTTTCATGCGCTCTTGCACCCTCTTGCCAACTTGCTGTGCCTCTTGCACGCTTCTCTTTACTGTTTCATGCGCTTTTGCACCCTTTAGCCACCTTGCTGTGCCTCTATCACGCTTCTCTTTACTGTTTCATGAGCTATTGCACCCTCTTGCCACCTTGCTGTGACTCTTGCACGCTTCTCTTTACTGTTTCATGCACTCTTGTACCCTCTTGCCACCTTGCTGTGCCTCTTACACGCTTCTCTTTACTGTTTCATGCGGTCTTGCACCCTCTTGTCACCTTGTTGTGCCTCTTGCACGCTTCTCTTTACTGTTTCATGCGCTCTTGTACCCTCTTGCCACCTTGTTGTGCTTCTTGCACGCTTCTATTTATTGTTTCATGCACTCTTGCACCCTCTTGCCACCTTGCTGTGCCTCTTGCACGCTTCTCTATACTGTTTCATGCACCCTTGCACCACCTTGCTGTGCCTCTTGCACGCTTCTCTTTACTGTTTCATGTGGTCTTGCACCCTCTTGCCACCTTGTTGTGCCTCTTGCACGCTTTTCTTTACTGTTTCATGCACTCTTGCACCCTCTTGCCATCTTGCTGTGACTCTTGCACGCTTCTCTTTACTGTTTCATGCACTCTTGCACCCTCTTGCCATGTTGCTGTGCCTCTTGCACGCTTCTCTTTACTGTTTCATGCGGACTTGCACCCTCTTGCCACCTTGCTGTGCCTCTTGCACGCTTTTCTTTACTGTTTCATGCGCTCTTGTACCCTCTTGCCACCTTGCTGTGCCTCTTGCACGCTTCTCTTTACTGTTTCATGCATTCTTGCACCCTCTTGACACCTTGCTGTGCCTCTTGCATGCTTCTCTTTACTGTTTCATGCACTCTTGCACCCTCTTGCCACGTTGCTGTGCCTCTTGCACGCTTCTCTTTACTGTTTCATGCGTTCTTTCACCCTCTTGCCACCTTGCTGTGCCTCTTGCACGCTTCTCTTTACTGTTTCATGCGGTCTTGCACCCTCTTGCCAACTTGCTGTGCCTCTTGCACGCTTCTCTTTACTGTTTCATGCGCTGTTGCACCCTTTTGCCACCTTGCTGTGCCTCTATCACGCTTCTCTTTACTGTTTCATGAGCTCTTGCACCCTCTTGCCACTTTGCTGTGCCTCTTGCACGCTTCTCTTTACTGTTTCATGCGGTCTTGCACCCTCTTGTCACCTTGTTGTGCCTCTTGCACGCTTTTCTTTACTGTTTCATGCGCTCTTGACCCTCTTGCCACCTTACTGTGCCTCTTGCATGCTTCTCTTTACTGTTTCATGAGCTCTTGCACCCTCTTGCCACCTTGCTGTGCCTCTTGCACGCTTCTCTTTACTATGTCATGCACTCTTGCACCCTCTTGCCAGCTTGCTGTGCCTCTTGCACGCTTCTGTTTACTGTTTCATGCATTCTTGCACCCTCTTGCCACCTTGCTGTGCCTCTTGCACGCTTCTCTTTACTGTTTCATGCAATCTTGCACCCTCTTGCCACCTTGTTGTGCCTCTTGCACGCTTTTCTTTACTGTTTCATGCACTCTTGTACCCTCTTGCCACCTTGCTGTGCCTCTTGCACACTTCTCTTTACTGTTTGAAGTGCTCTTGTACCCTCTTGCCACCTTGCTGTGCCTCTTGCACGCTTCTCTTTACTGTTTCATGCACTCTTGCACCCTCTTGCCACCTTGCTGTGCCTCTTGCACGCTTCTCTTTACTGTTTCATGCGGTCTTGCACTCTCGTGCCACCTTGTTGTGCCTCTTGCACGCTTTTCTTTACTGTTTCATGCACTCTTGCAATGTTGCTGTGCCTCTTGCACGCTTCTCTTTACTGTTTCATGCGGACCTGCACCCTCTTGCCACCTTGCTGTGCCTCTTGCACGCTTCTCTTTACTGTTTCATGCGGTCTTGCACACTCTTGCCACCTTGCTGTGCCTCTTGCACGCTTCTCTTTACTGTTTCATGCGGTCTTGCACACTCTTGCCACCTTGTTGTGCCTCTTGCACGCTTTTCTTTACTGTTTCATGCACTCTTGGAATGTTGCTGTGCCTCTTGCACGCTTCTCTTTACTGTTTCATGCGGACCTGCACCCTCTTGCCACCATGCTGTGCCTCTTGCACGCTTCTCTTTACTGTTTCATGCGTGCTGTGCCTCTTGCACGCTTCTCTTTACTATTTCATGCATTCTTGCACCCTCTTGCCACCTTGCTGTGCCTCTTGCACGCTTCTCTTTACTGTTTCATGCGCTCTTGCACCCTCTTGCCACCTTGCTGTGCCTCTTGCACGCTTCTCTTTACTGTTTCATGCGCTCTTGCACCCTCTTGCCACGTTGCTGTGCCTCTTGCACGCTTCTCTTTACTGTTTCATGCACTCTTGCACCATTTTGCCACCTTGCTGTGCCTCTATCACGCTTCTCTTTACTGTTTCATGAGCTCTTGCACCCTCTTGCCACCTTGCTGTGCCTCTTGCATGCTTCTCTTTACTGTTTCATGCACTCTTGCACCCTCTTGCCACCTTGCTGTGCCTCTTGCATGCTTCTCTTTACTGTTTCATGCACTCTTGCACCCTCTTGCCACCTTGCTGTGCCTCTTGCACGCTTCTCTTTACTGTTTCATGCGGTCTTGCACCCTCTTGTCACCTTGTTGTGCCTCTTACACGCGTCTCTTTACTGTTTCATGCGCTCTTGTACCCTCTTGCCACCTTGTTGTGCTTCTTGCACGCTTCTATTTATTCTTTCATGCGCTCTTGCACCCTCTTGCCACCTTGCTGTGGCTCTTGCACACTTCTCTTTACTGTTTCAAGTGCTCTTGTACCCTCTTGCCACCTTGCTGTGCCTCTTGCACGCTTCTCTTTACTGTTTCATGCACTCTTGCACCCTCTTGCCACCTTGCTGTGCCTCTTGCACGCTTCTCTTTACTATTTCATGCACTCTTGCACCCTCTTGCCACCTTGCTGTGCCTCTTGAATGCTTCTGTTTACTGTTTCATGCACTCTTGCACACTCTTGCCACCTTGCTGTGCCTCTTGCACGCTTTTCTTTACTGTTTCATGCACTCTTGCACCCTCTTGCCACCTTGCTGTGCCTCTTGCACGCTTCTGTTTACTGTTTCATGCACTCTTGCACCCTCTTGCCACCTTGCTGTGCCTCTTGCACGCTTCTCTTTACTGTTTCATGCGGTCTTGCACCCTCTTGCCACCTTGTTGTGCCTCTTGCACGCTTTTCTTTACTGTGTCATGTGCTCTTGCACCCTCTTGCCATCTTGCTGTGCCTCTTGCACGCTTCTCTTTACTGTTTCATGCACTCTTGCACCCTCTTGCCATGTTGCTGTGCCTCTTGCACGATTCTCTTTACTGTTTCATGCGGACTTGCACCCTCTTGCCACCTTGCTGTGCCTCTTGCACGCTTCTCTTTACTGTTTCATGCACTCTTGTACCCTCTTGCCACCTTGCTGTGCCTTTTGCACGATTCTCTTTACTGTTTCATGCGGACTTGCACCCTCTTGCCACCTTGCTGTGCCTCTTGCACGCTTCTCTTTACTGTTTCATGCACTCTTGTACCCTCTTGCCACCTTGCTGTGCCTTTTGCACGCTTCTGCTTACTGTTTCATGCATTCTTGCACCCTCTTGCCATCTTGCTGTGCCTCTTGCACGCTTCTCTTTACTGTTTCATGCACTCTTGCACCCTCTTGCCACCTTGCTGTGCCTCTTACACGCTTCTCTTTACTGTTTCATGCGGTCTTGCACCCTCTTGTCACCTTGTTGTGCCTCTTGCACGCTTCTCTTTACTGTTTCATGCGCTCTTGTACCCTCTTGCCACCTTGTTGTGCTTCTTGCACGCTTCTATTTATTGTTTCATGCACTCTTGCACCCTCTTGCCACCTTGCTGTGCCTCTTGCACGCTTCTCTTTACTATGTCATGCACTCTTGCACCCTCTTGCTAGCTTGCTGTGCCTCTTGCACGCTTCTGTTTACTGTTTCATGCATTCTTGCACCCTCTTGCCACCTTGCTGTGTCTCTTGCACGCTTCTCTTTACTGTTTCATGCGGTCTTGCACCCTCTTGCCACCTTGTTGTGCCTCTTGCACGCTTTTCTTTACTGTTTCATGCACACTTGTACCCTCTTGCCACCTTGTTGTGCCGCTTGCACGCTTCTATTTACTGTGTCATGTGCTCTTGCACCCTCTTGCCATCTTGCTGTGCCTCTTGCACGCTTCTCTTTACTGTTTCATGTACTCTTGCACACTCTTGCCATGTTGCTGTGCCTCTTGCACGCTTCTCTTTACTGTTTCATGCGGACTTGCACCCTCTTGCCACCTTGCTGTGCGTCTATTGCACGCTTCTCTTTACTGTTTCATGCACTCTTGTACCCTCTTGCCACCTTGCTGTGCCTTTTGCACGCTTCTGTTTACTGTTTCATGCATTCTTGCACCCTCTTGCCATCTTGCTGTGCCTCTTGCACGCTTCTCTTTACTGTTTCATGCACTCTTGCACCCTCTTGCCACCTTGCTGTGCCTCTTACATGCTTCTCTTTACTGTTTCATGCGGTCTTGCACCCTCTTGCCACCTTGTTGTGCTTCTTGCAGCTTCTATTTATTGTTTCATGCACTCTTGCACCCTCTTGCCACCTTGCTGTGCCTCTTGCATGTTTCTCTTTACTTTTTCATGCACTCTTGCACCACCTTGCTGTGCCTCTTGCACGCTTCTCTTTACTGTTTCATGCGCTCTTGTACCCTCTTGCCACCTTGTTGTGCTTCTTGCACCCTTCTTTTTACTGTTTCATGCGCTCTTGCACACTCTTGCCACCTTGCTGTGCCTCTTGCACGCTTCTCTTTACTGTTTCATGCGCTCTTGCACACTCTTGCCACTTTGCTGTGCCTATTGTACGCTTCTCTTTATTGTTTCATGCGCTTTTGCACACTCTTGCCACCTTGCTGTGCCTCTTGCACACTTCTCTTTACTGTTTCATACGCTCTTGCACCCTCTTGCCACCTTGCTGTGCCTCTTGCACGCTTCTCTTTACTGTTTCATGCACTCTTGCACCCTCTTGCCACCTTGCTGTGCCTCTTGCATGCTACTCTTTACTGTTTCATGCGCTCTTGCACCCTCTTGCCACCTTGCTGTGCCTCTTGCACGCTTCTCTTTACTGTTTCAAGCACTCTTGCACCCTCTTGCCACTTTGCTGTGCCTCTTGCACGCTTCTCTTTACTGTTTCATGCACTCTTGCACCCTCTTGCCACCTTGCTGTGCCTCTTGCATGCTACTCTTTACTGTTTCATGCGGTCTTGCACCCTCTTGCCACCTTGCTGTGCCTCTTGCACGCTTCCATTTTCTGTTTCATACACACTTGCACCCTCTTGCCACCTTGCTGTGCCTCATGCACGCTTCTCTTCACTGTTTCATGCGCTCTTGCACCCTCTTGCCACCTTTTTGTGACTCTTGCTTGCTTCTCTTTACTATTTCATCCGCTCTTGCACCCTCTTGCCACCTTGCTGTGCCTCTTGCACCCTTCTCTTTACTGTTTCATGCGCTTTTGCACCCTCTTGCCACCTTGCTGTGCCTCTTGCACGCTTCTCTTTACTGCTTCATGCGCTCTTGCACCCTCTTGCCACCTTGCTATGCTTCTTGCACGCTTCTCTTTACTGTTTCATGCGCTCTTGCACCCTCTTGCCATCTTGCTGTGCCTCTTGCACGCTTCTCTTTACTGTTTCATGTGGTCTTGCACCCTCTTGCCACCTTGCTGTGTCTCTTGCACGCTTCCATTTTCTGTTTCATACACACTTGCACCCTCTTGCCACCTTGCTGTGCCTCATGCACGCTTCTCTTCACTGTTTCATGCGCTCTTGCACCCTCTTGCCACCTTGTTGTGACTCTTGCATGCTTCTCTTTACTGTTTAATGCGCTCTTGCACCCTCTTGCCACCTTGCTGTGCCTCTTGCACGCTTCTCTTTACTGTTTCATGCGCTCTTGCACCCTCTTGCCACCTTGCTGTGCCTCTTGCACCCTTCTCTTTACTGTTTCCTGCGCTCTTGCACCCTCTTACCACCTTGCTGTGCCTCTTGCACGCTTCTCTTTACTGTTTCATGCACTCTTGCACCACCTTGCTGTGCCTCTTGCAGCTTCTCTTTACTGTGTCATGCGCTCTTACACCCTCTTGCCACTTTGCTGTGCCTCTTGAATGCTTCTCTTTACTGTTTCATGCGCTCTTGCACCCTCTTGCCACCTTGCTGTGCCTCTTGCACGCTTCTCTTTACTGTTTAATACACTCTTGCACCCTCTTGCCACCTTGCTGTGCCTCTTGCACGCTTCTCTTTACTGTTTCATGCACTCTTGCACCCTCTTGCCACCTTGCTGTGCCTCTTGCATGCTACTCTTTACTGTTTCATGCACTCTTGCACCCTCTTGCCACCTTGTTGTGCCTCTTGCACGCTTTTCTTTACTGTTTCATGCACTCCTGCACCCTCTTGCCACCTTGCTGTGCCTCTTGCACGCTTCTGTTTACTGTTTCATGCACTCTTGCACCCTCTTGCCACCTTGCTGTGCCTCTTGCACGCTTCTCTTTACTGTTTCATGCGGTCTTGCACCCTCTTGCCACCTTGTTGTGCCTCTTGCACGCTTTTCTTTACTGTGTCATGTGCTCTTGCACCCTCGTGCCATCTTGCTGTGCCTCTTGCACGCTTCTCTTTACTGTTTCATGCACTCTTGCACCCTCTTGCCATGTTGCTGTGCCTCTTGCACGCTTCTCTTTACTGTTTCATGCGGACTTGCACCCTCTTACCACCTTGCTGTGCCTCTTGCATGCTTCTCTTTACTGTTTCATGCTCTCTTGTACCCTCTTGCCACCTTGCTGTGCCTCTTGCACGCTTCTCTTTACTGTTTCATGCATTCTTGCACCCTCTTGCCATCTTGCTGTGCCTCTTGCACGCTTCTCTTTACTGTTTCATGCGCTCTTGCACCCTCTTGCCAACTTGCTGTGCCTCTTGCACGCTTCTCTTTACTGTTTCATGCGCTCTTGCACCCTTTTGCCACCTTGCTGTGCCTCTATCACGCTTCTCTTTACTGTTTCATGAGCTCTTGCACCCTATTGCCACCTTGCTGTGCCTCTTGCACGCTTCTCTTTACTGTTTCATGCACTCTTGCACCCTCTTGCCACCTTGCTGTGCCTCTTGCACTCTTCTCTTTACTGTTTCATGCGGTCTTGCACCCTCTTGTCACCTTGTTGTGCCTCTTGCACGCTTCTCTTTACTGTTTCATGCGCTCTTGTACCCTCTTGCCACCTTGTTGTGCTTCTTGCACGCTTCTATTTATTGTTTCATGCACTCTTGCACCCTCTTGCCACCTTGCTGTGCCTCTTGCACGCTTCTCTTTACTGTTTCATGCGCTCTTGTACCCTCTTGCCACCTTGCTGTGCCTCTTGAATGTTTCTCTTTACTGTTTCATGCACTCTTGCACCACCTTGCTGTGCCTCTTGCACGCTTCTCTTTACTGTTTCATGTGGTCTTGCACCCTCTTGCCACCTTGTTGTGCCTCTTGCACGCTTCTCTTTACTGTTTCATGCACTCTTGCACCCTCTTGCCATGTTGCTGTGCCTCTTGCACGCTTCACTTTACTGTTTCATGCGGACTTGCACCCTCTTGCCACCTTGCTGTGCCTCTTGCACGCTTTTCTTTACTGTTTCATGCTCTCTTGTACCCTCTTGCCACCTTGCTGTGCCTCTTGCACGCTTCTCTTTACTGTTTCATGCATTCTTGCACCCTCTTGACACCTTGCTGTGCCGCTTGCACGCTTCTCTTTACTGTTTCATGCACTCTTGCACCCTCTTGCCACGTTGCTGTGCCTCTTGCACGCTTCTCTTTACTGTTTCATGCGGTCTTTCACCCTCTTGCAACCTTGCTGTGCCTCTTGCACGCTTTTCTTTACTGTTTCATGCTCTCTTGTACCCTCTTGCCACCTTGCTGTGCCTCTTGCACGCTTCTCTTTACTGTTTCATGCATTCTTGCACCCTCTTGACACCTTGCTGTGCCGCTTGCACGCTTCTCTTTACTGTTTCATGCACTCTTGCACCCTCTTGCCACGTTGCTGTGCCTCTTGCACGCTTCTCTTTACTGTTTCATGCGGTCTTTCACCCTCTTGCAACCTTGCTGTGCCTCTTGCACGCTTCTCTTTACTGTTTCATGCGCTCTTGCACCCTCTTGCCAACTTGCTGTGCCTCTTGCACGCTTCTCTTTACTGTTTCATGCGCTGTTGCACCCTTTTGCCACCTTGCTGTGCCTCTATCACGCTTCTCTTTACTGTTTCATGAGCTCTTGCACCCTCTTGCCACTTTGCTGTGCCTCTTGCACGCTTCTCTTTACTGTTTCATGCACTCTTGCACCCTCTTGCCACCTGCTGTGCCTCTTGCACGCTTCTCTTTACTGTTTCATGCGGTCTTGCACCCTCTTGTCACCTTGTTGTGCCTCTTGCACGCTTTTCTTTACTGTTTCATGCGCTCTTGACCCTCTTGCCACCTTACTGTGCCTCTTGCACGCTTCTCTTTACTGTTTCATGAGCTCTTGCACCCTCTTGCCACCTTGCTGTGCCTCTTGCACGCTTCTCTTTACTATGTCATGCACTCTTGCACCCTCTTGCCAGCTTGCTGTGCCTCTTGCACGCTTCTGTTTACTGTTTCATGCATTCTTCCACCCTCTTGCCACCTTGCTGTGCCTCTTGCACGCTTCTCTTTACTGTTTCATGCGGTCTTGCACCCTCTTGCCACCTTGCTGTGCCTCTTGCACGCTTTTCTTTACTGTTTCATGCACTCTTGTACCCTCTTGCCACCTTGTTGTGCCGCTTGCACGCTTCTCTTTACTGTTTCATGCACTCTTGCACACTCTTGCCACCTTGTTGTGCCTCTTGTACGCTTTTCTTTACTGTTTTATGCACTCTTGCACCCTCTTGCCACCTTTCTGTGCCTCTTGCACGCTTCTGTTTACTGTTTCATGCACTCTTGCACCCTCTTGCCACCTTGCTGTGCCTCTTGCACGCTTCTCTTTATTGTTTCATGCGGTCTTGCACCCTCTTGCCACCTTGTTGTGCCTCTTGCACGCTTTTCTTTACTGTGTCATGTGCTCTTGCACCCTCTTGCCATCTTGCTGTGCCTCTTGCACGCTTCTCTTTACTGTTTCATGCGGACTTGCACCCTCTTGCCACCTTGCTGTGCCTCTTGCACGCTTCTCTTTACTGTTTCATGCACTCTTGTACCCTCTTGCCACCTTGCTGTGCCTCTTGCATGCTTCTCTTTACTGTTTCATGCATTCTTGCACCCTCTTGCCATCTTGCTGTGCCTCTTGCACGCTTCTCTTTACTGTTTCATGCGCTCTTGCACCCTCTTGCCAACTTGCTGTGCCTCTTGCACGCTTCTCTTTACTGTTTCATGCGCTCTTGCACCCTTTAGCCACCTTGCTGTGCCTCTATCACGCTTCTCTTTACTGTTTCATGAGCTCTTGCACCCTCTTGCCACCTTGCTGTGACTCTTGCACGCTTCTCTTTACTGTTTCATGCACTCTTGTACCCTCTTGCCACCTTGCTGTGCCTCTTACACGCTTCTCTTCACTGTTTCATGCGGTCTTGCACCCTCTTGTCACCTTGTTGTGCGTCTTGCACGCTTCTCTTTACTGTTTCATGCGCTCTTGTACCCTCTTGCCACCTTGTTGTGCTTCTTGCACGCTTCTATTTATTGTTTCATGCACTCTTCCACCCTCTTGCCACCTTGCTGTGCCTCTTGCACGCTTCTCTATACTGTTTCATGCGCTCGTGTACCCTCTTGCCACCTTGCTGTGCCTCTTGCATGTTTCTCTTTACTGTTTCATGCACCCTTGCACCACCTTGCTGTGCCTCTTGCACGCTTCTCTTTACTGTTTCATGTGGTCTTGCACCCTCTTGCCACCTTGTTGTGCCTCTTGCACGCTTTTCTTTACTGTTTCATGCACTCTTGCACCCTCTTGCCATCTTGCTGTGACTCTTGCACGCTTCTCTTTACTGTTTCATGCACTCTTGCACCCTCTTGCCATGTTACTGTGCCTCTTGCACGCTTCTCTTTACTGTTTCATGCGGACTTGCACCCTCTTGCCACCTTGCTGTGCCTCTTGCACGCTTTTCTTTACTGTTTCATGCGCTCTTGTACCCTCTTGCCACCTTGCTGTGCCTCTTGCATGCTTCTCTTTACTGTTTCATGCATTCTTGCACCCTCTTGACACCTTGCTGTGCCTCTTGCATGCTTCTCTTTACTGTTTCATGCACTCTTGCACCCTCTTGCCACGTTGCTGTGCCTCTTGCACGCTTCTCTTTACTGTTTCATGCGTTCTTTCACCCTCTTGCCACCTTGCTGTGCCTCTTGCACGCTTCTCTTTACTGTTTCATGCGCTGTTGCACCCTTTTGCCACCTTGCTGTGCCTCTATCACGCTTCTCTTTACTGTTTCATGAGCTCTTGCACCCTCTTGCCACTTTGCTGTGCCTCTTGCACGCTTCTCTTTACTGTTTCATGCGGTCTTGCACCCTCTTGTCACCTTGTTGTGCCTCTTGCACGCTTCTCTTTACTGTTTCATGCGCTGTTGCACCCTTTTGCCACCTTGCTGTGCCTCTATCACGCTTCTCTTTACTGTTTCATGCACTCTTCCACCCTCTTGCCACCTTGCTGTGCCTCTTGCACGCTTCTCTATACTGTTTCATGCGCTCGTGTACCCTCTTGCCACCTTGCTGTGCCTCTTGCATGTTTCTCTTTACTGTTTCATGCACCCTTGCACCACCTTGCTGTGCCTCTTGCACGCTTCTCTTTACTGTTTCATGTGGTCTTGCACCCTCTTGCCACCTTGTTGTGCCTCTTGCACGCTTTTCTTTACTGTTTCATGCACTCTTGCACCCTCTTGCCATCTTGCTGTGACTCTTGCACGCTTCTCTTTACTGTTTCATGCACTCTTGCACCCTCTTGCCATGTTGTTGTGCCTCTTGCACGCTTTTCTTTACTGTTTCATGCGCTCTTGTACCCTCTTGCCACCTTGCTGTGCCTCTTGCACGCTTCTCTTTACTGTTTCATGCATTCTTGCACCCTCTTGACACCTTGCTGTGCCTCTTGCATGCTTCTCTTTACTGTTTCATGCACTCTTGCACCCTCTTGCCACGTTGATGTGCCTCTTGCACGCTTCTCTTTACTGTTTCATGCGTTCTTTCACCCTCTTGCCACCTTGCTGTGCCTCTTGCACGCTTCTCTTTACTGTTTCATGCGCTGTTGCACCCTTCTGTGCCTCTATCACGCTTCTCTTTACTGTTTCATGAGCTCTTGCACCCTCTTGCCACTTTGCTGTGCCTCTTGCACGCTTCTCTTTACTGTTTCATGCGGTCTTGCACCCTCTTGTCACCTTGTTGTGCCTCTTGCACGCTTTTCTTTACTGTTTCATGCGCTCTTGACCCTCTTGCCACCTTACTGTGCCTCTTGCATGCTTCTCTTTACTGTTTCATGAACTCTTGCACCCTCTTGCCACCTTGCTGTGCCTCTTGCACGCTTCTCTTTACTATGTCATGCACTCTTGCACCCTCTTGCCAGCTTGCTGTGCCTCTTGCACGCTTCTGTTTACTGTTTCATGCATTCTTGCACCCTCTTGCCACCTTGCTGTGCCTCTTGCATGCTTCTCTTTACTGTTTCATGCAATCTTGCACCCTCTTGCCACCTTGTTGTGCCTCTTGCACGCTTTTCTTTACTGTTTCATGCACTCTTGTACCCTCTTGCCACCTTGCTGTGCCTCTTGCACACTTCTCTTTACTGTTTCAAGTGCTCTTGTACCCTCTTGCCACCTTGCTGTGCCTCTTGCACGCTTCTCTTTACTGTTTCATGCACTCTTGCACCCTCTTGCCACCTTGCTGTGCCTCTTGCACGCTTCTCTTTACTGTTTCATGCGGTCTTGCACACTCTTGCCACCTTGTTGTGCATCTTGCACGCTTTTCTTTACTGTTTCATGCACTCTTGCAATGTTGCTGTGCATCTTGCACGCTTCTCTTTACTGTTTCATGCGGACCTGCACCCTCTTGCCACCTTGCTGTGCCTCTTGCATGCTTCTCTTTACTGTTTCATGCGCTCTTGCACCCTCTTGCCACCTTGCTGTGCCTCTTGCACGCTTCTCTTTACTGTTTCATGCGGTCTTGCACACTCTTGCCACCTTGTTGTGCCTCTTGCACGCTTTTCTTTACTGTTTCATGCACTCTTGGAATGTTGCTGTGCCTCTTGCACGCTTCTCTTTACTGTTTCATGTGGACCTGCACCCTCTTGCCACCTTGCTGTGCCTCTTGCACGCTTCTCTTTACTGTTTCATGCGTGCTGTGCCTCTTGCACGCTTCTCTTTACTATTTCATGCATTCTTGCACCCTCTTGCCTCCTTGCTGTGCCTCTTGCACGCTTCTCTTTACTGTTTCATGCGCTCTTGCACCCTCTTGCCACCTTGCTGTGCCTCTTGCACGCTTCTCTTTACTGTTTCATGCGCTCTTGCACCCTCTTGCCACTTTGCTGTGCCTCTTGCACGCTTCTCTTTACTGTTTCATCCACTCTTGCACCATTTTGCCACCTTGCTGTGCCTCTATCACGCTTCTCTTTACTGTTTCATGAGCTCTTGCACCCTCTTGCCACCTTGCTGTGCCTCTTGCATGCTTCTCTTTACTGTTTCATGCACTCTTGCACCCTCTTGCCACCTTGCTGTGCCTCTTGCATGCTTCTCTTTACTGTTTCATGCACTCTTGCACCCTCTTGCCACCTTGCTGTGCCTCTTGCACGCTTCTCTTTACTGTTTCATGCGGTCTTGCTCCCTCTTGTCACCTTGTTGTGCCTCTTACACGCTTCTCTTTACTGTTTCATGCGCTCTTGTACCCTCTTGCCACCTTGTTGTGCTTCTTGCACGCTTCTATTTATTCTTTCATGCGCTCTTGCACCCTCTTGCCACCTTGCTGTGGCTCTTGCACACTTCTCTTTACTGTTTCATGCATTCTTGCACCCTCTTGACACCTTGCTGTGCCGCTTGCACGCTTCTCTTTACTGTTTCATGCACTCTTGCACCCTCTTGCCACCTTGCTGTGCCTCTTGCATGCTTCTCTTTACTGTTTCATGCGGTCTTGCACCCTCTTGTCACCTTGTTGTGCCTCTTGCACGCTTCTCTTTACTGTTTCATGCACTCTTGTACCCTCTTGCCACCTTGTTGTGCTTCTTGCACGCTTCTATTTATTGTTTCATGCACTCTTGCACCCTCTTGCCACCTTGCTGTGCCTCTTGCACGCTTCTCTTTACTGTTTCATGCGCTCTTGTACCCTCTTGCCACCTTGCTGTGCCTCTTGCATGTTTCTCTTTACTGTTTCATGCACTCTTGCACCACCTTGCTGTGCCTCTTGCACGCTCATCTTTACTGTTTCATGTGGTCTTGCACCCTCTTGCCACCTTGTTGTGCCTCTTGCACGCTTCTCTTTACTGTTTCATGCACTCTTGCACCCTCTTGCCATGTTGCTGTGCCTCTTGCACGCTTCACTTTACTGTTTCATGCGGACTTGCACCCTCTTGCCACCTTGCTGTGCCTCTTGCACGCTTTTCTTTACTGTTTCATGCTCTCTTGTACCCTCTTGCCACCTTGCTGTGCCTCTTGCACGCTTCTCTTTACTGTTTCATGCATTATTGCACCCTCTTGACACCTTGCTGTGCCGCTTGCACGCTTCTCTTTACTGTTTCATGCACTCTTGCACCCTCTTGCCACGTTGCTGTGCCTCTTGCACGCTTCTCTTTACTGTTTCATGCGGTCTTTCACCCTCTTGCCACCTTGCTGTGCCTCTTGCACGCTTCTCTTTACTGTTTCATGCGCTCTTGCACCCTCTTGCCAACTTGCTGTGCCTCTTGCACGCTTCTCTTTACTGTTTCATGCGCTGTTGCACCCTTTTGCCACCTTGCTGTGCCTCTATCACGCTTCTCTTTACTGTTTCATGAGCTCTTGCACCCTCTTGCCACTTTGCTGTGCCTCTTGCACGCTTCTCTTTACTGTTTCATGCACTCTTGCACCCTCTTGCCACCTTGCTGTGCCTCTTGCACGCTTCTCTTTACTGTTTCATGCGGTCTTGCACCCTCTTGTCACCTTGTTGTGCCTCTTGCACGCTTTTCTTTACTGTTTCATGCACTCTTGACCCTCTTGCCACCTTACTGTGCCTCTTGCACGCTTCTCTTTACTGTTTCATGAGCTCTTGCACCCTCTTGCCACCTTGCTGTGCCTCTTGCACGCTTCTCTTTACTATGTCATGCACTCTTGCACCCTCTTGCCAGCTTGCTGTGCCTCTTGCACGCTTCTGTTTACTGTTTCATGCATTCTTGCACCCTCTTGCCACCTTGCTGTGCCTCTTGCACGCTTCTCTTTACTGTTTCATGCAATCTTGCACCCTCTTGCCACCTTGTTGTGCCTCTTGCACGCTTTTCTTTACTGTTTCATGCACTCTTGTACCCTCTTGCCACCTTGTTGTGCCGCTTGCACGCTTCTATTTATTGTTTCATGCGCTCTTGTACCCTCTTGCCACCTTGCTGTGCCTCTTGCACGCTTCTGTTTACTGTTTCATGCACTCTTGCACCCTCTTGCCACCTTGCTGTGCCTCTTGCACGCTTCTCTTTATTGTTTCATGCGGTCTTGCACCCTCTTGCCACCTTGTTGTGCCTCTTGCACGCTTCTCTTTACTGTTTCATGCGGACTTGCACCCTCTTGCCACCTTGCTGTGCCTCTTGCACGCTTCTCTTTACTGTTTCATGCACTCTTGTACCCTCTTGCCACCTTGCTGTGCCTCTTGCACGCTTCTCTTTACTGTTTCATGCATTCTTGCACCCTCTTGCCATCTTGCTGTGCCTCTTGCACGCTTCTCTTTACTGTTTCATGCGCTCTTGCACCCTCTTGCCAACTTGCTGTGCCTCTTGCACGCTTCTCTTTACTGTTTCATGCGCTCTTGCACCCTTTAGCCACCTTGCTGTGCCTCTATCACGCTTCTCTTTACTGTTTCATGAGCTCTTGCACCCTCTTGCCACCTTGCTGTGACTCTTGCACGCTTCTCTTTACTGTTTCATGCACTCTTGTACCCTCTTCCCACCTTGCTGTGCCTCTTACACGCTTCTCTTTACTGTTTCATGCGGTCTTGCACCCTCTTGTCACCTTGTTGTGCCTCTTGCACGCTTCTCTTTACTGTTTCATGCACTCTTGTACCCTCTTGCCACCTTGTTGTGCTTCTTGCACGCTTCTATTTATTGTTTCATGCACTCTTGCACCCTCTTGCCACCTTGCTGTGCCTCTTGCACGCTTCTTCATACTGTTTCATGCGCTTGTGTACCCTCTTGCCACCTTGCTGTGCCTCTTGCATGTTTCTCTTTACTGTTTCATGCACCCTTGCACCACCTTGCTGTGCCTCTTGCACGCTTCTCTTTACTGTTTCATGTGGTCTTGCACCCTCTTGCCACCTTGTTGTGCCTCTTGCATGCTTTTCTTTACTGTTTCATGCACTCTTGCACCCTCTTGCCATCTTGCTGTGACTCTTGCACGCTTCTCTTTACTGTTTCATGCACTCTTGCACCCTCTTGCCATGTTGCTGTGCCTCTTGCACGCTTCTCTTTACTGTTTCATGCGGACTTGCACCCTCTTGCCACCTTGCTGTGCCTCTTGCACGCTTTTCTTTACTGTTTCATGCGCTCTTGTACCCTCTTGCCACCTTGCTGTGCCTCTTGCACGCTTCTCTTTACTGTTTCATGCATTCTTGCACCCTCTTGACACCTTGTTGTGCCTCTTGCATGCTTCTCTTTACTGTTTCATGCACTCTTGCACCCTCTTGCCACGTTGCTGTGCCTCTTGCATGCTTCTCTTTACTGTTTCATGCGTTCTTTCACCCTCTTGCCACCTTGCTGTGCCTCTTGCACGCTTCTCTTTACTGTTTCATGCGGTCTTGCACCCTCTTGCCAACTTGCTGTGCCTCTTGCACGCTTCTCTTTACTGTTTCATGCGCTGTTGCACCCTTTTGCCACCTTGCTGTGCCTCTATCACGCTTCTCTTTACTGTTTCATGAGCTCTTGCACCCTCTTGCCACTTTGCTGTGCCTCTTGCACGCTTCTCTTTACTGTTTCATGCGGTCTTGCACCCTCTTGTCACCTTGTTGTGCCTCTTGCACGCTTTTCTTTACTGTTTCATGCGCTCTTGACCCTCTTGCCACCTTACTGTGCCTCTTGCATGCTTCTCTTTACTGTTTCATGAGCTCTTGCACCCTCTTGCCACCTTGCTGTGCCTCTTGCACGCTTCTCTTTACTATGTCATGCACTCTTGCACCCTCTTGCCAGCTTGCTGTGCCTCTTGCACGCTTCTGTTTACTGTTTCATGCATTCTTGCACCCTCTTGCCACCTTGCTGTGCCTCTTGCACGCTTCTCTTTACTGTTTCATGCAATCTTGCACCCTCTTGCCACCTTGTTGTGCCTCTTGCACGCTTTTCTTTACTGTTTCATGCACTCTTGTACCCTCTTGCCACCTTGCTGTGCCTCTTGCACACTTCTCTTTACTGTTTCAAGTGCTCTTGTACCCTCTTGCCACCTTGCTGTGCCTCTTGCACGCTTCTCTTTACTGTTTCATGCACTCTTGCACCCTCTTGCCACCTTGCTGTGCCTCTTGCACGCTTCTCTTTACTGTTTCATGCGGTCTTGCACACTCTTGCCACCTTGTTGTGCCTCTTGCACGCTTTTCTTTACTGTTTCATGCACTCTTGCAATGTTGCTGTGCCTCTTGCACGCTTCTCTTTACTGTTTCATGCGGACCTGCACCCTCTTGCCACCTTGCTGTGCCTCTTGCACGCTTCTCTTTACTGTTTCATGCGCTCTTGCACCCTCTTGCCACCTTGCTGTGCCTCTTGCACGCTTCTCTTTACTGTTTCATGCGGTCTTGCACACTCTTGCCACCTTGTTGTGCCTCTTGCACGCTTTTCTTTACTGTTTCATGCACTCTTGGAATGTTGCTGTGCCTCTTGCACGCTTCTCTTTACTGTTTCATGCGGACCTGCACCCTCTTGCCACCTTGCTGTGCCTCTTGCACGCTTCTCTTTACTGTTTCATGCGTGCTGTGCCTCTTGCACGCTTCTCTTTACTATTTCATGCATTCTTGCACCCTTTTGCCACCTTGCTGTGCCTCTTGCACGCTTCTCTTTACTGTTTCATGCGCTCTTGCACCCTCTTGCCACCTTGCTGTGCCTCTTGCACGCTTCTCTTTACTGTTTCATGCGCTCTTGCACCCTCTTGCCACGTTGCTGTGCCTCTTGCACGCTTCTCTTTACTGTTTCATGCACTCTTGCACCATTTTGCCATCTTGCTGTGCCTCTATCACGCTTCTCTTTACTGTTTCATGAGCTCTTGCACCCTCTTGCCACCTTGCTGTGCCTCTTGCATGCTTCTCTTTACTGTTTCATGCACTCTTGCACCCTCTTGCCACCTTGCTGTGCCTCTTGCATGCTTCTCTTTACTGTTTCATGCACTCTTGCACCCTCTTGCCACCTTGCTGTGCCTCTTGCACGCTTCTCTTTACTGTTTCATGCGGTCTTGCACCCTCTTGTCACCTTGTTGTGCCTCTTGCACACTTCTCTTTACTGTTTCATGCGCTCTTGTACCCTCTTGCCACCTTGCTGTGCCTCTTGCACACTTCTCTTTACTGTTTCAAGTGCTCTTGTACCCTCTTGCCACCTTGCTGTGCCTCTTGCACGCTTCTCTTTACTGTTTCATGCACTCTTGCACCCTCTTGCCACCTTGCTGTGCCTCTTGCACGCTTCTCTTTACTATTTCATGCACTCTTGCACCCTCTTGCCACCTTGCTGTGCCTCTTGCACGCTTCTGTTTACTGTTTCATGCACTCTTGCACACTCTTGCCACCTTGCTGTGCCTCTTGCACGCTTTTCTTTACTGTTTCATGCACTCTTGCACCCTCTTGCCACCTTGCTGTGCCTCTTGCACGCTTCTGTTTACTGTTTCATGCACTCTTGCACCCTCTTGCCACCTTGCTGTGCCTCTTGCACGCTTCTCTTTACTGTTTCATGCGGTCTTGCACCCTCTTGCCACCTTGTTGTGCCTCTTGCACGCTTTTCTTTACTGTGTCATGTGCTCTTGCACCCTCTTGCCATCTTGCTGTGCCTCTTGCACGCTTCTCTTTACTGTTTCATGCACTCTTGCACCCTCTTGCCATGTTGCTGTGCCTCTTGCACGCTTCTCTTTACTGTTTCATGCGGACTTGCACCCTCTTGCCACCTTGCTGTGCCTCTTGCACGCTTCTCTTTACTGTTTCATGCACTCTTGTACCCTCTTGCCACCTTGCTGTGCCTTTTGCACGCTTCTGCTTACAGTTTCATGCATTCTTGCACCCTCTTGCCATCTTGCTGTGCCTCTTGCACGCTTCTCTTTACTGTTTCATGCACTCTTGCACCCTCTTGCCACCTTGCTGTGCCTCTTACACGCTTCTCTTTACTGTTTCATGCGGTCTTGCACCCTCTTGTCACCTTGTTGTGCCTCTTGCACGCTTCTCTTTACTGTTTCATGCGCTCTTGTACCCTCTTGCCACCTTGTTGTGCTTCTTGCACGCTTCTATTTATTGTTTCATGCACTCTTGCACCCTCTTGCCACCTTGCTGTGCCTCTTGCACGCTTCTCTATACTGTTTCATGCGCTCTTGTACCCTCTTGCCACCTTGCTGTGCCTCTTGCATGTTTCTCTTTACTGTTTCATGCACTCTTGCACCACCTTGCTGTGCCTCTTGCACGCTTCTCTTTACTGTTTCATGTGGTCTTGCACCCTCTTGCCACCTTGTTGTGCCTCTTGCACGCTTTTCTTTACTGTTTCATGCGCTCTTGCACCCTCTTGCCATCTTGCTGTGACTCTTGCACGCTTCTCTTTACTAATTCATGCACTCTTGCACCCTCTTGCCATGTTGCTGTGCCTCTTGCACGCTTCTCTTTACTGTTTCATGCGGACTTGCACCCTCTTGCCACCTTGCTGTGCCTCTTGCACGCTTCTCTTTACTGTTTCATGTATTCTTGCACCCTCTTGACACCTTGCTGTGCCTCTTGCACGCTTCTCTTTACTGTTTCATGCACTCTTGCACCCTCTTGCCACCTTGCTGTGCCTCTTGCACGCTTCTCTTTACTGTTTCATGCGCTCTTGCACCCTCTTGCCACCTTGCTGTGCCTCTTGCACGCTTCTCTTTACTATTTCATGCATTCTTGCACCCTCTTGCCATCTTGCTGTGCCTCTTGCACGCTTCTCTTTACTGTTTCATGCGCTCTTGCACCCTCTTGCCACCTTGCTGTGCCTCTTGCACGCTTCTCTTTACTGTTTCATGCGCTCTTGCAGCCTCTTGCCACGTTGCTGTGCCTCTTGCACGCTTCTCTTTACTGTTTCATGCACTCTTGCACCCTTTTGCCACCTTGCTGTGCCTCTATCACGCTTCTCTTTACTGTTTCATGAGCTCTTGCACCCTCTTGCCACCTTGCTGTGCCTCTTGCATGCTTCTCTTTACTGTTTCATGTACTCTTGCACCCTCTTGCCACCTTGCTGTGCCTCTTGCATGCTTCTCTTTACTGTTTCATGCGGTCTTGCACCCTCTTGTCACCTTGTTGTGCCTCTTACACGCTTCTCTTTACTGTTTCATGCGCTCTTGTACCCTCTTGCCACCTTGTTGTGCTTCTTGCACGCTTCTATTTATTCTTTCATGCGCTCTTGCACCCTCTTGCCACCTTGCTGTGGCTCTTGCACACTTCTCTTTACTGTGTCATGTGCTCTTGCACCCTCTTGCCATCTTGCTGTGCCTCTTGCACGCTTCTCTTTACTGTTTCATGTACTCTTGCACCCTCTTGCCATGTTGCTGTGCCTCTTGCACGCTTCTCTTTACTGTTTCATGCGGACTTGCACCCTCTTGCCACCTTGCTGTGCGTCTATTGCACGCTTCTCTTTACTGTTTCATGCACTCTTGTACCCTCTTGCCACCTTGCTGTGCCTTTTGCACGCTTCTGTTTACTGTTTCATGCATTCTTGCACCCTCTTGCCATCTTGCTGTGCCTCTTGCACGCTTCTCTTTACTGTTTCATGCACTCTTGCACCCTCTTGCCACCTTGCTGTGCCTCTTACACGCTTCTCTTTACTGTTTCATGCGGTCTTGCACCCTCTTGCCACCTTGTTGTGCTTCTTGCATGCTTCTATTTATTGTTTCATGCACTCTTGCACCCTCTTGCCACCTTGCTGTGCCTCTTGCACGCTTCTCTATACTGTTTCATGCGCTCCTGTACCCTCTTGCCACCTTGCTGTGCCTCTTGCATGTTTCTCTTTATTGTTTCATGCACTCTTGCACCACCTTGCTGTGCCTCTTGCACGCTTCTCTTTACTGTTTCATGCGCTCTTGTACCCTCTTACCACCTTGTTGTGCTTCTTGCACGCTTCTATTTATTGTTTCATGCACTCTTGCACCCTCTTGCCACCTTGCTGTGCCTCTTGCACGCTTCTCTATACTGTTTCATGCGCTCTTGTACCCTCTTGCCACCTTGCTGTGCCTCTTGCATGTTTCTCTTTACTGTTTCATGCACTCTTGCACCACGTTGCTGTGCCTCTTGCACGCTTCTCTTTACTGTTTCATGTGGTCTTGCCCCCTCTTGCCACCTTGTTGTGCCTCTTGCACGCTTTTCTTTACTGTTTCATGCGCTCTTGCACCCTCTTGCCATCTTGCTGTGACTCTTGCACGCTTCTCTTTACTAATTTATGCACTCTTGCACCCTCTTGCCATGTTGCTGTGCCTCTTGCACGCTACTCTTTACTGTTTCATGCGGACTTGCACCCTCTTGCCACCTTGCTGTGCCTCTTGCACGCTTCTCTTTACTGTTTCATGTATTCTTGCACCCTCTTGACACCTTGCTGTGCCTCTTGCATGCTTCGCTTTACTGTTTCATGCACTCTTGCATCCTCTTGCCACGTTGCTGTGCCTCTTGCACACTTCTCTTTACTGTTTCATGCATTCTTTCGCCCTCTTGCCACCTTGCTGTGCCTCTTGCACGCTTCTCTTTACTGTTTCATGCGGTCTTGCACACTCTTGCCACCTTGTTGTGCCTCTTGCACGCTTTTCTTTACTGTTTCATGCACTCTTGCAATGTTGCTGTGCATCTTGCACGCTTCTCTTTACTGTTTCATGCGGACCTGCACCCTCTTGCCACCTTGCTGTGCCTCTTGCATGCTTCTCTTTACTGTTTCATGCGCTCTTGCACCCTCTTGCCACCTTGCTGTGCCTCTTGCACGCTTCTCTTTACTGTTTCATGCGGTCTTGCACACTCTTGCCACCTTGTTGTGCCTCTTGCACGCTTTTCTTTACTGTTTCATGCACTCTTGGAATGTTGCTGTGCCTCTTGCACGCTTCTCTTTACTGTTTCATGTGGACCTGCACCCTCTTGCCACCTTGCTGTGCCTCTTGCACGCTTCTCTTTACTGTTTCATGCGTGCTGTGCCTCTTGCACGCTTCTCTTTACTATTTCATGCATTCTTGCACCCTCTTGCCTCCTTGCTGTGCCTCTTGCACGCTTCTCTTTACTGTTTCATGCGCTCTTGCACCCTCTTGCCACCTTGCTGTGCCTCTTGCACGCTTCTCTTTACTGTTTCATGCGCTCTTGCACCCTCTTGCCACTTTGCTGTGCCTCTTGCACGCTTCTCTTTACTGTTTCATCCACTCTTGCACCATTTTGCCACCTTGCTGTGCCTCTATCACGCTTCTCTTTACTGTTTCATGAGCTCTTGCACCCTCTTGCCACCTTGCTGTGCCTCTTGCATGCTTCTCTTTACTGTTTCATGCACTCTTGCACCCTCTTGCCACCTTGCTGTGCCTCTTGCATGCTTCTCTTTACTGTTTCATGCACTCTTGCACCCTCTTGCCACCTTGCTGTGCCTCTTGCACGCTTCTCTTTACTGTTTCATGCGGTCTTGCTCCCTCTTGTCACCTTGTTGTGCCTCTTACACGCTTCTCTTTACTGTTTCATGCGCTCTTGTACCCTCTTGCCACCTTGTTGTGCTTCTTGCACGCTTCTATTTATTCTTTCATGCGCTCTTGCACCCTCTTGCCACCTTGCTGTGGCTCTTGCACACTTCTCTTTACTGTTTCATGCATTCTTGCACCCTCTTGACACCTTGCTGTGCCGCTTGCACGCTTCTCTTTACTGTTTCATGCACTCTTGCACCCTCTTGCCACCTTGCTGTGCCTCTTGCATGCTTCTCTTTACTGTTTCATGCGGTCTTGCACCCTCTTGTCACCTTGTTGTGCCTCTTGCACGCTTCTCTTTACTGTTTCATGCACTCTTGTACCCTCTTGCCACCTTGTTGTGCTTCTTGCACGCTTCTATTTATTGTTCATGCACTCTTGCACCCTCTTGCCACCTTGCTGTGCCTCTTGCACGCTTCTTTATACTGTTTCATGCGCTTGTGTACCCTCTTGCCACCTTGCTGTGCCTCTTGCATGTTTCTCTTTACTGTTTCATGCACCCTTGCACCACCTTGCTGTGCCTCTTGCACGCTTCTCTTTACTGTTTCATGTGGTCTTGCACCCTCTTGCCACCTTGTTGTGCCTCTTGCATGCTTTTCTTTACTGTTTCATGCACTCTTGCACCCTCTTGCCATCTTGCTGTGACTCTTGCACGCTTCTCTTTACTGTTTCATGCACTCTTGCACCCTCTTGCCATGTTGCTGTGCCTCTTGCACGCTTCTCTTTACTGTTTCATGCGGACTTGCACCCTCTTGCCACCTTGCTGTGCCTCTTGCACGCTTTTCTTTACTGTTTCATGCGCTCTTGTACCCTCTTGCCACCTTGCTGTGCCTCTTGCACGCTTCTCTTTACTGTTTCATGCATTCTTGCACCCTCTTGACACCTTGTTGTGCCTCTTGCATGCTTCTCTTTACTGTTTCATGCACTCTTGCACCCTCTTGCCACGTTGCTGTGCCTCTTGCACGCTTCTCTTTACTGTTTCATGCGTTCTTTCACCCTCTTGCCACCTTGCTGTGCCTCTTGCACGCTTCTCTTTACTGTTTCATGCGGTCTTGCACCCTCTTGCCAACTTGCTGTGCCTCTTGCACGCTTCTCTTTACTGTTTCATGCGCTGTTGCACCCTTTTGCCACCTTGCTGTGCCTCTATCACGCTTCTCTTTACTGTTTCATGAGCTCTTGCACCCTCTTGCCACTTTGCTGTGCCTCTTGCACGCTTCTCTTTACTGTTTCATGCGGTCTTGCACCCTCTTGTCACCTTGTTGTGCCTCTTGCACGCTTTTCTTTACTGTTTCATGCGCTCTTGACCCTCTTGCCACCTTACTGTGCCTCTTGCATGCTTCTCTTTACTGTTTCATGAGCTCTTGCACCCTCTTGCCACCTTGCTGTGCCTCTTGCACGCTTCTCTTTACTATGTCATGCACTCTTGCACCCTCTTGCCAGCTTGCTGTGCCTCTTGCACGCTTCTGTTTACTGTTTCATGCATTCTTGCACCCTCTTGCCACCTTGCTGTGCCTCTTGCACGCTTCTCTTTACTGTTTCATGCAATCTTGCACCCTCTTGCCACCTTGTTGTGCCTCTTGCACGCTTTTCTTTACTGTTTCATGCACTCTTGTACCCTCTTGCCACCTTGCTGTGCCTCTTGCACACTTCTCTTTACTGTTTCAAGTGCTCTTGTACCCTCTTGCCACCTTGCTGTGCCTCTTGCACGCTTCTCTTTACTGTTTCATGCACTCTTGCACCCTCTTGCCACCTTGCTGTGCCTCTTGCACGCTTCTCTTTACTGTTTCATGCGGTCTTGCACACTCTTGCCACCTTGTTGTGCCTCTTGCACGCTTTTCTTTACTGTTTCATGCACTCTTGCAATGTTGCTGTGCCTCTTGCACGCTTCTCTTTACTGTTTCATGCGGACCTGCACCCTCTTGCCACCTTGCTGTGCCTCTTGCACGCTTCTCTTTACTGTTTCATGCGCTCTTGCACCCTCTTGCCACCTTGCTGTGCCTCTTGCACGCTTCTCTTTACTGTTTCATGCGGTCTTGCACACTCTTGCCACCTTGTTGTGCCTCTTGCACGCTTTTCTTTACTGTTTCATGCACTCTTGGAATGTTGCTGTGCCTCTTGCACGCTTCTCTTTACTGTTTCATGCGGACCTGCACCCTCTTGCCACCTTGCTGTGCCTCTTGCACGCTTCTCTTTACTGTTTCATGCGTGCTGTGCCTCTTGCACGCTTCTCTTTACTATTTCATGCATTCTTGCACCCTTTTGCCACCTTGCTGTGCCTCTTGCACGCTTCTCTTTACTGTTTCATGCGCTCTTGCACCCTCTTGCCACCTTGCTGTGCCTCTTGCACGCTTCTCTTTACTGTTTCATGCGCTCTTGCACCCTCTTGCCATGTTGCTGTGCCTCTTGCACGCTTCTCTTTACTGTTTCATGCACTCTTGCACCATTTTGCCACCTTGCTGTGCCTCTATCACGCTTCTCTTTACTGTTTCATGAGCTCTTGCACCCTCTTGCCACCTTGCTGTGCCTCTTGCATGCTTCTCTTTACTGTTTCATGCACTCTTGCACCCTCTTGCCACCTTGCTGTGCCTCTTGCATGCTTCTCTTTACTGTTTCATGCACTCTTGCACCCTCTTGCCACCTTGCTGTGCCTCTTGCACGCTTCTCTTTACTGTTTCATGCGGTCTTGCACCCTCTTGTCACCTTGTTGTGCCTCTTACACGCTTCTCTTTACTGTTTCATGCGCTCTTGTACCCTCTTGCCACCTTGTTGTGCTTCTTGCACGCTTCTATTTATTCTTTCATGCGCTCTTGCACCCTCTTGCCACCTTGCTGTGGCTCTTGCACACTTCTCTTTACTGTTTCATGCGCTCTTGTACCCTCTTGCCACCTTGCTGTGCCTCTTGCACACTTCTCTTTACTGTTTCAAGTGCTCTTGTACCCTCTTGCCACCTTGCTGTGCCTCTTGCACGCTTCTCTTTACTGTTTCATGCACTCTTGCACCCTCTTGCCACCTTGCTGTGCCTCTTACACGCTTCTCTTTACTGTTTCATGCGGTCTTGCACCCTCTTGTCACCTTGTTGTGCCTCTTGCACGCTTCTCTTTACTGTTTCATGCACTCTTGTACCCTCTTGCCACCTTGTTGTGCTTCTTGCACGCTTCTATTTATTGTTTCATGCACTCTTGCACCCTCTTGCCACCTTGCTGTGCCTCTTGCACGCTTCTTCATACTGTTTCATGCGCTTGTGTACCCTCTTGCCACCTTGCTGTGCCTCTTGCATGTTTCTCTTTACTGTTTCATGCACCCTTGCACCACCTTGCTGTGCCTCTTGCACGCTTCTCTTTACTGTTTCATGTGGTCTTGCACCCTCTTGCCACCTTGTTGTGCCTCTTGCATGCTTTTCTTTACTGTTTCATGCACTCTTGCACCCTCTTGCCATCTTGCTGTGACTCTTGCACGCTTCTCTTTACTGTTTCATGCACTCTTGCACCCTCTTGCCATGTTGCTGTGCCTCTTGCACGCTTCTCTTTACTGTTTCATGCGGACTTGCACCCTCTTGCCACCTTGCTGTGCCTCTTGCACGCTTTTCTTTACTGTTTCATGCGCTCTTGTACCCTCTTGCCACCTTGCTGTGCCTCTTGCACGCTTCTCTTTACTGTTTCATGCATTCTTGCACCCTCTTGACACCTTGTTGTGCCTCTTGCATGCTTCTCTTTACTGTTTCATGCACTCTTGCACCCTCTTGCCACGTTGCTGTGCCTCTTGCATGCTTCTCTTTACTGTTTCATGCGTTCTTTCACCCTCTTGCCACCTTGCTGTGCCTCTTGCACGCTTCTCTTTACTGTTTCATGCGGTCTTGCACCCTCTTGCCAACTTGCTGTGCCTCTTGCACGCTTCTCTTTACTGTTTCATGCGCTGTTGCACCCTTTTGCCACCTTGCTGTGCCTCTATCACGCTTCTCTTTACTGTTTCATGAGCTCTTGCACCCTCTTGCCACTTTGCTGTGCCTCTTGCACGCTTCTCTTTACTGTTTCATGCGGTCTTGCACCCTCTTGTCACCTTGTTGTGCCTCTTGCACGCTTTTCTTTACTGTTTCATGCGCTCTTGACCCTCTTGCCACCTTACTGTGCCTCTTGCATGCTTCTCTTTACTGTTTCATGAGCTCTTGCACCCTCTTGCCACCTTGCTGTGCCTCTTGCACGCTTCTCTTTACTATGTCATGCACTCTTGCACCCTCTTGCCAGCTTGCTGTGCCTCTTGCACGCTTCTGTTTACTGTTTCATGCATTCTTGCACCCTCTTGCCACCTTGCTGTGCCTCTTGCACGCTTCTCTTTACTGTTTCATGCAATCTTGCACCCTCTTGCCACCTTGTTGTGCCTCTTGCACGCTTTTCTTTACTGTTTCATGCACTCTTGTACCCTCTTGCCACCTTGCTGTGCCTCTTGCACACTTCTCTTTACTGTTTCAAGTGCTCTTGTACCCTCTTGCCACCTTGCTGTGCCTCTTGCACGCTTCTCTTTACTGTTTCATGCACTCTTGCACCCTCTTGCCACCTTGCTGTGCCTCTTGCACGCTTCTCTTTACTGTTTCATGCGGTCTTGCACACTCTTGCCACCTTGTTGTGCCTCTTGCACGCTTTTCTTTACTGTTTCATGCACTCTTGCAATGTTGCTGTGCCTCTTGCACGCTTCTCTTTACTGTTTCATGCGGACCTGCACCCTCTTGCCACCTTGCTGTGCCTCTTGCACGCTTCTCTTTACTGTTTCATGCGCTCTTGCACCCTCTTGCCACCTTGCTGTGCCTCTTGCACGCTTCTCTTTACTGTTTCATGCGGTCTTGCACACTCTTGCCACCTTGTTGTGCCTCTTGCACGCTTTTCTTTACTGTTTCATGCACTCTTGGAATGTTGCTGTGCCTCTTGCACGCTTCTCTTTACTGTTTCATGCGGACCTGCACCCTCTTGCCACCTTGCTGTGCCTCTTGCACGCTTCTCTTTACTGTTTCATGCGTGCTGTGCCTCTTGCACGCTTCTCTTTACTATTTCATGCATTCTTGCACCCTTTTGCCACCTTGCTGTGCCTCTTGCACGCTTCTCTTTACTGTTTCATGCGCTCTTGCACCCTCTTGCCACCTTGCTGTGCCTCTTGCACGCTTCTCTTTACTGTTTCATGCGCTCTTGCACCCTCTTGCCACGTTGCTGTGCCTCTTGCACGCTTCTCTTTACTGTTTCATGCACTCTTGCACCATTTTGCCACCTTGCTGTGCCTCTATCACGCTTCTCTTTACTGTTTCATGAGCTCTTGCACCCTCTTGCCACCTTGCTGTGCCTCTTGCATGCTTCTCTTTACTGTTTCATGCACTCTTGCACCCTCTTGCCACCTTGCTGTGCCTCTTGCATGCTTCTCTTTACTGTTTCATGCACTCTTGCACCCTCTTGCCACCTTGCTGTGCCTCTTGCACGCTTCTCTTTACTGTTTCATGCGGTCTTGCACCCTCTTGTCACCTTGTTGTGCCTCTTACACGCTTCTCTTTACTGTTTCATGCGCTCTTGTACCCTCTTGCCACCTTGTTGTGCTTCTTGCACGCTTCTATTTATTCTTTCATGCGCTCTTGCACCCTCTTGCCACCTTGCTGTGGCTCTTGCACACTTCTCTTTACTGTTTCATGCGCTCTTGTACCCTCTTGCCACCTTGCTGTGCCTCTTGCACACTTCTCTTTACTGTTTCAAGTGCTCTTGTACCCTCTTGCCACCTTGCTGTGCCTCTTGCACGCTTCTCTTTACTGTTTCATGCACTCTTGCACCCTCTTGCCACCTTGCTGTGCCTCTTGCACGCTTCTCTTTACTATTTCATGCACTCTTGCACCCTCTTGCCACCTTGCTGTGCCTCTTGCACGCTTCTGTTTACTGTTTCATGCACTCTTGCACACTCTTGCCACCTTGCTGTGCCTCTTGCACGCTTTTCTTTACTGTTTCATGCACTCTTGCACCCTCTTGCCACCTTGCTGTGCCTCTTGCACGCTTCTGTTTACTGTTTCATGCACTCTTGCACCCTCTTGCCACCTTGCTGTGCCTCTTGCACGCTTCTCTTTACTGTTTCATGCGGTCTTGCACCCTCTTGCCACCTTGTTGTGCCTCTTGCACGCTTTTCTTTACTGTGTCATGTGCTCTTGCACCCTCTTGCCATCTTGCTGTGCCTCTTGCACGCTTCTCTTTACTGTTTCATGCACTCTTGCACCCTCTTGCCATGTTGCTGTGCCTCTTGCACGCTTCTCTTTACTGTTTCATGCGGACTTGCACCCTCTTGCCACCTTGCTGTGCCTCTTGCACGCTTCTCTTTACTGTTTCATGCACTCTTGTACCCTCTTGCCACCTTGCTGTGCCTTTTGCACGCTTCTGCTTACAGTTTCATGCATTCTTGCACCCTCTTGCCATCTTGCTGTGCCTCTTGCACGCTTCTCTTTACTGTTTCATGCACTCTTGCACCCTCTTGCCACCTTGCTGTGCCTCTTACACGCTTCTCTTTACTGTTTCATGCGGTCTTGCACCCTCTTGTCACCTTGTTGTGCCTCTTGCACGCTTCTCTTTACTGTTTCATGCGCTCTTGTACCCTCTTGCCACCTTGTTGTGCTTCTTGCACGCTTCTATTTATTGTTTCATGCACTCTTGCACCCTCTTGCCACCTTGCTGTGCCTCTTGCACGCTTCTCTATACTGTTTCATGCGCTCTTGTACCCTCTTGCCACCTTGCTGTGCCTCTTGCATGTTTCTCTTTACTGTTTCATGCACTCTTGCACCACCTTGCTGTGCCTCTTGCACGCTTCTCTTTACTGTTTCATGTGGTCTTGCACCCTCTTGCCACCTTGTTGTGCCTCTTGCACGCTTTTCTTTGCTGTTTCATGCGCTCTTGCACCCTCTTGCCATCTTGCTGTGACTCTTGCACGCTTCTCTTTACTAATTCATGCACTCTTGCACCCTCTTGCCATGTTGCTGTGCCTCTTGCACGCTTCTCCTTACTGTTTCATGCGGACTTGCACCCTCTTGCCACCTTGCTGTGCCTCTTGCACGCTTCTCTTTACTGTTTCATGTATTCTTGCACCCTCTTGACACCTTGCTGTGCCTCTTGCACGCTTCTCTTTACTGTTTCATGCACTCTTGCACCCTCTTGCCACCTTGCTGTGCCTCTTGCACGCTTCTCTTTACTGTTTCATGCGCTCTTGCACCCTCTTGCCACCTTGCTGTGCCTCTTGCACGCTTCTCTTTACTATTTCATGCATTCTTGCACCCTCTTGCCATCTTGCTGTGCCTCTTGCACGCTTCTCTTTACTGTTTCATGCGCTCTTGCACCCTCTTGCCACCTTGCTGTGCCTCTTGCACGCTTCTCTTTACTGTTTCATGCGCTCTTGCAGCCTCTTGCCACGTTGCTGTGCCTCTTGCACGCTTCTCTTTACTGTTTCATGCACTCTTGCACCCTTTTGCCACCTTGCTGTGCCTCTATCACGCTTCTCTTTACTGTTTCATGAGCTCTTGCACCCTCTTGCCACCTTGCTGTGCCTCTTGCATGCTTCTCTTTACTGTTTCATGTACTCTTGCACCCTCTTGCCACCTTGCTGTGCCTCTTGCATGCTTCTCTTTACTGTTTCATGCGGTCTTGCACCCTCTTGTCACCTTGTTGTGCCTCTTACACGCTTCTCTTTACTGTTTCATGCGCTCTTGTACCCTCTTGCCACCTTGTTGTGCTTCTTGCACGCTTCTATTTATTCTTTCATGCGCTCTTGCACCCTCTTGCCACCTTGCTGTGGCTCTTGCACACTTCTCTTTACTGTGTCATGTGCTCTTGCACCCTCTTGCCATCTTGCTGTGCCTCTTGCACGCTTCTCTTTACTGTTTCATGTACTCTTGCACCCTCTTGCCATGTTGCTGTGCCTCTTGCACGCTTCTCTTTACTGTTTCATGCGGACTTGCACCCTCTTGCCACCTTGCTGTGCGTCTATTGCACGCTTCTCTTTACTGTTTCATGCACTCTTGTACCCTCTTGCCACCTTGCTGTGCCTTTTGCACGCTTCTGTTTACTGTTTCATGCATTCTTGCACCCTCTTGCCATCTTGCTGTGCCTCTTGCACGCTTCTCTTTACTGTTTCATGCACTCTTGCACCCTCTTGCCACCTTGCTGTGCCTCTTACACGCTTCTCTTTACTGTTTCATGCGGTCTTGCACCCTCTTGCCACCTTGTTGTGCTTCTTGCATGCTTCTATTTATTGTTTCATGCACTCTTGCACCCTCTTGCCACCTTGCTGTGCCTCTTGCACGCTTCTCTATACTGTTTCATGCGCTCCTGTACCCTCTTGCCACCTTGCTGTGCCTCTTGCATGTTTCTCTTTATTGTTTCATGCACTCTTGCACCACCTTGCTGTGCCTCTTGCACGCTTCTCTTTACTGTTTCATGCGCTCTTGTACCCTCTTACCACCTTGTTGTGCTTCTTGCACGCTTCTATTTATTGTTTCATGCACTCTTGCACCCTCTTGCCACCTTGCTGTGCCTCTTGCACGCTTCTCTATACTGTTTCATGCGCTCTTGTACCCTCTTGCCACCTTGCTGTGCCTCTTGCATGTTTCTCTTTACTGTTTCATGCACTCTTGCACCACGTTGCTGTGCCTCTTGCACGCTTCTCTTTACTGTTTCATGTGGTCTTGCCCCCTCTTGCCACCTTGTTGTGCCTCTTGCACGCTTTTCTTTACTGTTTCATGCGCTCTTGCACCCTCTTGCCATCTTGCTGTGACTCTTGCACGCTTCTCTTTACTAATTTATGCACTCTTGCACCCTCTTGCCATGTTGCTGTGCCTCTTGCACGCTACTCTTTACTGTTTCATGCGGACTTGCACCCTCTTGCCACCTTGCTGTGCCTCTTGCACGCTTCTCTTTACTGTTTCATGTATTCTTGCACCCTCTTGACACCTTGCTGTGCCTCTTGCATGCTTCGCTTTACTGTTTCATGCACTCTTGCATCCTCTTGCCACGTTGCTGTGCCTCTTGCACACTTCTCTTTACTGTTTCATGCATTCTTTCGCCCTCTTGCCACCTTGCTGTGCCTCTTGCACGCTTCTCTTTACTGTTTCATGCGGTCTTGCACACTCTTGCCACCTTGTTGTGCCTCTTGCACGCTTTTCTTTACTGTTTCATGCACTCTTGCAATGTTGCTGTGCATCTTGCACGCTTCTCTTTACTGTTTCATGCGGACCTGCACCCTCTTGCCACCTTGCTGTGCCTCTTGCATGCTTCTCTTTACTGTTTCATGCGCTCTTGCACCCTCTTGCCACCTTGCTGTGCCTCTTGCACGCTTCTCTTTACTGTTTCATGCGGTCTTGCACACTCTTGCCACCTTGTTGTGCCTCTTGCACGCTTTTCTTTACTGTTTCATGCACTCTTGGAATGTTGCTGTGCCTCTTGCACGCTTCTCTTTACTGTTTCATGTGGACCTGCACCCTCTTGCCACCTTGCTGTGCCTCTTGCACGCTTCTCTTTACTGTTTCATGCGTGCTGTGCCTCTTGCACGCTTCTCTTTACTATTTCATGCATTCTTGCACCCTCTTGCCTCCTTGCTGTGCCTCTTGCACGCTTCTCTTTACTGTTTCATGCGCTCTTGCACCCTCTTGCCACCTTGCTGTGCCTCTTGCACGCTTCTCTTTACTGTTTCATGCGCTCTTGCACCCTCTTGCCACTTTGCTGTGCCTCTTGCACGCTTCTCTTTACTGTTTCATCCACTCTTGCACCATTTTGCCACCTTGCTGTGCCTCTATCACGCTTCTCTTTACTGTTTCATGAGCTCTTGCACCCTCTTGCCACCTTGCTGTGCCTCTTGCATGCTTCTCTTTACTGTTTCATGCACTCTTGCACCCTCTTGCCACCTTGCTGTGCCTCTTGCATGCTTCTCTTTACTGTTTCATGCACTCTTGCACCCTCTTGCCACCTTGCTGTGCCTCTTGCACGCTTCTCTTTACTGTTTCATGCGGTCTTGCTCCCTCTTGTCACCTTGTTGTGCCTCTTACACGCTTCTCTTTACTGTTTCATGCGCTCTTGTACCCTCTTGCCACCTTGTTGTGCTTCTTGCACGCTTCTATTTATTCTTTCATGCGCTCTTGCACCCTCTTGCCACCTTGCTGTGGCTCTTGCACACTTCTCTTTACTGTTTCATGCATTCTTGCACCCTCTTGACACCTTGCTGTGCCGCTTGCACGCTTCTCTTTACTGTTTCATGCACTCTTGCACCCTCTTGCCACCTTGCTGTGCCTCTTGCATGCTTCTCTTTACTGTTTCATGCGGTCTTGCACCCTCTTGTCACCTTGTTGTGCCTCTTGCACGCTTCTCTTTACTGTTTCATGCACTCTTGTACCCTCTTGCCACCTTGTTGTGCTTCTTGCACGCTTCTATTTATTGTTCATGCACTCTTGCACCCTCTTGCCACCTTGCTGTGCCTCTTGCACGCTTCTTTATACTGTTTCATGCGCTTGTGTACCCTCTTGCCACCTTGCTGTGCCTCTTGCATGTTTCTCTTTACTGTTTCATGCACCCTTGCACCACCTTGCTGTGCCTCTTGCACGCTTCTCTTTACTGTTTCATGTGGTCTTGCACCCTCTTGCCACCTTGTTGTGCCTCTTGCATGCTTTTCTTTACTGTTTCATGCACTCTTGCACCCTCTTGCCATCTTGCTGTGACTCTTGCACGCTTCTCTTTACTGTTTCATGCACTCTTGCACCCTCTTGCCATGTTGCTGTGCCTCTTGCACGCTTCTCTTTACTGTTTCATGCGGACTTGCACCCTCTTGCCACCTTGCTGTGCCTCTTGCACGCTTTTCTTTACTGTTTCATGCGCTCTTGTACCCTCTTGCCACCTTGCTGTGCCTCTTGCACGCTTCTCTTTACTGTTTCATGCATTCTTGCACCCTCTTGACACCTTGTTGTGCCTCTTGCATGCTTCTCTTTACTGTTTCATGCACTCTTGCACCCTCTTGCCACGTTGCTGTGCCTCTTGCACGCTTCTCTTTACTGTTTCATGCGTTCTTTCACCCTCTTGCCACCTTGCTGTGCCTCTTGCACGCTTCTCTTTACTGTTTCATGCGGTCTTGCACCCTCTTGCCAACTTGCTGTGCCTCTTGCACGCTTCTCTTTACTGTTTCATGCGCTGTTGCACCCTTTTGCCACCTTGCTGTGCCTCTATCACGCTTCTCTTTACTGTTTCATGAGCTCTTGCACCCTCTTGCCACTTTGCTGTGCCTCTTGCACGCTTCTCTTTACTGTTTCATGCGGTCTTGCACCCTCTTGTCACCTTGTTGTGCCTCTTGCACGCTTTTCTTTACTGTTTCATGCGCTCTTGACCCTCTTGCCACCTTACTGTGCCTCTTGCATGCTTCTCTTTACTGTTTCATGAGCTCTTGCACCCTCTTGCCACCTTGCTGTGCCTCTTGCACGCTTCTCTTTACTATGTCATGCACTCTTGCACCCTCTTGCCAGCTTGCTGTGCCTCTTGCACGCTTCTGTTTACTGTTTCATGCATTCTTGCACCCTCTTGCCACCTTGCTGTGCCTCTTGCACGCTTCTCTTTACTGTTTCATGCAATCTTGCACCCTCTTGCCACCTTGTTGTGCCTCTTGCACGCTTTTCTTTACTGTTTCATGCACTCTTGTACCCTCTTGCCACCTTGCTGTGCCTCTTGCACACTTCTCTTTACTGTTTCAAGTGCTCTTGTACCCTCTTGCCACCTTGCTGTGCCTCTTGCACGCTTCTCTTTACTGTTTCATGCACTCTTGCACCCTCTTGCCACCTTGCTGTGCCTCTTGCACGCTTCTCTTTACTGTTTCATGCGGTCTTGCACACTCTTGCCACCTTGTTGTGCCTCTTGCACGCTTTTCTTTACTGTTTCATGCACTCTTGCAATGTTGCTGTGCCTCTTGCACGCTTCTCTTTACTGTTTCATGCGGACCTGCACCCTCTTGCCACCTTGCTGTGCCTCTTGCACGCTTCTCTTTACTGTTTCATGCGCTCTTGCACCCTCTTGCCACCTTGCTGTGCCTCTTGCACGCTTCTCTTTACTGTTTCATGCGGTCTTGCACACTCTTGCCACCTTGTTGTGCCTCTTGCACGCTTTTCTTTACTGTTTCATGCACTCTTGGAATGTTGCTGTGCCTCTTGCACGCTTCTCTTTACTGTTTCATGCGGACCTGCACCCTCTTGCCACCTTGCTGTGCCTCTTGCACGCTTCTCTTTACTGTTTCATGCGTGCTGTGCCTCTTGCACGCTTCTCTTTACTATTTCATGCATTCTTGCACCCTTTTGCCACCTTGCTGTGCCTCTTGCACGCTTCTCTTTACTGTTTCATGCGCTCTTGCACCCTCTTGCCACCTTGCTGTGCCTCTTGCACGCTTCTCTTTACTGTTTCATGCGCTCTTGCACCCTCTTGCCATGTTGCTGTGCCTCTTGCACGCTTCTCTTTACTGTTTCATGCACTCTTGCACCATTTTGCCACCTTGCTGTGCCTCTATCACGCTTCTCTTTACTGTTTCATGAGCTCTTGCACCCTCTTGCCACCTTGCTGTGCCTCTTGCATGCTTCTCTTTACTGTTTCATGCACTCTTGCACCCTCTTGCCACCTTGCTGTGCCTCTTGCATGCTTCTCTTTACTGTTTCATGCACTCTTGCACCCTCTTGCCACCTTGCTGTGCCTCTTGCACGCTTCTCTTTACTGTTTCATGCGGTCTTGCACCCTCTTGTCACCTTGTTGTGCCTCTTACACGCTTCTCTTTACTGTTTCATGCGCTCTTGTACCCTCTTGCCACCTTGTTGTGCTTCTTGCACGCTTCTATTTATTCTTTCATGCGCTCTTGCACCCTCTTGCCACCTTGCTGTGGCTCTTGCACACTTCTCTTTACTGTTTCATGCGCTCTTGTACCCTCTTGCCACCTTGCTGTGCCTCTTGCACACTTCTCTTTACTGTTTCAAGTGCTCTTGTACCCTCTTGCCACCTTGCTGTGCCTCTTGCACGCTTCTCTTTACTGTTTCATGCACTCTTGCACCCTCTTGCCACCTTGCTGTGCCTCTTGCACGCTTCTCTTTACTATTTCATGCACTCTTGCACCCTCTTGCCACCTTGCTGTGCCTCTTGCACGCTTCTGTTTACTGTTTCATGCACTCTTGCACACTCTTGCCACCTTGCTGTGCCTCTTGCACGCTTTTCTTTACTGTTTCATGCACTCTTGCACCCTCTTGCCACCTTGCTGTGCCTCTTGCACGCTTCTGTTTACTGTTTCATGAACTCTTGCACCCTCTTGCCACCTTGCTGTGCCTCTTGCACGCTTCTC
The DNA here is from genome assembly GCF_040938575.1 of Ambystoma mexicanum. Lineage (NCBI taxonomy): Eukaryota > Metazoa > Chordata > Amphibia > Caudata > Ambystomatidae > Ambystoma > Ambystoma mexicanum. Next base: position 1,687,491,749 of record NC_090937.1, on the reverse strand, counting down.
TTTACTGTTTCATGCGGTCTTGCACCCTCTTGCCACCTTGTTGTGCCTCTTGCACGCTTTTCTTTACTGTGTCATGTGCTCTTGCACCCTCTTGCCATCTTGCTGTGCCTCTTGCACGCTTCTCTTTACTGTTTCATGCACTCTTGCACCCTCTTGCCATGTTGCTGTGCCTCTTGCACGCTTCTCTTTACTGTTTCATGCGGACTTGCACCCTCTTGCCACCTTGCTGTGCCTCTTGCACGCTTCTCTTTACTGTTTCATGCACTCTTGTACCCTCTTGCCACCTTGCTGTGCCTTTTGCACGCTTCTGCTTACAGTTTCATGCATTCTTGCACCCTCTTGCCATCTTGCTGTGCCTCTTGCACGCTTCTCTTTACTGTTTCATGCACTCTTGCACCCTCTTGCCACCTTGCTGTGCCTCTTACACGCTTCTCTTTACTGTTTCATGCGGTCTTGCACCCTCTTGTCACCTTGTTGTGCCTCTTGCACGCTTCTCTTTACTGTTTCATGCGCTCTTGTACCCTCTTGCCACCTTGTTGTGCTTCTTGCACGCTTCTATTTATTGTTTCATGCACTCTTGCACCCTCTTGCCACCTTGCTGTGCCTCTTGCACGCTTCTCTATACTGTTTCATGCGCTCTTGTACCCTCTTGCCACCTTGCTGTGCCTCTTGCATGTTTCTCTTTACTGTTTCATGCACTCTTGCACCACCTTGCTGTGCCTCTTGCACGCTTCTCTTTACTGTTTCATGTGGTCTTGCACCCTCTTGCCACCTTGTTGTGCCTCTTGCACGCTTTTCTTTACTGTTTCATGCGCTCTTGCACCCTCTTGCCATCTTGCTGTGACTCTTGCACGCTTCTCTTTACTAATTCATGCACTCTTGCACCCTCTTGCCATGTTGCTGTGCCTCTTGCACGCTTCTCTTTACTGTTTCATGCGGACTTGCACCCTCTTGCCACCTTGCTGTGCCTCTTGCACGCTTCTCTTTACTGTTTCATGTATTCTTGCACCCTCTTGACACCTTGCTGTGCCTCTTGCATGCTTCTCTTTACTGTTTCATGCACTCTTGCACCCTCTTGCCACCTTGCTGTGCCTCTTGCACGCTTCTCTTTACTGTTTCATGCGCTCTTGCACCCTCTTGCCACCTTGCTGTGCCTCTTGCACGCTTCTCTTTACTATTTCATGCATTCTTGCACCCTCTTGCCATCTTGCTGTGCCTCTTGCACGCTTCTCTTTACTGTTTCATGCGCTCTTGCACCCTCTTGCCACCTTGCTGTGCCTCTTGCACGCTTCTCTTTACTGTTTCATGCGCTCTTGCACCCTCTTGCCACGTTGCTGTGCCTCTTGCACGCTTCTCTTTACTGTTTCATGCACTCTTGCACCCTTTTGCCACCTTGCTGTGCCTCTATCACGCTTCTCTTTACTGTTTCATGAGCTCTTGCACCCTCTTGCCACCTTGCTGTGCCTCTTGCATGCTTCTCTTTACTGTTTCATGTACTCTTGCACCCTCTTGCCACCTTGCTGTGCCTCTTGCATGCTTCTCTTTACTGTTTCATGCGGTCTTGCACCCTCTTGTCACCTTGTTGTGCCTCTTACACGCTTCTCTTTACTGTTTCATGCGCTCTTGTACCCTCTTGCCACCTTGTTGTGCTTCTTGCACGCTTCTATTTATTCTTTCATGCGCTCTTGCACCCTCTTGCCACCTTGCTGTGGCTCTTGCACACTTCTCTTTACTGTGTCATGTGCTCTTGCACCCTCTTGCCATCTTGCTGTGCCTCTTGCACGCTTCTCTTTACTGTTTCATGTACTCTTGCACCCTCTTGCCATGTTGCTGTGCCTCTTGCACGCTTCTCTTTACTGTTTCATGCGGACTTGCACCCTCTTGCCACCTTGCTGTGCGTCTATTGCACGCTTCTCTTTACTGTTTCATGCACTCTTGTACCCTCTTGCCACCTTGCTGTGCCTTTTGCACGCTTCTGTTTACTGTTTCATGCATTCTTGCACCCTCTTGCCATCTTGCTGTGCCTCTTGCACGCTTCTCTTTACTGTTTCATGCACTCTTGCACCCTCTTGCCACCTTGCTGTGCCTCTTACACGCTTCTCTTTACTGTTTCATGCGGTCTTGCACCCTCTTGCCACCTTGTTGTGCTTCTTGCACGCTTCTATTTATTGTTTCATGCACTCTTGCACCCTCTTGCCACCTTGCTGTGCCTCTTGCACGCTTCTCTATACTGTTTCATGCGCTCCTGTACCCTCTTGCCACCTTGCTGTGCCTCTTGCATGTTTCTCTTTATTGTTTCATGCACTCTTGCACCACCTTGCTGTGCCTCTTGCACACTTCTCTTTACTGTTTCATGCGCTCTTGTACCCTCTTACCACCTTGTTGTGCTTCTTGCACGCTTCTATTTATTGTTTCATGCACTCTTGCACCCTCTTGCCACCTTGCTGTGCCTCTTGCACGCTTCTCTATACTGTTTCATGCGCTCTTGTACCCTCTTGCCACCTTGCTGTGCCTCTTGCATGTTTCTCTTTACTGTTTCATGCACTCTTGCACCACGTTGCTGTGCCTCTTGCACGCTTCTCTTTACTGTTTCATGTGGTCTTGCCCCCTCTTGCCACCTTGTTGTGCCTCTTGCACGCTTTTCTTTACTGTTTCATGCGCTCTTGCACCCTCTTGCCATCTTGCTGTGACTCTTGCACGCTTCTCTTTACTAATTTATGCACTCTTGCACCCTCTTGCCATGTTGCTGTGCCTCTTGCACGCTACTCTTTACTGTTTCATGCGGACTTGCACCCTCTTGCCACCTTGCTGTGCCTCTTGCACGCTTCTCTTTACTGTTTCATGTATTCTTGCACCCTCTTGACACCTTGCTGTGCCTCTTGCATGCTTCGCTTTACTGTTTCATGCACTCTTGCACCCTCTTGCCACGTTGCTGTGCCTCTTGCACACTTCTCTTTACTGTTTCATGCATTCTTTCGCCCTCTTGCCACCTTGCTGTGCCTCTTGCACGCTTCTCTTTACTGTTTCATGCGGTCTTGCACACTCTTGCCACCTTGTTGTGCCTCTTGCACGCTTTTCTTTACTGTTTCATGCACTCTTGCAATGTTGCTGTGCATCTTGCACGCTTCTCTTTACTGTTTCATGCGGACCTGCACCCTCTTGCCACCTTGCTGTGCCTCTTGCATGCTTCTCTTTACTGTTTCATGCGCTCTTGCACCCTCTTGCCACCTTGCTGTGCCTCTTGCACGCTTCTCTTTACTGTTTCATGCGGTCTTGCACACTCTTGCCACCTTGTTGTGCCTCTTGCACGCTTTTCTTTACTGTTTCATGCACTCTTGGAATGTTGCTGTGCCTCTTGCACGCTTCTCTTTACTGTTTCATGTGGACCTGCACCCTCTTGCCACCTTGCTGTGCCTCTTGCACGCTTCTCTTTACTGTTTCATGCGTGCTGTGCCTCTTGCACGCTTCTCTTTACTATTTCATGCATTCTTGCACCCTCTTGCCTCCTTGCTGTGCCTCTTGCACGCTTCTCTTTACTGTTTCATGCGCTCTTGCACCCTCTTGCCACCTTGCTGTGCCTCTTGCACGCTTCTCTTTACTGTTTCATGCGCTCTTGCACCCTCTTGCCACTTTGCTGTGCCTCTTGCACGCTTCTCTTTACTGTTTCATCCACTCTTGCACCATTTTGCCACCTTGCTGTGCCTCTATCACGCTTCTCTTTACTGTTTCATGAGCTCTTGCACCCTCTTGCCACCTTGCTGTGCCTCTTGCATGCTTCTCTTTACTGTTTCATGCACTCTTGCACCCTCTTGCCACCTTGCTGTGCCTCTTGCATGCTTCTCTTTACTGTTTCATGCACTCTTGCACCCTCTTGCCACCTTGCTGTGCCTCTTGCACGCTTCTCTTTACTGTTTCATGCGGTCTTGCTCCCTCTTGTCACCTTGTTGTGCCTCTTACACGCTTCTCTTTACTGTTTCATGCGCTCTTGTACCCTCTTGCCACCTTGTTGTGCTTCTTGCACGCTTCTATTTATTCTTTCATGCGCTCTTGCACCCTCTTGCCACCTTGCTGTGGCTCTTGCACACTTCTCTTTACTGTTTCATGCATTCTTGCACCCTCTTGACACCTTGCTGTGCCGCTTGCACGCTTCTCTTTACTGTTTCATGCACTCTTGCACCCTCTTGCCACCTTGCTGTGCCTCTTGCATGCTTCTCTTTACTGTTTCATGCGGTCTTGCACCCTCTTGTCACCTTGTTGTGCCTCTTGCACGCTTCTCTTTACTGTTTCATGCACTCTTGTACCCTCTTGCCACCTTGTTGTGCTTCTTGCACGCTTCTATTTATTGTTCATGCACTCTTGCACCCTCTTGCCACCTTGCTGTGCCTCTTGCACGCTTCTCTTTACTGTTTCATGCGCTCTTGTACCCTCTTGCCACCTTGCTGTGCCTCTTGCATGTTTCTCTTTACTGTTTCATGCACTCTTGCACCACCTTGCTGTGCCTCTTGCACGCTCATCTTTACTGTTTCATGTGGTCTTGCACCCTCTTGCCACCTTGTTGTGCCTCTTGCACGCTTCTCTTTACTGTTTCATGCACTCTTGCACCCTCTTGCCATGTTGCTGTGCCTCTTGCACGCTTCACTTTACTGTTTCATGCGGACTTGCACCCTCTTGCCACCTTGCTGTGCCTCTTGCACGCTTTTCTTTACTGTTTCATGCTCTCTTGTACCCTCTTGCCACCTTGCTGTGCCTCTTGCACGCTTCTCTTTACTGTTTCATGCATTCTTGCACCCTCTTGACACCTTGCTGTGCCGCTTGCACGCTTCTCTTTACTGTTTCATGCACTCTTGCACCCTCTTGCCACGTTGCTGTGCCTCTTGCACGCTTCTCTTTACTGTTTCATGCGGTCTTTCACCCTCTTGCCACCTTGCTGTGCCTCTTGCACGCTTCTCTTTACTGTTTCATGCGCTCTTGCACCCTCTTGCCAACTTGCTGTGCCTCTTGCACGCTTCTCTTTACTGTTTCATGCGCTGTTGCACCCTTTTGCCACCTTGCTGTGCCTCTATCACGCTTCTCTTTACTGTTTCATGAGCTCTTGCACCCTCTTGCCACTTTGCTGTGCCTCTTGCACGCTTCTCTTTACTGTTTCATGCACTCTTGCACCCTCTTGCCACCTTGCTGTGCCTCTTGCACGCTTCTCTTTACTGTTTCATGCGGTCTTGCACCCTCTTGTCACCTTGTTGTGCCTCTTGCACGCTTTTCTTTACTGTTTCATGCACTCTTGACCCTCTTGCCACCTTACTGTGCCTCTTGCACGCTTCTCTTTACTGTTTCATGAGCTCTTGCACCCTCTTGCCACCTTGCTGTGCCTCTTGCACGCTTCTCTTTACTATGTCATGCACTCTTGCACCCTCTTGCCAGCTTGCTGTGCCTCTTGCACGCTTCTGTTTACTGTTTCATGCATTCTTGCACCCTCTTGCCACCTTGCTGTGCCTCTTGCACGCTTCTCTTTACTGTTTCATGCAATCTTGCACCCTCTTGCCACCTTGTTGTGCCTCTTGCACGCTTTTCTTTACTGTTTCATGCACTCTTGTACCCTCTTGCCACCTTGTTGTGCCGCTTGCACGCTTCTATTTATTGTTTCATGCGCTCTTGTACCCTCTTGCCACCTTGCTGTGCCTCTTGCACACTTCTCTTTACTGTTTCATGCACTCTTGCACACTCTTGCCACCTTGTTGTGCCTCTTGTACGCTTTTCTTTACTGTTTTATGCACTCTTGCACCCTCTTGCCACCTTGCTGTGCCTCTTGCACGCTTCTGTTTACTGTTTCATGCACTCTTGCACCCTCTTGCCACCTTGCTGTGCCTCTTGCACGCTTCTCTTTATTGTTTCATGCGGTCTTGCACCCTCTTGCCACCTTGTTGTGCCTCTTGCACGCTTCTCTTTACTGTTTCATGCGGACTTGCACCCTCTTGCCACCTTGCTGTGCCTCTTGCACGCTTCTCTTTACTGTTTCATGCACTCTTGTACCCTCTTGCCACCTTGCTGTGCCTCTTGCACGCTTCTCTTTACTGTTTCATGCATTCTTGCACCCTCTTGCCATCTTGCTGTGCCTCTTGCACGCTTCTCTTTACTGTTTCATGCGCTCTTGCACCCTCTTGCCAACTTGCTGTGCCTCTTGCACGCTTCTCTTTACTGTTTCATGCGCTCTTGCACCCTTTAGCCACCTTGCTGTGCCTCTATCACGCTTCTCTTTACTGTTTCATGAGCTCTTGCACCCTCTTGCCACCTTGCTGTGACTCTTGCACGCTTCTCTTTACTGTTTCATGCACTCTTGCACCCTCTTCCCACCTTGCTGTGCCTCTTACACGCTTCTCTTTACTGTTTCATGCGGTCTTGCACCCTCTTGTCACCTTGTTGTGCCTCTTGCACGCTTCTCTTTACTGTTTCATGCACTCTTGTACCCTCTTGCCACCTTGTTGTGCTTCTTGCACGCTTCTATTTATTGTTTCATGCACTCTTGCACCCTCTTGCCACCTTGCTGTGCCTCTTGCACGCTTCTTTATACTGTTTCATGCGCTTGTGTACCCTCTTGCCACCTTGCTGTGCCTCTTGCATGTTTCTCTTTACTGTTTCATGCACCCTTGCACCACCTTGCTGTGCCTCTTGCACGCTTCTCTTTACTGTTTCATGTGGTCTTGCACCCTCTTGCCACCTTGTTGTGCCTCTTGCACGCTTTTCTTTACTGTTTCATGCACTCTTGCACCCTCTTGCCATCTTGCTGTGACTCTTGCACGCTTCTCTTTACTGTTTCATGCACTCTTGCACCCTCTTGCCATGTTGCTGTGCCTCTTGCACGCTTCTCTTTACTGTTTCATGCGGACTTGCACCCTCTTGCCACCTTGCTGTGCCTCTTGCACGCTTTTCTTTACTGTTTCATGCGCTCTTGTACCCTCTTGCCACCTTGCTGTGCCTCTTGCACGCTTCTCTTTACTGTTTCATGCATTCTTGCACCCTCTTGACACCTTGTTGTGCCTCTTGCATGCTTCTCTTTACTGTTTCATGCACTCTTGCACCCTCTTGCCACGTTGCTGTGCCTCTTGCACGCTTCTCTTTACTGTTTCATGCGTTCTTTCACCCTCTTGCCACCTTGCTGTGCCTCTTGCACGCTTCTCTTTACTGTGTCATGCGGTCTTGCACCCTCTTGCCAACTTGCTGTGCCTCTTGCACGCTTCTCTTTACTGTTTCATGCGCTGTTGCACCCTTTTGCCACCTTGCTGTGCCTCTATCACGCTTCTCTTTACTGTTTCATGAGCTCTTGCACCCTCTTGCCACTTTGCTGTGCCTCTTGCACGCTTCTCTTTACTGTTTCATGCGGTCTTGCACCCTCTTGTCACCTTGTTGTGCCTCTTGCACGCTTTTCTTTACTGTTTCATGCGGTCTTGCACCCTCTTGCCAACTTGCTGTGCCTCTTGCACGCTTCTCTTTACTGTTTCATGCGCTGTTGCACCCTTTTGCCACCTTGCTGTGCCTCTATCACGCTTCTCTTTACTGTTTCATGAGCTCTTGCACCCTCTTGCCACTTTGCTGTGCCTCTTGCACGCTTCTCTTTACTGTTTCATGCACTCTTGTACCCTCTTGCCACCTTGCTGTGCCTCTTGCACGCTTCTCTTTACTGTTTCATGCATTCTTGCACCCTCTTGCCACCTTGCTGTGCCTCTTGCACGCTTCTCTTTACTGTTTCATGCGGTCTTGCACCCTCTTGCCAACTTGCTGTGCCTCTTGCACGCTTCTCTTTACTGTTTCATGCGCTGTTGCACCCTTTTGCCACCTTGCTGTGCCTCTATCACGCTTCTCTTTACTGTTTCATGAGCTCTTGCACCCTCTTGCCACTTTGCTGTGCCTCTTGCACGCTTCTCTTTACTGTTTCATGCACTCTTGTACCCTCTTGCCACCTTGCTGTGCCTCTTGCACGCTTCTCTTTACTGTTTCATGCATTCTTGCACCCTCTTGCCATCTTGCTGTGCCTCTTGCACGCTTCTCTTTACTGTTTCATGCGCTCTTGCACCCTCTTGCCAACTTGCTGTGCCTCTTGCACGCTTCTCTTTACTGTTTCATGCGCTCTTGCACCCTTTAGCCACCTTGCTGTGCCTCTATCACGCTTCTCTTTACTGTTTCATGAGCTCTTGCACCCTCTTGCCACCTTGCTGTGACTCTTGCACGCTTCTCTTTACTGTTTCATGCACTCTTGTACCCTCTTCCCACCTTGCTGTGCCTCTTACACGCTTCTCTTTACTGTTTCATGCGGTCTTGCACCCTCTTGTCACCTTGTTGTGCCTCTTGCACGCTTCTCTTTACTGTTTCATGCACTCTTGTACCCTCTTGCCACCTTGTTGTGCTTCTTGCACGCTTCTATTTATTGTTTCATGCACTCTTGCACCCTCTTGCCACCTTGCTGTGCCTCTTGCACGCTTCTCTTTACTGTTTCATGCACTCTTGCACCCTCTTGCCATGTTGCTGAGCCTCTTGCACGCTTCTCTTTACTGTTTCATGCGGACTTGCACCCTCTTGCCACCTTGCTGTGCCTCTTGCACGCTTTTCTTTACTGTTTCATGCGCTCTTGTACCCTCTTGCCACCTTGCTGTGCCTCTTGCACGCTTCTCTTTACTGTTTCATGCATTCTTGCACCCTCTTGACACCTTGTTGTGCCTCTTGCATGCTTCTCTTTACTGTTAAATGCACTCTTGCACCCTCTTGCCACGTTGCTGTGCCTCTTGCACGCTTCTCTTTACTGTTTCATGCGTTCTTTCACCCTCTTGCCACCTTGCTGTGCCTCTTGCACGCTTCTCTTTACTGTTTCATGCGGTCTTGCACCCTCTTGCCAACTTGCTGTGCCTCTTGCACGCTTCTCTTTACTGTTTCATGCGCTGTTGCACCCTTTTGCCACCTTGCTGTGCCTCTATCACGCTTCTCTTTACTGTTTCATGAGCTCTTGCACCCTCTTGCCACTTTGCTGTGCCTCTTGCACGCTTCTCTTTACTGTTTCATGCGGTCTTGCACCCTCTTGTCACCTTGTTGTGCCTCTTACACGCTTTTCTTTACTGTTTCATGCGCTCTTGACCCTCTTGCCACCTTACTGTGCCTCTTGCATGCTTCTCTTTACTGTTTCATGAGCTCTTGCACCCTCTTGCCACCTTGCTGTGCCTCTTGCACGCTTCTCTTTACTATGTCATGCACTCTTGCACCCTCTTGCCAGCTTGCTGTGCCTCTTGCACGCTTCTGTTTACTGTTTCATGCATTCTTGCACCCTCTTGCCACCTTGCTGTGCCTCTTGCACGCTTCTCTTTACTGTTTCATGCAATCTTGCACCCTCTTGCCACCTTGTTGTGCCTCTTGCACGCTTTTCTTTACTGTTTCATGCACTGTTGTACCCTCTTGCCACCTTGCTGTGCCTCTTGCACACTTCTCTTTACTGTTTCAAGTGCTCTTGTACCCTCTTGCCACCTTGCTGTGCCTCTTGCACGCTTCTCTTTACTGTTTCATGCACTCTTGCACCCTCTTGCCACCTTGCTGTGCCTCTTGCACGCTTCTCTTTACTGTTTCATGCGGTCTTGCACACTCTTGCCACCTTGTTGTGCCTCTTGCACGCTTTTCTTTACTGTTTCATGCACTCTTGCAATGTTGCTGTGCCTCTTGCACGCTTCTCTTTACTGTTTCATGCGGACCTGCACCCTCTTGCCACCTTGCTGTGCCTCTTGCACGCTTCTCTTTACTGTTTCATGCGCTCTTGCACCCTCTTGCCACCTTGCTGTGCCTCTTGCATGCTTCTCTTTACTGTTTCATGCGGTCTTGCACACTCTTGCCACCTTGTTGTGCCTCTTGCACGCTTTTCTTTACTGTTTCATGCACTCTTGGAATGTTGCTGTGCCTCTTGCACGCTTCTCTTTACTGTTTCATGCGGACCTGCACCCTCTTGCCACCTTGCTGTGCCTCTTGCACGCTTCTCTTTACTGTTTCATGCGTGCTGTGCCTCTTGCACGCTTCTCTTTACTATTTCATGCATTCTTGCACCCTTTTGCCACCTTGCTGTGCCTCTTGCACGCTTCTCTTTACTGTTTCATGCGCTCTTGCACCCTCTTGCCACCTTGCTGTGCCTCTTGCACGCTTCTCTTTACTGTTTCATGCGCTCTTGCACCCTCTTGCCACGTTGCTGTGCCTCTTGCACGCTTCTCTTTACTGTTTCATGCACTCTTGCACCATTTTGCCACCTTGCTGTGCCTCTATCACGCTTCTCTTTACTGTTTCATGAGCTCTTGCACCCTCTTGCCACCTTGCTGTGCCTCTTGCATGCTTCTCTTTACTGTTTCATGCACTCTTGCACCCTCTTGCCACCTTGCTGTGCCTCTTGCATGCTTCTCTTTACTGTTTCATGCACTCTTGCACCCTCTTGCCACCTTGCTGTGCCTCTTGCACGCTTCTCTTTACTGTTTCATGCGGTCTTGCACCCTCTTGTCACCTTGTTGTGCCTCTTACACGCTTCTCTTTACTGTTTCATGCGCTCTTGTACCCTCTTGCCACCTTGTTGTGCTTCTTGCACGCTTCTATTTATTCTTTCATGCGCTCTTGCACCCTCTTGCCACCTTGCTGTGGCTCTTGCACACTTCTCTTTACTGTTTCATGCGCTCTTGTACCCTCTTGCCACCTTGCTGTGCCTCTTGCACACTTCTCTTTACTGTTTCAAGTGCTCTTGTACCCTCTTGCCACCTTGCTGTGCCTCTTGCACGCTTCTCTTTACTGTTTCATGCACTCTTGCACCCTCTTGCCACCTTGCTGTGCCTCTTGCACGCTTCTCTTTACTATTTCATGCACTCTTGCACCCTCTTGCCACCTTGCTGTGCCTCTTGCACGCTTCTGTTTACTGTTTCATGCACTCTTGCACACTCTTGCCACCTTGCTGTGCCTCTTGCACGCTTTTCTTTACTGTTTCATGCACTCTTGCACCCTCTTGCCACCTTGCTGTGCCTCTTGCACGCTTCTGTTTACTGTTTCATGCACTCTTGCACCCTCTTGCCACCTTGCTGTGCCTCTTGCACGCTTCTCTTTACTGTTTCATGCGGTCTTGCACCCTCTTGCCACCTTGTTGTGCCTCTTGCACGCTTTTCTTTACTGTGTCATGTGCTCTTGCACCCTCTTGCCATCTTGCTGTGCCTCTTGCACGCTTCTCTTTACTGTTTCATGCACTCTTGCACCCTCTTGCCATGTTGCTGTGCCTCTTGCACGCTTCTCTTTACTGTTTCATGCGGACTTGCACCCTCTTGCCACCTTGCTGTGCCTCTTGCACGCTTCTCTTTACTGTTTCATGCACTCTTGTACCCTCTTGCCACCTTGCTGTGCCTTTTGCACGCTTCTGCTTACAGTTTCATGCATTCTTGCACCCTCTTGCCATCTTGCTGTGCCTCTTGCACGCTTCTCTTTACTGTTTCATGCACTCTTGCACCCTCTTGCCACCTTGCTGTGCCTCTTACACGCTTCTCTTTACTGTTTCATGCGGTCTTGCACCCTCTTGTCACCTTGTTGTGCCTCTTGCACGCTTCTCTTTACTGTTTCATGCGCTCTTGTACCCTCTTGCCACCTTGTTGTGCTTCTTGCACGCTTCTATTTATTGTTTCATGCACTCTTGCACCCTCTTGCCACCTTGCTGTGCCTCTTGCACGCTTCTCTATACTGTTTCATGCGCTCTTGTACCCTCTTGCCACCTTGCTGTGCCTCTTGCATGTTTCTCTTTACTGTTTCATGCACTCTTGCACCACCTTGCTGTGCCTCTTGCACGCTTCTCTTTACTGTTTCATGTGGTCTTGCACCCTCTTGCCACCTTGTTGTGCCTCTTGCACGCTTTTCTTTACTGTTTCATGCGCTCTTGCACCCTCTTGCCATGTTGCTGTGCCTCTTGCACGCTTCTCTTTAGTGTTTCATGCGGACTTGCACCCTCTTGCCACCTTGCTGTGCCTCTTGCACGCTTCTCTTTACTGTTTCATGTATTCTTGCACCCTCTTGACACCTTGCTGTGCCTCTTGCATGCTTCTCTTTACTGTTTCATGCACTCTTGCACCCTCTTGCCACCTTGCTGTGCCTCTTGCACGCTTCTCTTTACTATTTCATGCATTCTTGCACCCTCTTGCCATCTTGCTGTGCCTCTTGCACGCTTCTCTTTACTGTTTCATGCGCTCTTGCACCCTCTTGCCACCTTGCTGTGCCTCTTGCACGCTTCTCTTTACTGTTTCATGCGCTCTTGCACCCTCTTGCCACGTTGCTGTGCCTCTTGCACGCTTCTCTTTACTGTTTCATGCACTCTTGCACCCTTTTGCCACCTTGCTGTGCCTCTATCACGCTTCTCTTTACTGTTTCATGAGCTCTTGCACCCTCTTGCCACCTTGCTGTGCCTCTTGCATGCTTCTCTTTACTGTTTCATGTACTCTTGCACCCTCTTGCCACCTTGCTGTGCCTCTTGCACGCTTCTCTTTACTGTTTCATGCGGTCTTGCACCCTCTTGTCACCTTGTTGTGCCTCTTACACGCTTCTCTTTACTGTTTCATGCGCTCTTGTACCCTCTTGCCACCTTGTTGTGCTTCTTGCACGCTTCTATTTATTCTTTCATGCGCTCTTGCACCCTCTTGCCACCTTGCTGTGGCTCTTGCACACTTCTCTTTACTGTGTCATGTGCTCTTGCACCCTCTTGCCATCTTGCTGTGCCTCTTGCACGCTTCTCTTTACTGTTTCATGTACTCTTGCACCCTCTTGCCATGTTGCTGTGCCTCTTGCACGCTTCTCTTTACTGTTTCATGCGGACTTGCACCCTCTTGCCACCTTGCTGTGCGTCTATTGCACGCTTCTCTTTACTGTTTCATGCACTCTTGTACCCTCTTGCCACCTTGCTGTGCCTTTTGCACGCTTCTGTTTACTGTTTCATGCATTCTTGCACCCTCTTGCCATCTTGCTGTGCCTCTTGCACGCTTCTCTTTACTGTTTCATGCACTCTTGCACCCTCTTGCCACCTTGCTGTGCCTCTTACACGCTTCTCTTTACTGTTTCATGCGGTCTTGCACCCTCTTGCCACCTTGTTGTGCTTCTTGCACGCTTCTATTTATTGTTTCATGCACTCTTGCACCCTCTTGCCACCTTGCTGTGCCTCTTGCACGCTTCTCTATACTGTTTCATGCGCTCCTGTACCCTCTTGCCACCTTGCTGTGCCTCTTGCATGTTTCTCTTTATTGTTTCATGCACTCTTGCACCACCTTGCTGTGCCTCTTGCACGCTTCTCTTTACTGTTTCATGCGCTCTTGTACCCTCTTACCACCTTGTTGTGCTTCTTGCACGCTTCTATTTATTGTTTCATGCACTCTTGCACCCTCTTGCCACCCTGCTGTGCCTCTTGCACGCTTCTCTATACTGTTTCATGCGCTCTTGTACCCTCTTGCCACCTTGCTGTGCCTCTTGCATGTTTCTCTTTACTGTTTCATGCACTCTTGCACCACGTTGCTGTGCCTCTTGCACGCTTCTCTTTACTGTTTCATGTGGTCTTGCCCCCTCTTGCCACCTTGTTGTGCCTCTTGCACGCTTTTCTTTACTGTTTCATGCGCTCTTGCACCCTCTTGCCATCTTGCTGTGACTCTTGCACGCTTCTCTTTACTAATTTATGCACTCTTGCACCCTCTTGCCATGTTGCTGTGCCTCTTGCACGCTACTCTTTACTGTTTCATGCGGACTTGCACCCTCTTGCCACCTTGCTGTGCCTCTTGCACGCTTCTCTTTACTGTTTCATGTATTCTTGCACCCTCTTGACACCTTGCTGTGCCTCTTGCATGCTTCGCTTTACTGTTTCATGCACTCTTGCACCCTCTTGCCACGTTGCTGTGCCTCTTGCACACTTCTCTTTACTGTTTCATGCATTCTTTCGCCCTCTTGCCACCTTGCTGTGCCTCTTGCACGCTTCCCTTTACTGTTTCATGCGCTCTTGCACCCTCTTGCCAACTTGCTGTGCCTCTTGCACGCTTCTCTTTACTGTTTCATGCGCTGTTGCACCCTTTTGCCACCTTGCTGTGCCTCTATCACGCTTCTCTTTACTGTTTCATGAGCTCTTGCACCCTCTTGCCACTTTGCTGTGCCTCTTGCACGCTTCTCTTTACTGTTTCATGCACTCTTGCACCCTCTTGCCACCTTGCTGTGCCTCTTGCACGCTTCTCTTTACTGTTTCATGCAGTCTTGCACCTTCTTGTCACCTTGTTGTGCCTCTTGCACGCTTTTCTTTACTGTTTCATGCGCTCTTGACCCTCTTGCCACCTTACTGTGCCTCTTGCATGCTTCTCTTTACTGTTTCATGAGCTCTTGCACCCTCTTGCCACCTTGCTGTGCCTCTTGCACGCTTATCTTTACTATGTCATGCACTCTTGCACCCTCTTGCCAGCTTGCTGTGCCTCTTGCACGCTTCTGTTTACTGTTTCATGCATTCTTGCACCCTCTTGCCACCTTGCTGTGTCTCTTGCACGCTTCTCTTTACTGTTTCATGCGGTCTTGCACCCTCTTGCCACCTTGTTGTGCCTCTTGCACGCTTTTCTTTACTGTTTCATGCACACTTGTACCCTCTTGCCACCTTGTTGTGCCGCTTGCACGCTTCTATTTATTGTTTCATGCGCTCTTGCACCCTCTTGCCACCTTGCTGTGCCTCTTGCACACTTCTCTTTACTGTTTCAAGTGCTCTTGTACCCTCTTGCCACCTTGCTGTGCCTCTTGCACGCTTCTCTTTACTGTTTCATGCACTCTTGCACCCTCTTGCCACCTTGCTGTGCCTCTTGCACGCTTCTCTTTACTGTTTCATGCGCTCTTGCATCCTCTTGCCACGTTGCTGTGCCTCTTGCACGCTTCTCTTTACTGTTTCATGCGCTCTTGCACCCTTTTGCCAGCTTGCTGTGCCTCTATCACGCTTCTCTTTACTGTTTCATGAGCTCTTGCACCCTCTTGCCACCTTGCTGTGCCTCTTGCATGCATCTCTTTACTGTTTCATGCACTCTTGCACCCTCTTGCCACCTTGCTGTGCCTCTTGCACGCATCTCTTTACTGTTTCATGCAGTCTTGCACCCTCTTGTCACCTTGTTGTGCCTCTTACAGGCTTCTCTTTTCTGTTTCATGCGCTCTTGTACCCTCTTGCCACCTTGTTGTGCTTCTTGCACGCTTCTATTTATTGTTTCATGCGCTCTTGCACCCTCTTGCCACCTTGCTGTGGCTCTTGCACACTTCTCTTTACTGTTTCATGCGCTCTTGTACCCTCTTGCCACCTTGCTGTGCCTCTTGCATGTTTCTCTTTCATGTTTCATGCACTCTTGCACCACCTTGCTGTGCCTCTTGCACGCTTCTCTTTACTGTTTCATGCACTCTTACACCCTCTTGCCACTTTGCTTTGCCTCTTGCATGCTTCTCTTTACTATTTCATGCGCTCTTGCACCCTCTTGCCACCTTGCTGTGCCTCTTGCACGCTTCTCTTTACTGTTTCATGCGCTCTTGCACCCTTTTGCCACCTTGCTGTGCCTCTATCACGCTTCTCTTTACTGTTTCATGAGCTCTTGCACCCTTTTGCCACCTTGCTGAGCCTCTTGTATGCTTCTCTTTACTGTTTCATGCACTCTTGCACCCTCTTGCCACCTTGCTGTGCCTCTTGCACTCATCTCTTTACTGTTTCATGCAGTCTTGCACCCTCTTGTCACCTTGTTGTGTATCTTACAGGCTTCTCTTTTCTGTTTCATGCGCTCTTGTACCCTCTTGCCACCTTGTTGTGCTTCTTGCACGCTTCTATTTATTGTTTCATGCGCTCTTGCACCCTCTTGCCACCTTGCTGTGGCTCTTGCACACTTCTCTTTACTGTTTCATGCGCTCTTGTACCCTCTTGCCACCGTGCTGTGCCTCTTGCATGTTTCTCTTTCCTGTTTCATGCACTCTTGCACCACCTTGCTGTGCCTCTTGCACGCTTCTCTTTACTGTTTCATGCATTCTTGCACCCTCTTGCCACCTTGCTGTGTCTCTTGCACGCTTCTCTTTACTGTTTCATGCGGTCTTGCACCCTCTTGCCACCTTGTTGTGCCTCTTGCACGCTTTTCTTTACTGTTTCATGCACACTTGTACCCTCTTGCCACCTTGTTGTGCCTCTTGCATGCTTCTCTTTACTGTTTCATGCGGTCTTGCACACTCTTGCCACCTTGATGTGCCTCTTGCACGCTTTTCTTTACTGTTTCATGCACACTTGTACCCTCTTGCCACCTTGTTGTGCCTCTTGCACGCTTCTCTTTACTGTTTCATGCGGTCTTGCACACTCTTGCCACCTTGTTGTGCCTCTTGCACGCTTTTCTTTACTGTTTCATGCACTCTTGCAATGTTGCTGTGCCTCTTGCACGCTTCTCTTTACTGTTTCATGCGCTCTTGCACCCTCTTGCCACCTTGCTGTGCCTCTTGCACGCTTCTCTTTACTGTTTCATGCAGTCTTGCACCCTCTTGTCACCTTGTTGTGCCTCTTACAGGCTTCTCTTTTCTGTTTCATGCGCTCTTGTACCCTCTTGCCACCTTGTTGTGCTTCTTGCACGCTTCTATTTATTGTTTCATGCGCTCTTGCACCCTCTTGCCACCTTGCTGTGGCTCTTGCACACTTCTCTTTACTGTTTCATGCGCTCTTGTACCCTCTTGCCACCGTGCTGTGCCTCTTGCATGTTTCTCTTTCCTGTTTCATGCACTCTTGCACCACCTTGCTGTGCCTCTTGCACGCTTCTCTTTACTGTTTCATGCATTCTTGCACCCTCTTGCCACCTTGTTGTGACTCTTGCACGCTTTTCTTTACTGTTTCATGCACACTTGTACCCTCTTGCCACCTTGTTGTGCCTCTTGCACGCTTCTCTTTACTGTTTCATGCGGTCTTGCACACTCTTGCCACCTTGTTGTGCCTCTTGCACGCTTTTCTTTACTGTTTCATGCACTCTTGCAATGTTGCTGTGCCTCTTGCACGCTTCTCTTTACTGTTTCATGCGCTCTTGCACCCTCTTGCCACCTTGCTGTGCCTCTTGCACTCATCTCTTTACTGTTTCATGCAGTCTTGCACCCTCTTGTCACCTTGTTGTGTATCTTACAGGCTTCTCTTTTCTGTTTCATGCGCTCTTGTACCCTCTTGCCACCTTGTTGTGCTTCTTGCACGCTTCTATTTATTGTTTCATGCGCTCTTGCACCCTCTTGCCACCTTGCTGTGGCTCTTGCACACTTCTCTTTACTGTTTCATGCGCTCTTGTACCCTCTTGCCACCGTGCTGTGCCTCTTGCATGTTTCTCTTTCCTGTTTCATGCACTCTTGCACCACCTTGCTGTGCCTCTTGCACGCTTCTCTTTACTGTTTCATGCATTCTTGCACCCTCTTGCCACCTTGCTGTGTCTCTTGCACGCTTCTCTTTACTGTTTCATGCGGTCTTGCACCCTCTTGCCACCTTGTTGTGCCTCTTGCACGCTTTTCTTTACTGTTTCATGCACACTTGTACCCTCTTGCCACCTTGTTGTGCCTCTTGCATGCTTCTCTTTACTGTTTCATGCGGTCTTGCACACTCTTGCCACCTTGATGTGCCTCTTGCACGCTTTTCTTTACTGTTTCATGCACACTTGTACCCTCTTGCCACCTTGTTGTGCCTCTTGCACGCTTCTCTTTACTGTTTCATGCGGTCTTGCACACTCTTGCCACCTTGTTGTGCCTCTTGCACGCTTTTCTTTACTGTTTCATGCACTCTTGCAATGTTGCTGTGCCTCTTGCACGCTTCTCTTTACTGTTTCATGCGCTCTTGCACCCTCTTGCCACCTTGCTGTGCCTCTTGCACGCTTCTCTTTACTGTTTCATGCAGTCTTGCACCCTCTTGTCACCTTGTTGTGCCTCTTACAGGCTTCTCTTTTCTGTTTCATGCGCTCTTGTACCCTCTTGCCACCTTGTTGTGCTTCTTGCACGCTTCTATTTATTGTTTCATGCGCTCTTGCACCCTCTTGCCACCTTGCTGTGGCTCTTGCACACTTCTCTTTACTGTTTCATGCGCTCTTGTACCCTCTTGCCACCGTGCTGTGCCTCTTGCATGTTTCTCTTTCCTGTTTCATGCACTCTTGCACCACCTTGCTGTGCCTCTTGCACGCTTCTCTTTACTGTTTCATGCATTCTTGCACCCTCTTGCCACCTTGTTGTGCCTCTTGCACGCTTTTCTTTACTGTTTCATGCACACTTGTACCCTCTTGCCACCTTGTTGTGCCTCTTGCACGCTTCTCTTTACTGTTTCATGCGGTCTTGCACACTCTTGCCACCTTGTTGTGCCTCTTGCACGCTTCTCTTTACTGTTTCATGCGCTCTTGCACCCTCTTGCCACCTTGCTGTGCCTCTTGCACGCTTCTCTTTACTGTTTCACGCGCTCTTGCACCCTTTTGCCACCTTGCTGTGCCTCTATCACGCTTCTCTTTACTGTTTCATGAGCTCTTGCACCCTTTTGCCACCTTGCTGTGCCTCTTGCATGCTTCTCTTTACTGTTTCATGCACTCTTGCACCCTCTTGCCACCTTGCTGTGTCTCTTGCACGCTTTTCTTTACTGTTTCATGCACACTTGTACCCTCTTGCCACCTTGTTGTGCCGCTTGCACGCTTCTATTTATTGTTTCATGCGCTCTTGCACGCTCTTGCCACCTTGCTGTGCCTCTTGCACACTTCTCTTTACTGTTTCAAGTGCTCTTGTACCCTCTTGCCACCTTGCTGTGCCTCTTGCACGCTTCTCTTTACTGTTTCATGCACTCTTGCACCCTCTTGCCACCTTGCTGTGCCTCTTGCACGCTTCTCTTTACTGTTTCATGCGGTCTTGCACACTCTTGCCACCTTGTTGTGCCTCTTGCACGCTTTTCTTTACTGTTTCATGCACTCTTGCAATGTTGCTGTGCCTCTTGCACGCTTCTCTTTACTGTTTCATGCGGACCTGCACCCTCTTGCCACCTTGCTGTGCCTCTTGCACGCTTCTCTTTACTGTTTCATGCGCTCTTGCACCCTCTTGCCACCTTGCTGTGCCTCTTGCACGCTTCTCTTTACTATTTCATGCATTCTTGCACCATCTTGCCATCTTGCTGTGCCTCTTGCACGCTTCTCTTTACTGTTTCATGCGCTCTTGCACCCTCTTGCCACCTTGCTGTGCCTCTTGCATGCTTCTCTTTACTGTTTCATGCGCTCTTGCATCCTCTTGCCACGTTGCTGTGCCTCTTGCACGCTTCTCTTTACTGTTTCATGCGCTCTTGCACCCTTTTGCCACCTTGCTGTGCCTCTATCACGCTTCTCTTTACTGTTTCTTGAGCTCTTGCACCCTCTTGCCACCTTGCTGTGCCTCTTGCATGCATCTCTTTACTGTTTCATGCACTCTTGCACCCTCTTGCCACCTTGCTGTGCCTCTTGCACGCATCTCTTTACTGTTTCATGCAGTCTTGCACCCTCTTGTCACCTTGTTGTGCCTCTTACAGGCTACTCTTTTCTGTTTCATGCGCTCTTGTACCCTCTTGCCACCTTGTTGTGCTTCTTGCACGCTTCTATTTATTGTTTCATGCGCTCTTGCACCCTCTTGCCACCTTGCTGTGGCTCTTGCACACTTCTCTTTACTATTTCATGCGCTCTTGTACCCTCTTGCCACCTTGCTGTGCCTCTTGCATGTTTCTCTTTCATGTTTCATGCACTCTTGCACCACCTTGCTGTGCCTCTTGCACGCTTCTCTTTACTGTTTCATGCACTCTTACACCCTCTTGCCACTTTGCTTTGCCTCTTGCATGCTTCTCTTTACTGTTTCATGCGCTCTTGCACCCTCTTGCCACCTTGCTGTGCCTCTTGCACGCTTCTCTTTACTGTTTCATGCGCTCTTGCACCCTTTTGCCACCTTGCTGTGCCTCTATCACGCTTCTCTTTACTGTTTCATGAGCTCTTGCACCCTTTTGCCACCTTGCTGTGCCTCTTGCATGCTTCTCTTTACTGTTTCATGCACTCTTGCACCCTCTTGCCACCTTGCTGTGCCTCTTGCACTCATCTCTTTACTGTTTCATGCAGTCTTGCACCCTCTTGTCACCTTGTTGTGCCTCTTACAGGCTTCTCTTTTCTGTTTCATGCGCTCTTGTACCCTCTTGCCACCTTGTTGTGCTTCTTGCACGCTTCTATTTATTGTTTCATGCGCTCTTGCACCCTCTTGCCACCTTGCTGTGGCTCTTGCACACTTCTCTTTACTGTTTCATGCGCTCTTGTACCCTCTTGCCACCGTGCTGTGCCTCTTGCATGTTTCTCTTTCCTGTTTCATGCACTCTTGCACCACCTTGCTGTGCCTCTTGCACGCTTCTCTTTACTGTTTCATGCATTCTTGCACCCTCTTGCCACCTTGCTGTGTCTCTTGCACGCTTCTCTTTACTGTTTCATGCGGTCTTGCACCCTCTTGCCACCTTGTTGTGCCTCTTGCACGCTTTTCTTTACTGTTTCATGCACACTTGTACCCTCTTGCCACCTTGTTGTGCCTCTTGCACGCTTCTCTTTACTGTTTCATGCGGTCTTGCACACTCTTGCCACCTTGATGTGCCTCTTGCACGCTTTTCTTTACTGTTTCATGCACACTTGTACCCTCTTGCCACCTTGTTGTGCCTCTTGCACGCTTCTCTTTACTGTTTCATGCGGTCTTGCACACTCTTGCCACCTTGTTGTGCCTCTTGCACGCTTTTCTTTACTGTTTCATGCACTCTTGCAATGTTGCTGTGCCTCTTGCACGCTTCTCTTTACTGTTTCATGCGCTCTTGCACCCTCTTGCCACCTTGCTGTGCCTCTTGCACGCTTCTCTTTACTGTTTCATGCAGTCTTGCACCCTCTTGTCACCTTGTTGTGCCTCTTACAGGCTTCTCTTTTCTGTTTCATGCGCTCTTGTACCCTCTTGCCACCTTGTTGTGCTTCTTGCACGCTTCTATTTATTGTTTCATGCGCTCTTGCACCCTCTTGCCACCTTGCTGTGGCTCTTGCACACTTCTCTTTACTGTTTCATGTGCTCTTGTACCCTCTTGCCACCGTGCTGTGCCTCTTGCATGTTTCTCTTTCCTGTTTCATGCACTCTTGCACCACCTTGCTGTGCCTCTTGCACGCTTCTCTTTACTGTTTCATGCATTCTTGCACCCTCTTGCCACCTTGCTGTGTCTCTTGCACGCTTCTCTTTACTGTTTCATGCGGTCTTGCACCCTCTTGCCACCTTGTTGTGCCTCTTGCACCCTTTTCTTTACTGTTTCATGCACACTTGTACCCTCTTGCCACCTTGTTGTGCCTCTTGCACGCTTCTCTTTACTGTTTCATGCGGTCTTGCACACTCTTGCCACCTTGTTGTGCCTCTTGCACGCTTTTCTTTACTGTTTCATGCACTCTTGCAATGTTGCTGTGCCTCTTGCACGCTTCTCTTTACTGTTTCATGCGCTCTTGCACCCTCTTGCCACCTTGCTGTGCCTCTTGCACGCTTCTCTTTACTGTTTCACGCGCTCTTGCACCCTTTTGCCACCTTGCTGTGCCTCTATCACGCTTCTCTTTACTGTTTCATGAGCTCTTGCACCCTTTTGCCACCTTGCTGTGCCTCTTGCATGCTTCTCTTTACTGTTTCATGCACTCTTGCACCCTCTTGCCACCTTGCTGTGCCTCTTGCACTCATCTCTTTACTGTTTCATGCAGTCTTGCACCCTCTTGTCACCTTGTTGTGCCTCTTACAGGCTTCTCTTTTCTGTTTCATGCGCTCTTGTACCCTCTTGCCACCTTGTTGTGCTTCTTGCACGCTTCTATTTATTGTTTCATGCGCTCTTGCACCCTCTTGCCACCTTGCTGTGGCTCTTGCATGTTTCTCTTTCCTGTTTCATGCACTCTTGCACCACCTTGCTGTGCCTCTTGCACGCTTCTCTTTACTGTTTCATGCACTCTTACACCCTCTTGCCACTTTGCTTTGCCTCTTGCATGCTTCTCTTTACTGTTTCATGCGCTCTTGCACCCTCTTGCCACCTTGCTGTGCCTCTTGCACGCTTCTCTTTACTGTTTCATGCGCTCTTGCACCCTTTTGCCACCTTGCTGTGCCTCTATCACGCTTCTCTTTACTGTTTCATGAGCTCTTGCACCCTTTTGCCACCTTGCTGTGCCTCTTGCATGCTTCTCTTTACTGTTTCATGCACTCTTGCACCCTCTTGCCACCTTGCTGTGCCTCTTGCACTCATCTCTTTACTGTTTCATGCAGTCTTGCACCCTCTTGTCACCTTGTTGTGCCTCTTACAGGCTTCTCTTTTCTGTTTCATGCGCTCTTGTACCCTCTTGCCACCTTGTTGTGCTTCTTGCACGCTTCTATTTATCGTTTCATGCGCTCTTGCACCCTCTTGCCACCTTGCTGTGGCTCTTGCACACTTCTCTTTACTGTTTCATGCGCTCTTGTACCCTCTTGCCACCGTGCTGTGCCTCTTGCATGTTTCTCTTTCCTGTTTCATGCACTCTTGCACCACCTTGCTGTGCCTCTTGCACGCTTCTCTTTACTGTTTCATGCATTCTTGCACCCTCTTGCCACCTTGCTGTGTCTCTTGCACGCTTCTCTTTACTGTTTCATGCGGTCTTGCACCCTCTTGCCACCTTGTTGTGCCTCTTGCTAGCTTTTCTTTACTGTTTCATGCACACTTGTACCCTCTTGCCACCTTGTTGTGCCTCTTGCACGCTTCTCTTTACTGTTTCATGCGGTCTTGCACACTCTTGCCACCTTGCTGTGCCTCTTGCATGTTTCTCTTTCATGTTTCATGCACTCTTGCACCACCTTGCTGTGCCTCTTGCACGCTTCTCTTTACTGTTTCATGCACTCTTACACCCTCTTGCCACTTTGCTTTGCCTCTTGCATGCTTCTCTTTACTGTTTCATGCGCTCTTGCACCCTCTTGCCACCTTGCTGTGCCTCTTGCACGCTTCTCTTTACTGTTTCATGCGCTCTTGCACCCTTTTGCCACCTTGCTGTGCCTCTATCACGCTTCTCTTTACTGTTTCATGAGCTCTTGCACCCTTTTGCCACCTTGCTGTGCCTCTTGCATGCTTCTCTTTACTGTTTCATGCACTCTTGCACCCTCTTGCCACCTTGCTGTGCCTCTTGCACTCATCTCTTTACTGTTTCATGCAGTCTTGCACCCTCTTGTCACCTTGTTGTGCCTCTTACAGGCTTCTCTTTTCTGTTTCATGCGCTCTTGTACCCTCTTGCCACCTTGTTGTGCTTCTTGCACGCTTCTATTTATTGTTTCATGCGCTCTTACACCCTCTTGCCACCTTGCTGTGGCTCTTGCACACTTCTCTTTACTGTTTCATGCGCTCTTGTACCCTCTTGCCACCGTGCTGTGCCTCTTGCATGTTTCTCTTTCCTGTTTCATGCACTCTTGCACCACCTTGCTGTGCCTCTTGCACGCTTCTCTTTACTGTTTCATGCATTCTTGCACCCTCTTGCCACCTTGCTGTGTCTCTTGCACGCTTCTCTTTACTGTTTCATGCGGTCTTGCACCCTCTTGCCACCTTGTTGTGCCTCTTGCACGCTTTTCTTTACTGTTTCATGCACACTTGTACCCTCTTGCCACCTTGCTGTGCCTCTTGCACGCTTCTCTTTACTGTTTCATGCGGTCTTGCACACTCTTGCCCCCTTGATGTGCCTCTTGCACGCTTTTCTTTACTGTTTCATGCACACTTGTACCCTCTTGCCACCTTGTTGTGCCTCTTGCACGCTTCTCTTTACTGTTTCATGCGGTCTTGCACACTCTTGCCACCTTGTTGTGCCTCTTGCACGCTTTTCTTTACTGTTTCATGCACTCTTGCAATGTTGCTGTGCCTCTTGCACGCTTCTCTTTACTGTTTCATGCGCTCTTGCACCCTCTTGCCACCTTGCTGTGCCTCTTGCACGCTTCTCTTTACTGTTTCATGCAGTCTTGCACCCTCTTGTCACCTTGTTGTGCCTCTTACAGGCTTCTCTTTTCTGTTTCATGCGCTCTTGTACCCTCTTGCCACCTTGTTGTGCTTCTTGCACGCTTCTATTTATTGTTTCATGCACTCTTGCACCCTCTTGCCACCTTGCTGTGGCTCTTGCACACTTCTCTTTACTGTTTCATGCGCTCTTGTACCCTCTTGCCACCGTGCTGTGCCTCTTGCACGCTTCTCTTTACTGTTTCATGCGGTCTTGCACACTCTTGCCCCCTTGATGTGCCTCTTGCACGCTTTTCTTTACTGTTTCATGCACACTTGTACCCTCTTGCCACCTTGCTGTGCCTCCGGCACGCTTCTCTTTACTGTATCATGCGCTCTTGCACCCTCTTGCCACCTTGCTGTGCCTCTTGCACGCTTCTCTTTACTGTTTCATGCACTCTTGCACCCTCTTGCCACCTTGCTGTGCCTCTTGCATGCTTCTCTTTACTGTTTCATGCACTCTTGCACCCTCTTGCCACCTTGCTGTGCCTCTTGCACTCATCTCTTTACTGTTTCATGCAGTCTTGCACCCTCTTGTCACCTTGTTGTGCCTCTTACAGGCTTCTCTTTTCTGTTTCATGCGCTCTTGTACCCTCTTGCCACCTTGTTGTGCTTCTTGCACGCTTCTATTTATTGTTTCATGCGCTCTTGCACCCTCTTGCCACCTTGCTGTGGCTCTTGCATGTTTCTCTTTCCTGTTTCATGCACTCTTGCACCACCTTGCTGTGCCTCTTGCACGCTTCTCTTTACTGTTTCATGCACTCTTACACCCTCTTGCCACTTTGCTTTGCCTCTTGCATGCTTCTCTTTACTGTTTCATGCGCTCTTGCACCCTCTTGCCACCTTGCTGTGCCTCTTGCACGCTTCTCTTTACTGTTTCATGCGCTCTTGCACCCTTTTGCCACCTTGCTGTGCCTCTATCACGCTTCTCTTTACTGTTTCATGAGCTCTTGCACCCTTTTGCCACCTTGCTGTGCCTCTTGCATGCTTCTCTTTACTGTTTCATGCACTCTTGCACCCTCTTGCCACCTTGCTGTGCCTCTTGCACTCATCTCTTTACTGTTTCATGCAGTCTTGCACCCTCTTGTCACCTTGTTGTGCCTCTTACAGGCTTCTCTTTTCTGTTTCATGCGCTCTTGTACCCTCTTGCCACCTTGTTGTGCTTCTTGCACGCTTCTATTTATTGTTTCATGCGCTCTTGCACCCTCTTGCCACCTTGCTGTGGCTCTTGCACACTTCTCTTTACTGTTTCATGCGCTCTTGTACCCTCTTGCCACCGTGCTGTGCCTCTTGCATGTTTCTCTTTCCTGTTTCATGCACTCTTGCACCACCTTGCTGTGCCTCTTGCACGCTTCTCTTTACTGTTTCATGCATTCTTGCACCCTCTTGCCACCTTGCTGTGTCTCTTGCACGCTTCTCTTTACTGTTTCATGCGGTCTTGCACCCTCTTGCCACCTTGTTGTGCCTCTTGCTAGCTTTTCTTTACTGTTTCATGCACACTTGTACCCTCTTGCCACCTTGTTGTGCCTCTTGCACGCTTCTCTTTACTGTTTCATGCGGTCTTGCACACTCTTGCCACCTTGCTGTGCCTCTTGCATGTTTCTCTTTCATGTTTCATGCACTCTTGCACCACCTTGCTGTGCCTCTTGCACGCTTCTCTTTACTGTTTCATGCACTCTTACACCCTCTTGCCACTTTGCTTTGCCTCTTGCATGCTTCTCTTTACTGTTTCATGCGCTCTTGCACCCTCTTGCCACCTTGCTGTGCCTCTTGCACGCTTCTCTTTACTGTTTCATGCGCTCTTGCACCCTTTTGCCACCTTGCTGTGCCTCTATCACGCTTCTCTTTACTGTTTCATGAGCTCTTGCACCCTTTTGCCACCTTGCTGTGCCTCTTGCATGCTTCTCTTTACTGTTTCATGCACTCTTGCACCCTCTTGCCACCTTGCTGTGCCTCTTGCACTCATCTCTTTACTGTTTCATGCAGTCTTGCACCCTCTTGTCACCTTGTTGTGCCTCTTACAGGCTTCTCTTTTCTGTTTCATGCGCTCTTGTACCCTCTTGCCACCTTGTTGTGCTTCTTGCACGCTTCTATTTATTGTTTCATGCGCTCTTACACCCTCTTGCCACCTTGCTGTGGCTCTTGCACACTTCTCTTTACTGTTTCATGCGCTCTTGTACCCTCTTGCCACCGTGCTGTGCCTCTTGCATGTTTCTCTTTCCTGTTTCATGCACTCTTGCACCACCTTGCTGTGCCTCTTGCACGCTTCTCTTTACTGTTTCATGCATTCTTGCACCCTCTTGCCACCTTGCTGTGTCTCTTGCACGCTTCTCTTTACTGTTTCATGCGGTCTTGCACCCTCTTGCCACCTTGTTGTGCCTCTTGCACGCTTTTCTTTACTGTTTCATGCACACTTGTACCCTCTTGCCACCTTGCTGTGCCTCTTGCACGCTTCTCTTTACTGTTTCATGCGGTCTTGCACACTCTTGCCCCCTTGATGTGCCTCTTGCACGCTTTTCTTTACTGTTTCATGCACACTTGTACCCTCTTGCCACCTTGTTGTGCCTCTTGCACGCTTCTCTTTACTGTTTCATGCGGTCTTGCACACTCTTGCCACCTTGTTGTGCCTCTTGCACGCTTTTCTTTACTGTTTCATGCACTCTTGCAATGTTGCTGTGCCTCTTGCACGCTTCTCTTTACTGTTTCATGCGCTCTTGCACCCTCTTGCCACCTTGCTGTGCCTCTTGCACGCTTCTCTTTACTGTTTCATGCAGTCTTGCACCCTCTTGTCACCTTGTTGTGCCTCTTACAGGCTTCTCTTTTCTGTTTCATGCGCTCTTGTACCCTCTTGCCACCTTGTTGTGCTTCTTGCACGCTTCTATTTATTGTTTCATGCACTCTTGCACCCTCTTGCCACCTTGCTGTGGCTCTTGCACACTTCTCTTTACTGTTTCATGCGCTCTTGTACCCTCTTGCCACCGTGCTGTGCCTCTTGCATGTTTCTCTTTCCTGTTTCATGCTCTCTTGCACCACCTTGCTGTGCCTCTTGCACGCTTCTCTTTACTGTTTAATGCATTCTTGCACCCTCTTGCCACCTTGCTGTGTCTCTTGCACGCTTCTCTTTACTGTTTCATGCGGTCTTGCACCCTCTTGCCACCTTGTTGTGCCTCTTGCACGCTTTTCTTTACTGTTTCATGCACACTTGTACCCTCTTGCCACCTTGTTGTGCCTCTTGCACGCTTCTCTTTACTGTTTCATGCGGTCTTGCACACTCTTGCCACCTTGTTGTGCCTCTTGCACGCTTTTCTTTACTGTTTCATGCACTCTTGTAATGTTGCTGTGCCTCTTGCACGCTTCTCTTTACTGTTTCATGCGCTCTTGCACCCTCTTGCCACCTTGCTGTGCCTCTTGCACGCTTCTCTTTACTGTTTCACGTGCTCTTGCACCCTTTTGCCACCTTGCTGTGCCTCTTGCACGCTTCTCTTTACTGTTTCATGCGCTCTTGCACCCTCTTGCCACCTTGCTGTGCCTCTTGCACGCTTCTCTTTACTGTTTCACGTGCTCTTGCACCCTCTTGCCACCTTGCTGTGCCTCTTGCACGCTTCTCTTTACTGTTTCACGTGCTCTTGCACCCTCTTGCCACCTTGCTGTGCCTCTTGCATGTTTCTCTTTCCTGTTTCATGCACTCTTGCACCACCTTACTGTGCCTCTTGCACGCTTCTCTTTACTTTATCATGCACTCTTGCACACTCTTGCCACCTTGCTGTGCCTCTTGCACGCTTCTCTTTACTGTTTCATGCACTCTTGCACCCTCTTGCCACCTTGCTGTGCCTCTTGCACGCTTCTCTTTACTGTTTCATGCGCTCTTGCACCCTTTTGCCACCTTGCTGTGCCTCTATCACGCTTCTCTTTACTGTTTCATGAGCTCTTGCACCCTTTTGCCACCTTGCTGTGCCTCTTGCATGCTTCTCTTTACTGTTTCATGCACTCTTGCACCCTCTTGCCACCTTGCTGTGCCTCTTGCACTCATCTCTTTACTGTTTCATGCAGTCTTGCACCCTCTTGTCACCTTGTTGTGCCTCTTACAGGCTTCTCTTTTCTGTTTCATGCGCTCTTTTACCCTCTTGCCACCTTGTTGTGCTTCTTGCACGCTTCTATTTATTGTTTCATGCGCTCTTGCACCCTCTTGCCACCTTGCTGTGGCTCTTGCACACTTCTCTTTACTGTTTCATGCGCTCTTGTACCCTCTTGCCACCGTGCTGTGCCTCTTGCATGTTTCTCTTTCCTGTTTCATGCACTCTTGCACCACCTTGCTGTGCCTCTTGCACGCTTCTCTTTACTGTTTCATGCATTCTTGCACCCTCTTGCCACCTTGCTGTGTCTCTTGCACGCTTCTCTTTACTGTTTCATGCGGTCTTGCACCCTCTTGCCACCTTGTTGTGCCTCTTGCTAGCTTTTCTTTACTGTTTCATGCACACTTGTACCCTCTTGCCACCTTGTTGTGCCTCTTGCACGCTTCTCTTTACTGTTTCATGCGGTCTTGCACACTCTTGCCACCTTGCTGTGCCTCTTGCATGTTTCTCTTTCATGTTTCATGCACTCTTGCACCACCTTGCTGTGCCTCTTGCACGCTTCTCTTTACTGTTTCATGCACTCTTACACCCTCTTGCCACTTTGCTTTGCCTCTTGCATGCTTCTCTTTACTGTTTCATGCGCTCTTGCACCCTCTTGCCACCTTGCTGTGCCTCTTGCACGCTTCTCTTTACTGTTTCATGCGCTCTTGCACCCTTTTGCCACCTTGCTGTGCCTCTATCACGCTTCTCTTTACTGTTTCATGAGCTCTTGCACCCTTTTGCCACCTTGCTGTGCCTCTTGCATGCTTCTCTTTACTGTTTCATGCACTCTTGCACCCTCTTGCCACCTTGCTGTGCCTCTTGCACTCATCTCTTTACTGTTTCATGCAGTCTTGCACCCTCTTGTCACCTTGTTGTGCCTCTTACAGGCTTCTCTTTTCTGTTTCATGCGCTCTTGTACCCTCTTGCCACCTTGTTGTGCTTCTTGCACGCTTCTATTTATTGTTTCATGCGCTCTTACACCCTCTTGCCACCTTGCTGTGGCTCTTGCACACTTCTCTTTACTGTTTCATGCGCTCTTGTACCCTCTTGCCACCGTGCTGTGCCTCTTGCATGTTTCTCTTTCCTGTTTCATGCACTCTTGCACCACCTTGCTGTGCCTCTTGCACGCTTCTCTTTACTGTTTCATGCATTCTTGCACCCTCTTGCCACCTTGCTGTGTCTCTTGCACGCTTCTCTTTACTGTTTCATGCGGTCTTGCACCCTCTTGCCACCTTGTTGTGCCTCTTGCACGCTTTTCTTTACTGTTTCATGCACACTTGTACCCTCTTGCCACCTTGCTGTGCCTCTTGCACGCTTCTCTTTACTGTTTCATGCGGTCTTGCACACTCTTGCCCCCTTGATGTGCCTCTTGCACGCTTTTCTTTACTGTTTCATGCACACTTGTACCCTCTTGCCACCTTGTTGTGCCTCTTGCACGCTTCTCTTTACTGTTTCATGCGGTCTTGCACACTCTTGCCACCTTGTTGTGCCTCTTGCACGCTTTTCTTTACTGTTTCATGCACTCTTGCAATGTTGCTGTGCCTCTTGCACGCTTCTCTTTACTGTTTCATGTGCTCTTGCACCCTCTTGCCACCTTGCTGTGCCTCTTGCACGCTTCTCTTTACTGTTTCATGCAGTCTTGCACCCTCTTGTCACCTTGTTGTGCCTCTTACAGGCTTCTCTTTTCTGTTTCATGCGCTCTTGTACCCTCTTGCCACCTTGTTGTGCTTCTTGCACGCTTCTATTTATTGTTTCATGCACTCTTGCACCCTCTTGCCACCTTGCTGTGGCTCTTGCACACTTCTCTTTACTGTTTCATGCGCTCTTCTACCCTCTTGCCACCGTGCTGTGCCTCTTGCATGTTTCTCTTTCCTGTTTCATGCACTCTTGCACCACCTTGCTGTGCCTCTTGCACGCTTCTCTTTACTGTTTAATGCATTCTTGCACCCTCTTGCCACCTTGCTGTGTCTCTTGCACGCTTCTCTTTACTGTTTCATGCGGTCTTGCACCCTCTTGCCACCTTGTTGTGCCTCTTGCACGCTTTTCTTTACTGTTTCATGCACACTTGTACCCTTTTGCCACCTTGTTGTGCCTCTTGCACGCTTCTCTTTACTGTTTCATGCGGTCTTGCACACTCTTGCCACCTTGTTGTGCCTCTTGCACGCTTTTCTTTACTGTTTCATGCACTCTTGTAATGTTGCTGTGCCTCTTGCACGCTTCTCTTTACTGTTTCATGCGCTCTTGCACCCTCTTGCCACCTTGCTGTGCCTCTTGCACGCTTCTCTTTACTGTTTCACGTGCTCTTGCACCCTTTTGCCACCTTGCTGTGCCTCTATCACGCTTCTCTTTACTGTTTCATGAGCTCTTGCACCCTTTTGCCACCTTGCTGTGCCTCTTGCATGCTTCTCTTTACTGTTTCATGCACTCTTGCACCCTCTTGCCACCTTGCTGTGCCTCTTGCACTCATCTCTTTACTGTTTCATGCAGTCTTGCACCCTCTTGTCACCTTGTTGTGCCTCTTACAGGCTTCTCTTTTCTGTTTCATGCGCTCTTGTACCCTCTTGCCACCTTGTTGTGCTTCTTGCACGCTTCTATTTATTGTTTCATGCGCTCTTGCACCCTCTTGCCACCTTGCTGTGGCTCTTGCATGTTTCTCTTTCCTGTTTCATGCACTCTTGCACCACCTTGCTGTGCCTCTTGCACGCTTCTCTTTACTGTTTCATGCACTCTTACACCCTCTTGCCACTTTGCTTTGCCTCTTGCATGCTTCTCTTTACTGTTTCATGCGCTCTTGCACCCTCTTGCCACCTTGCTGTGCCTCTTGCACGCTTCTCTTTGCTGTTTCATGCGCTCTTGCACCCTTTTGCCACCTTGCTGTGCCTCTATCACGCTTCTCTTTACTGTTTCATGAGCTCTTGCACCCTTTTGCCACCTTGCTGTGCCTCTTGCATGCTTCTCTTTACTGTTTCATGCACTCTTGCACCCTCTTGCCACCTTGCTGTGCCTCTTGCACTCATCTCTTTACTGTTTCATGCAGTCTTGCACCCTCTTGTCACCTTGTTGTGCCTCTTACAGGCTTCTCTTTTCTGTTTCATGCGCTCTTGTACCCTCTTGCCACCTTGTTGTGCTTCTTGCACGCTTCTATTTATTGTTTCATGCGCTCTTGCACCCTCTTGCCACCTTGCTGTGGCTCTTGCACACTTCTCTTTACTGTTTCATGCGCTCTTGTACCCTCTTGCCACCGTGCTGTGCCTCTTGAATGTTTCTCTTTCCTGTTTCATGCACTCTTGCACCACCTTGCTGTGCCTCTTGCACGCTTCTCTTTACTGTTTCATGCATTCTTGCACCCTCTTGCCACCTTGCTGTGTCTCTTGCACGCTTCTCTTTACTGTTTCATGCGGTCTTGCACCCTCTTGCCACCTTGTTGTGCCTCTTGCACGCTTTTCTTTACTGTTTCATGCACACTTGTACCCTCTTGCCACCTTGTTGTGCCTCTTGCACGCTTCTCTTTACTGTTTCATGCGGTCTTGCACACTCTTGCCACCTTGTTGTGCCTCTTGCACGCTTTTCTTTACTGTTTCATGCACTCTTGCAATGTTGCTGTGCCTCTTGCACGCTTCTCTTTACTGTTTCATGCGCTCTTGCACCCTCTTGCCACCTTGCTGTGCCTCTTGCACGCTTCTCTTTACTGTTTCATGCGCTCTTGCACCCTTTTGCCACCTTGCTGTGCCTCTATCACGCTTCTGTTTACTGTTTCATGAGCTCTTGCACCCTTTTGCCACCTTGCTGTGCCTCTTGCATGCTTCTCTTTACTGTTTCATGCACTCTTGCACCCTCTTGCCACCTTGCTGTGCCTCTTGCACTCATCTCTTTACTGTTTCATGCAGTCTTGCACCCTCTTGTCACCTTGTTGTGCCTCTTACAGGCTTCTCTTTTCTGTTTCATGCGCTCTTGTACCCTCTTGCCACCTTGTTGTGCTTCTTGCACGCTTCTATTTATTGTTTCATGCGCTCTTGCACCCTCTTGCCACCTTGCTGTGGCTCTTGCACACTTCTCTTTACTGTTTCATGCGCTCTTGTACCCTCTTGCCACCGTGCTGTGCCTCTTGCATGTTTCTCTTTCCTGTTTCATGCACTCTTGCACCACCTTGCTGTGCCTCTTGCACGCTTCTCTTTACTGTTTCATGCATTCTTGCACCCTCTTGCCACCTTGCTGTGTCTCTTGCACGCTTCTCTTTACTGTTTCATGCGGTCTTGCACCCTCTTGCCACCTTGTTGTGCCTCTTGCACGCTTTTCTTTACTGTTTCATGCACACTTGTACCCTTTTGCCACCTTGTTGTGCCTCTTGCACGCTTCTCTTTACTGTTTCATGCGGTCTTGCACACTCTTGCCACCTTGTTGTGCCTCTTGCACGCTTTTCTTTACTGTTTCATGCACTCTTGCAATGTTGCTGTGCCTCTTGCACGCTTCTCTTTACTGTTTCATGCGCTCTTGCACCCTCTTGCCACCTTGCTGGGCCTCTTGCACGCTTCTCTTTACTGTTTCATGCGCTCTTGCACCCTCTTGCCACCTTGCTGTGCCTCTTGCACGCTTCTCTTTACTATTTCATGCATTCTTGCACCATCTTGCCATCTTGCTGCGCCTCTTGCACGCTTCTCTTTACTGTTTCATGCGCTCTTGCACCCTCTTGCCACCTTGCTGTGCCTCTTGCATGCTTCTCTTTACTGTTTCATGCGCTCTTGCATCCTCTTGCCACGTTGCTGTGCCTCTTGCACGCTTCTCTTTACTGTTTCATGCGCTCTTGCACCCTTTTGCCACCTTGCTGTGCCTCTATCACGCTTCTCTTTACTGTTTCATGAGCTCTTGCACCCTCTTGCCACCTTGCTGTGCCTCTTGCATGCTTCTCTTTACTGTTTCATGCACTCTTGCACCCTCTTGCCACCTTGCTGTGCCTCTTGCACGCATCTCTTTACTGTTTCATGCAGTCTTGCACCCTCTTGTCACCTTGTTGTGCCTCTTACAGGCTTCTCTTTTCTGTTTCATGCGCTCTTGTACCCTCTTGCCACCTTGTTGTGCTTCTTGCACGCTTCTATTTATTGTTTCATGCGCTCTTGCACCCTCTTGCCACCTTGCTGTGGCTCTTGCACACTTCTCTTTACTGTTTCATGCGCTCTTGTACCCTCTTGCCACCTTGCTGTGCCTCTTGCATGTTTCTCTTTCCTGTTTCATGCACTCTTGCACCACCTTGCTGTGCCTCTTGCACGCTTCTCTTTACTGTTTCATGCACTCTTACACCCTCTTGCCACTTTGCTTTGCCTCTTGCATGCTTCTCTTTACTGTTTCATGCGCTCTTGCACCCTCTTGCCACCTTGCTGTGCCTCTTGCACGCTTCCCTTTACTGTTTCATGTGCTCTTGCACCCTCTTGCCACCTTGCTGTGCCTCTTGCATGCTTCTCTTAACTGTTTCATACACTCTTGCACCCTCTTGCCACCTTACTGTGCCTCTTGCACGCTTCTCTTTACTTTATCATGCACTCTTGCACACTCTTGCCACCTTGATGTGCCTCTTGCATGCTTCCCTTTACTGTTTCATGCGCTCTTGCATCCTCTTGCCACGTTGCTGTGCCTCTTGCACGCTTCTCTTTACTGTTTCATGCGCTCTTGCACCCTTTTGCCACCTTGCTGTGCCTCTATCACGCTTTTCTTTACTGTTTCATGAGCTCTTGCACCCTCTTGCCACCTTGCTGTGCCTCTTGCATGCTTCTCTTTACTGTTTCATGCACTCTTGCACCCTCTTGCCACCTTGCTGTGCCTCTTGCACGCATCTCTTTACTGTTTCATGCAGTCTTGCACCCTCTTGTCACCTTGTTGTGCCTCTTACAGGCTTCTCTTTTCTGTTTCATGCGCTCTTGTACCCTCTTGCCACCTTGTTGTGCTTCTTGCACGCTTCTATTTATTGTTTCATGCGCTCTTGCACCCTCTTGCCACCTTGCTGTGCCTCTTGCACGCTTCTCTTTACTGTTTCATGCAGTCTTGCACCCTCTTGTCACCTTGTTGTGCCTCTTGCACGCTTTTCTTTACTGTTTCATGCGCTCTTGACCCTCTTGCCACCTTACTGTGCCTCTTGCATGCTTCTCTTTACTGTTTCATGAGCTCTTGCACCCTCTTGCCACCTTGCTGTGCCTCTTGCACGCTTCTCTTTACTATGTCATGCACTCTTGCACCCTCTTGCCAGCTTGCTGTGCCTCTTGCACGCTTCTGTTTACTGTTTCATGCATTCTTGCACCCTCTTGCCACCTTGCTGTGTCTCTTGCACGCTTCTCTTTACTGTTTCATGCGGTCTTGCACCCTCTTGCCACCTTGTTGTGCCTCTTGCACGCTTTTCTTTACTGTTTCATGCACACTTGTACCCTCTTGCCACCTTGTTGTGCCGCTTGCACGCTTCTCTTTATTGTTTCATGCGCTCTTGAACCCTCTTGCCACCTTGCTGTGCCTCTTGCACACTTCTCTTTACTGTTTCAAGTTCTCTTGTACCCTCTTGCCACCTTGCTGTGCCTCTTGCACGCTTCTCTTTACTGTTTCATGCACTCTTGCACCCTCTTGCCACCTTGCTGTGCCTCTTGCACGCTTCTCTTTACTGTTTCATGCGGTCTTGCACACTCTTGCCACCTTGTTGTGCCTCTTGCACGCTTTTCTTTACTGTTTCATGCACTCTTGCAATGTTGCTGTGCCTCTTGCACGCTTCTCTTTACTGTTTCATGCGGACCTGCACCCTCTTGCCACCTTGCTGTGCCTCTTGCACGCTTCTCTTTACTGTTTCATGCGCTCTTGCACCCTCTTGCCACCTTGCTGTGCCTCTTGCATGCTTCTCTTTACTATTTCATGCATTCTTGCACCATCTTGCCATCTTGCTGTGCCTCTTGCACGCTTCTCTTTACTGTTTCATGCGCTCTTGCACCCTCTTGCCACGTTGCTGTGCCTCTTGCACGCTTCTCTTTACTGTTTCATGCACTCTTGCACCCTTTTGCCACCTTGCTGTGCCTCTATCACGCTTCTCTCTACTGTTTCATGAGCTCTTGCACCCTCTTGCCACCTTGCTGTGCCTCTTGCATGCTTCTCTTTACTGTTTCATGCATTCTTGCACCCTCTTGCCACCTTGCTGTGCCTCTTGCACGCTTCTCTTTACTGTTTCATGCGGTCTTGCACCCTCTTGTCACCTTGTTGTGCCTCTTACACTCTTCTCTTTACTGTTTCATGCGCTCTTGTACCCTCTTGCCACCTTGTTGTGCTTCTTGCACGCTTCTATTTATTCTTTCATGCGCTCTTGCACCCTCTTGCCACCTTGCTGTGGCTCTTGCACACTTCTCTTTACTGTGTCATGCACTCTTGCACCCTCTTGCCATGTTGCTGTGCCTCTTGCACGCTTCTCTTTACTGTTTGATGCACTCTTGCACCCTCTTGCCATGTTGCTGTGCCTCTTGCACGCTTCTCTTTACTGTTTCATGCGGACTTGCACCCTCTTGCCACCTTGCTGTGCCTCTTGCACGCTTCTCTTTACTGTTTCATGCACTCTTGTACCCTCTTGCCACCTTGCTGTGCCTTTTGCACGCTTCTGTTTACTGTTTCATGCATTCTTGCACCCTCTTGCCATCTTGCTGTGCCTCTTGCATGCTTCTCTTTACTGTTTCATGCACTCTTGCACCCTCTTGCCACCTTGCTGTGCCTCTTACACGCTTCTCTTTACTGTTTCATGCGGTCTTGCACCCTCTTGTCACCTTGTTGTGCCTCTTGCACGCTTCTCTTTACTGTTTCATGTGCTCTTGTACCCTCTTGCCACCTTGTTGTGCTTCTTGCACGCTTCTATTTATTGTTTCATGCACTCTTGCACCCTCTTGCCACCTTGCTGTGCCTCTTGCACGCTTCTCTATACTGTTTCATGCGCTCTTGTACCCTCTTGCCACCTTGCTGTGCCTCTTGCATGTTTCTCTTTACTGTTTCATGCACTCTTGCACCACCTTGCTGTGCCTCTTGCACGCTTCTCTTTACTGTTTCATGTGGTCTTGCACCCTCTTGCCACCTTGCTGTGCCTCTTGCACGCTTCTCTTTACTGTTTCATGTATTCTTGCACCCTCTTGACACCTTGCTGTGCCTCTTGCATGCTTCGCTTTACTGTTTCATGCACTCTTGCACCCTCTTGCCACGTTTCTGTGCCTCTTGCACACTTCTCTTTACTATTTCATGCGTTCTTTCACCCTCTTGCCACCTTGCTGTGCCTCTTGCACGCTTCCCTTTACTGTTTCATGCGCTCTTGCACCCTCTTGCCAACTTGCTGTGCCTCTTGCACGCTTCTCTTTACTGTTTCATGCGCTGTTGCACCCTTTTGCCACCTTGCTGTGCCTCTATCACGCTTCTCTTTACTGTTTCATGAGCTCTTGCACCCTCTTGCCACTTTGCTGTGCCTCTTGCACGCTTCTCTTTACTGTTTCATGCAGTCTTGCACCCTCTTGTCACCTTGTTGTGCCTCTTGCACGCTTTTCTTTACTGTTTCATGCGCTCTTGACCCTCTTGCCACCTTACTGTGCCTCTTGCATGCTTCTCTTTACTATGTCATGCACTCTTGCACCCTCTTGCTAGCTTGCTGTGCCTCCTGCACGCTTCTGTTTACTGTTTCATGCATTCTTGCACCCTCTTGCCACCTTGCTGTGGCTCTTGCACGCTTCTCTTTACTGTTTCATGCGGTCTTGCACCCTCTTGCCACCTTGTTGTGCCTCTTGCACGCTTTTCTTTACTGTTTCATGCACACTTGTACCCTCTTGCCACCTTGTTGTGCCGCTTGCACGCTTCTATTTATTGTTTCATGCGCTCTTGCACCCTCTTGCCACCTTGCTGTGCCTCTTGCACACTTCTCTTTACTGTTTTAAGTTCTCTTGTACCCTCTTGCCACCTTGCTGTGCCTCTTGCACGCTTCTCTTTAATGTTTCATGCACTCTTGCACCCTCTTGCCACCTTGCTGTGCCTCTTGCATGCTTCTCTTTACTGTTTCATGCGGTCTTGCACACTCTTGCCACCTTGTTGTGCCTCTTGCACGCTTTTCTTTACTGTTTCATGCACTCTTGCAATGTTGCTGTGCCTCTTGCACGCTTCTCTTTACTGTTTCATGCGGACCTGCACCCTCTTGCCACCTTGCTGTGCCTCTTGCACGCTTCTCTTTACTGTTTCATGCGCTCTTGCACCCTCTTGCCACCTTGCTGTGCCTCTTGCACGCTTCTCTTTACTATTTCATGCATTCTTGCACCCTCTTGCCATCTTGCTGTGCCTCTTGCACGCTTCTCTTTACTGTTTCATGCGCTCTTGCACCCTCTTGCCACCTTGCTGTGCCTCTTGCATGCTTCTCTTTACTGTTTCATGCGCTCTTGCATCCTCTTGCCACGTTGCTGTGCCTCTTACACGCTTCTCTTTACTGTTTCATGCGCTCTTGCACCCTTTTGCCACCTTGCTGTGCCTCTATCACGCTTCTCTTTACTGTTTCATGAGCTCTTGCACCCTCTTGCCACCTTGCTGTGCCTCTTGCATGCATCTCTTTACTGTTTCATGCACTCTTGCACCCTCTTGCCACCTTGCTGTGCCTCTTGCACGCATCTCTTTACTGTTTCATGCAGTCTTGCACCCTCTTGTCACCTTGTTGTGCCTCTTACAGGCTTCTCTTTTCTGTTTCATGCGCTCTTGTACCCTCTTGCCACCTTGTTGTGCTTCTTGCACGCTTCTATTTATTGTTTCATGCGCTGTTGCACCCTCTTGCCACCTTGCTGTGGCTCTTGCACACTTCTCTTTACTGTTTCATGCGCTCTTGTACCCTCTTGCCACCTTGCTGTGCCTCTTGCATGTTTCTCTTTCCTGTTTCATGCACTCTTGCACCACCTTGCTGTGCCTCTTGCACGCTTCTCTTTACTGTTTCATGCACTCTTACACCCTCTTGCCACTTTGCTTTGCCTCTTGCATGCTTCTCTTTACTGTTTCATGCGCTCTTGCACCCTCTTGCCACCTTGCTGTGCCTCTTGCACGCTTCTCTTTACTGTTTCATGCGCTCTTGCACCCTTTTGCCACCTTGCTGTGCCTCTATCACGCTTCTCTTTACTGTTTCATGAGCTCTTGCACCCTCTTGCCACCTTGCTGTGCCTCTTGCATGCTTCTCTTTACTGTTTCATGCACTCTTGCACCCTCTTGCCACCTTGCTGTGCCTCTTGCACGCATCTCTTTACTGTTTCATGCGGTCTTGCACACTCTTGCCACCTTGTTGTGCCTCTTGCACGCTTTTCTTTACTGTTTCATGCACTCTTGCAATGTTGCTGTGCCTCTTGCACGCTTCTCTTTACTGTTTCATGCGCTCTTGCACCCTCTTGCCACCTTGCTGTGCCTCTTGCACGCTTCTCTTTACTATTTCATGCGCTCTTGCACCCTCTTGCCACCTTGCTGTGCCTTTTGCACGCTTCTGTTTACTGTTTCATGCATTCTTGCACCATCTTGCCATCTTGCTGTGCCTCTTGCACGCTTCTCTTTACTGTTTCATGCATTCTTGCACCCTCTTGGCACCTTGCTGTGTCTCTTGCACGCTTCTCTTTACTGTTTCATGCGGTCTTGCACCCTCTTGCCACCTTGTTGTGCCTCTTGCACGCTTTTCTTTACTGTTTCATGCACACTTGTACCCTCTTGCCACCTTGTTGTGCCTCTTGCACGCTTCTCTTTACTGTTTCATGCGGTCTTGCACACTCTTGCCACCTTGTTGTGCCTCTTGCACGCTTTTCTTTACTGTTTCATGCACTCTTGCAATGTTGCTGTGCCTCTTGCATGCTTCTCTTTACTGTTTCATGCGCTCTTACACCCTCTTGCCACCTTGCTGTGCCTCTTGCACGCTTCTCTTTACTGTTTCATGCGCTCTTGCACCCTTTTGCCACCTTGCTGTGCCTCTATCACGCTTCTCTTTACTGTTTCATGAGCTCTTGCACCCTTTTGCCACCTTGCTGTGCCTCTTGCATGCTTCTCTTTACTGTTTCATGCACTCTTGCACCCTCTTGCCACCTTGCTGTGCCTCTTGCACTCATCTCTTTACTGTTTCATGCAGTCTTGCACCCTCTTGTCACCTTGTTGTGCCTCTTACAGGCTTCTCTTTTCTGTTTCATGCGCTCTTGTACCCTCTTGCCACCTTGTTGTGCTTCTTGCACGCTTCTATTTATTGTTTCATGCGCTCTTGCACCCTCTTGCCACCTTGCTGTGGCTCTTGCACACTTCTCTTTACTGTTTCATGCGCTCTTGTACCCTCTTGCCACCGTGCTGTGCCTCTTGCATGTTTCTCTTTCCTGTTTCATGCACTCTTGCACCACCTTGCTGTGCCTCTTGCACGCTTCTCTTTACTGTTTCATGCATTCTTGCACCCTCTTGCCACCTTGCTGTGTCTCTTGCACGCTTCTCTTTACTGTTTCATGCGGTCTTGCACCCTCTTGCCACCTTGTTGTGCCTCTTGCACGCTTTTCTTTACTGTTTCATGCACACTTGTACCCTTTTGCCACCTTGTTGTGCCTCTTGCACGCTTCTCTTTACTGTTTCATGCGGTCTTGCACACTCTTGCCACCTTGTTGTGCCTCTTGCACGCTTTTCTTTACTGTTTCATGCACTCTTGCAATGTTGCTGTGCCTCTTGCACGCTTCTCTTTACTGTTTCATGCGCTCTTGCACCCTCTTGCCACCTTGCTGGGCCTCTTGCACGCTTCTCTTTACTGTTTTATGCGCTCTTGCACCCTCTTGCCACCTTGCTGTGCCTCTTGCACGCTTCTCTTTACTATTTCATGCATTCTTGCACCATCTTGCCATCTTGCTGCGCCTCTTGCACGCTTCTCTTTACTGTTTCATGCGCTCTTGCACCCTCTTGCCACCTTGCTGTGCCTCTTGCATGCTTCTCTTTACTGTTTCATGCGCTCTTGCATCCTCTTGCCACGTTGCTGTGCCTCTTGCACGCTTCTCTTTACTGTTTCATGCGCTCTTGCACCCTTTTGCCACCTTGCTGTGCCTCTATCACGCTTCTCTTTACTGTTTCATGAGCTCTTGCACCCTCTTGCCACCTTGCTGTGCCTCTTGCATGCTTCTCTTTACTGTTTCATGCACTCTTGCACCCTCTTGCCACCTTGCTGTGCCTCTTGCACGCATCTCTTTACTGTTTCATGCAGTCTTGCACCCTCTTGCCACCTTGCTGTGGCTCTTGCACACTTCTCTTTACTGTTTCATGCGCTCTTGTACCCTCTTGCCACCTTGCTGTGCCTCTTGCATGTTTCTCTTTCCTGTTTCATGCACTCTTGCACCACCTTGCTGTGCCTCTTGCACGCTTCTCTTTACTGTTTCATGCACTCTTACACCCTCTTGCCACTTTGCTTTGCCTCTTGCATGCTTCTCTTTACTGTTTCATGCGCTCTTGCACCCTCTTGCCACCTTGCTGTGCCTCTTGCACGCTTCCCTTTACTGTTTCATGTGCTCTTGCACCCTCTTGCCACCTTGCTGTGCCTCTTGCATGCTTCTCTTAACTGTTTCATACACTCTTGCACCCTCTTGCCACCTTACTGTGCCTCTTGCACGCTTCTCTTTACTTTATCATGCACTCTTGCACACTCTTGCCACCTTGATGTGCCTCTTGCATGCTTCCCTTTACTGTTTCATGCGCTCTTGCATCCTCTTGCCACGTTGCTATGCCTCTTGCACGCTTCTCTTTACTTTATCATGCACTCTTGCACACTCTTGCCACCTTGATGTGCCTCTTGCATGCTTCCCTTTACTGTTTCATGCGCTCTTGCATCCTCTTGCCACGTTGCTATGCCTCTTGCACGCTTCTCTTTACTGTTTCATGCGCTCTTGCACCCTTTTGCCACCTTGCTGTGCCTCTATCACGCTTTTCTTTACTGTTTCATGAGCTCTTGCACCCTCTTGTCACCTTGTTGTGCCTCTTACAGGCTTCTCTTTTCTGTTTCATGCGCTCTTGTACCCTCTTGCCACCTTGTTGTGCTTCTTGCACGCTTCTATTTATTGTTTCATGCCCTCTTGCACCCTCTTGCCACCTTGCTGTGCCTCTTGCACGCTTCTCTTTACTGTTTCATGCAGTCTTGCACCCTCTTGTCACCTTGTTGTGCCTCTTGCACGCTTTTCTTTACTGTTTCATGCGCTCTTGACCCTCTTGCCACCTTACTGTGCCTCTTGCATGCTTCTCTTTACTGTTTCATGAGCTCTTGCACCCTCTTGCCACCTTGCTGTGCCTCTTGCACGCTTCTCTTTACTATGTCATGCACTCTTGCACCCTCTTGCCAGCTTGCTGTGCCTCTTGCACGCTTCTGTTTACTGTTTCATGCATTCTTGCACCATCTTGCCACCTTGCTGTGTCTCTTGCACGCTTCTCTTTACTGTTTCATGCGGTCTTGCACCCTCTTGCCACCTTGTTGTGCCTCTTGCACGCTTTTCTTTACTGTTTCATGCACACTTGTACCCTCTTGCCACCTTGTTGTGCCGCTTGCACGCTTCTCTTTATTGTTTCATGCGCTCTTGCACCCTCTTGCCACCTTGCTGTGCCTCTTGCACACTTCTCTTTACTGTTTCAAGTTCTCTTGTACCCTCTTACCACCTTGCTGTGCCTCTTGCACGCTTCTCTTTACTGTTTCATGCACTCTTGCACCCTCTTGCCACCTTGCTGTGCCTCTTGCACGCTTCTCTTTACTGTTTCATGCGGTCTTGCACACTCTTGCCACCTTGTTGTGCCTCTTGCACGCTTTTCTTTACTGTTTCATGCACTCTTGCAATGTTGCTGTGCCTCTTGCACGCTTCTCTTTACTGTTTCATGCGGACCTGCACCCTCTTGCCACCTTGCTGTGCCTCTTGCACGCTTCTCTTTACTGTTTCATGCGCTCTTGCACCCTCTTGCCACCTTGCTGTGCCTCTTGCACGCTTCTCTTTACTATTTCATGCATTCTTGCACCATCTTGCCATCTTGCTGTGCCTCTTGCACGCTTCTCTTTACTGTTTCATGCGCTCTTGCACCCTCTTGCCACGTTGCTGTGCCTCTTGCACGCTTCTCTTTACTGTTTCATGCACTCTTGCACCCTTTTGCCACCTTGCTGTGCCTCTATCACGCTTCTCTCTACTGTTTCATGAGCTCTTGCACCCTCTAGCCACCTTGCTGTGCCTCTTGCATGCTTCTCTTTACTGTTTCATGCACTCTTGCACCCTCCTGCCACCTTGCTGTGCCTCTTGCACGCTTCTCTTTACTGTTTCATGCGGTCTTGCACCCTCTTGTCACCTTGTTGTGCCTCTTACATTCTTCTCTTTACTGTTTCATGCGCTCTTGTACCCTCTTGCCACCTTGTTGTGCTTCTTGCACGCTTCTATTTATTCTTTCATGCGCTCTTGCACCCTCTTGCCAC
This sequence comes from Ambystoma mexicanum, assembly GCF_040938575.1. Lineage (NCBI taxonomy): Eukaryota > Metazoa > Chordata > Amphibia > Caudata > Ambystomatidae > Ambystoma > Ambystoma mexicanum. The sequence continues at coordinate 1,687,449,142 of NC_090937.1, read as the reverse complement.
CTTGCTGTGGCTCTTGCACACTTCTCTTTACTGTGTCATGTGCTCTTGCACCCTCTTGCCATCTTGCTGTGCCTCTTGCACGCTTCTCTTTACTGTTTCATGCACTCTTGCACCCTCTTGCCATGTTGCTGTGCCTCTTGCACGCTTCTCTTTACTGTTTCATGCGGACTTGCACCCTCTTGCCACCTTGCTGTGCCTCTTGCACGCTTCTCTTTACTGTTTCATGCACTCTTGTACCCTCTTGCCACCTTGCTGTGCCTTTTGCACGCTTCTGTTTACTGTTTCATGCATTCTTGCACCCTCTTGCCATCTTGCTGTGCCTCTTGCACGCTTCTCTTTACTGTTTCATGCACTCTTGCACCCTCTTGCCACCTTGCTGTGCCTCTTACACGCTTCTCTTTACTGTTTCATGCGGTCTTGCACCCTCTTGTCACCTTGTTGTGCCTCTTGCACGCTTCTCTTTACTGTTTCATGTGCTCTTGTACCCTCTTGCCACCTTGTTGTGCTTCTTGCACGCTTCTATTTATTGTTTCATGCACTCTTGCACCCTCTTGCCACCTTGCTGTGCCTCTTGCACGCTTCTCTATACTGTTTCATGCGCTCTTGTACCCTCTTGCCACCTTGCTGTGCCTCTTGCATGTTTCTCTTTACTGTTTCATGCACTCTTGCACCACCTTGCTGTGCCTCTTGCACGCTTCTCTTTACTGTTTCATGTGGTCTTGCACCCTCTTGCCACCTTGCTGTGCCTCTTGCACGCTTCTCTTTACTGTTTCATGTATTCTTGCACCCTCTTGACACCTTGCTGTGCCTCTTGCATGCTTCGCTTTACTGTTTCATGCACTCTTGCACCCTCTTGCCACGTTTCTGTGCCTCTTGCACACTTCTCTTTACTATTTCATGCGTTCTTTCACCCTCTTGCCACCTTGCTGTGCCTCTTGCACGCTTCCCTTTACTGTTTCATGCGCTCTTGCACCCTCTTGCCAACTTGCTGTGCCTCTTGCACTCTTCTCTTTACTGTTTCATGCGCTGTTGCACCCTTTTGCCACCTTGCTGTGCCTCTATCACGCTTCTCTTTACTGTTTCATGAGCTCTTGCACCCTCTTGCCACTTTGCTGTGCCTCTTGCACGCTTCTCTTTACTGTTTCATGCACTCTTGCACCCTCTTGCCACCTTGCTGTGCTTCTTGCACGCTTCTCTTTACTGTTTCATGCAGTCTTGCACCCTCTTGTCACCTTGTTGTGCCTCTTGCACGCTTTTCTTTACTGTTTCATGCGCTCTTGACCCTCTTGCCACCTTACTGTGCCTCTTGCATGCTTCTCTTTACTGTTTCATGAGCTCTTGCATCCTCTTGCCACCTTGCTGTGCCTCTTGCACGCTTCTCTTTACTATGTCATGCACTCTTGCACCCTCTTGCTAGCTTGCTGTGCCTCTTGCACGCTTCTGTTTACTGTTTCATGCATTCTTGCACCCTCTTGCCACCTTGCTGTGTCTCTTGCACGCTTCTCTTTACTGTTTCATGCGGTCTTGCACCCTCTTGCCACCTTGTTGTGCCTCTTGCACGCTTTTCTTTACTGTTTCATGCACACTTGTACCCTCTTGCCACCTTGTTGTGCCGCTTGCACGCTTCTATTTATTGTTTCATGCGCTCTTGCACCCTCTTGCCACCTTGCTGTGCCTCTTGCACACTTCTCTTTACTGTTTTAAGTTCTCTTGTACCCTCTTGCCACCTTGCTGTGCCTCTTGCACGCTTCTCTTTACTGTTTCATGCACTCTTGCACCCTCTTGCCACCTTGCTGTGCCTCTTGCATGCTTCTCTTTACTGTTTCATGCGGTCTTGCACACTCTTGCCACCTTGTTGTGCCTCTTGCACGCTTTTCTTTACTGTTTCATGCACTCTTGCAATGTTGCTGTGCCTCTTGCACGCTTCTCTTTACTGTTTCATGCGGACCTGCACCCTCTTGCCACCTTGCTGTGCCTCTTGCACGCTTCTCTTTACTGTTTCATGCGCTCTTGCACCCTCTTGCCACCTTGCTGTGCCTCTTGCACGCTTCTCTTTACTATTTCATGCATTCTTGCACCCTCTTGCCATCTTGCTGTGCCTCTTGCACGCTTCTCTTTACTGTTTCATGCGCTCTTGCACCCTCTTGCCACCTTGCTGTGCCTCTTGCATGCTTCTCTTTACTGTTTCATGCGCTCTTGCATCCTCTTGCCACGTTGCTGTGCCTCTTGCACGCTTCTCTTTACTGTTTCATGCGCTCTTGCACCCTTTTGCCACCTTGCTGTGCCTCTATCACGCTTCTCTTTACTGTTTCATGAGCTCTTGCACCCTCTTGCCACCTTGCTGTGCCTCTTGCATGCATCTCTTTACTGTTTCATGCACTCTTGCACCCTCTTGCCACCTTGCTGTGCCTCTTGCACGCATCTCTTTACTGTTTCATGCAGTCTTGCACCCTCTTGTCACCTTGTTGTGCCTCTTACAGGCTTCTCTTTTCTGTTTCATGCGCTCTTGTACCCTCTTGCCACCTTGTTGTGCTTCTTGCACGCTTCTATTTATTGTTTCATGCGCTGTTGCACCCTCTTGCCACCTTGCTGTGGCTCTTGCACACTTCTCTTTACTGTTTCATGCGCTCTTGTACCCTCTTGCCACCTTGCTGTGCCTCTTGCATGTTTCTCTTTCCTGTTTCATGCACTCTTGCACCAATTTGCTGTGCCTCTTGCACGCTTCTCTTTACTGTTTCATGCACTCTTACACCCTCTTGCCACTTTGCTTTGCCTCTTGCATGCTTCTCTTTACTGTTTCATGCGCTCTTGCACCCTCTTGCCACCTTACTGTGCCTCTTGCACGCTTCTCTTTACTGTTTCATGCGCTCTTGCACCCTTTTGCCACCTTGCTGTGCCTCTATCACGCTTCTCTTTACTGTTTCATGAGCTCTTGCACCCTCTTGCCACCTTGCTGTGCCTCTTGCATGCTTCTCTTTACTGTTTCATGCACTCTTGCACCCTCTTGCCACCTTGCTGTGCCTCTTGCACGCATCTCTTTACTGTTTCATGCGGTCTTGCACACTCTTGCCACCTTGTTGTGCCTCTTGCACGCTTTTCTTTACTGTTTCATGCACTCTTGCAATGTTGCTGTGCCTCTTGCACGCTTCTCTTTACTGTTTCATGCGCTCTTGCACCCTCTTGCCACCTTGCTGTGCCTCTTGCACGCTTCTCTTTACTATTTCATGCGCTCTTGCACCCTCTTGCCACCTTGCTGTGCCTTTTGCACGCTTCTGTTTACTGTTTCATGCATTCTTGCACCCTCTTGCCATCTTGCTGTGCCTCTTGCACGCTTCTCTTTACTGTTTCATGCACTCTTGCACCCTCTTGCCACCTTGCTGTGCCTCTTACACGCTTCTCTTTACTGTTTCATGCGGTCTTGCACCCTCTTGCCACCTTGTTGTGCTTCTTGCACGCTTCTATTTATTGTTTCATGCACTCTTGCCACCTTGCTGTGCCTCTTGCACGCTTCTCTATACTGTTTCATGCGCTCTTGTACCCTCTTGCCACCTTGCTGTGCCTCTTGCATGTTTCTCTTTACTGTTTCATGCACTCTTGCACCACCTTGCTGTGCCTCTTGCACGCTTCTCTTTACTGTTTCATGCGCTCTTGTACCCTCTTGCCACCTTGTTGTGCTTCTTGCACGCTTCTATTTATTGTTTCATGCACTCTTGCACCCTCTTGCCACCTTGCTGTGCCTCTTGCACGCTTCTCTATACTGTTTCATGCGCTCTTGTACCCTCTTGCCACCTTGCTGTGCCTCTTGCACGCTTCTCTTTACTGTTTCATGCGCTCTTGCACCCTCTTGCCACGTTGCTGTGCCTCTTGCACGCTTCTCTTTACTGTTTCATGCACTCTTGCACCCTTTTGCCACCTTGCTGTGCCTCTATCACGCTTCTCTCTACTGTTTCATGAGCTCTTGCACCCTCTAGCCACCTTGCTGTGCCTCTTGCATGCTTCTCTTTACTGTTTCATGCACTCTTGCACCCTCTTGCCACCTTGCTGTGCCTCTTGCACGCTTCTCTTTACTGTTTCATGCGGTCTTGCACCCTCTTGTCACCTTGTTGTGCCTCTTACACTCTTCTCTTTACTGTTTCATGCGCTCTTGTACCCTCTTGCCACCTTGTTGTGCTTCTTGCACGCTTCTATTTATTCTTTCATGCGCTCTTGCACCCTCTTGCCACCTTGCTGTGGCTCTTGCACACTTCTCTTTACTGTGTCATGTGCTCTTGCACCCTCTTGCCATCTTGCTGTGCCTCTTGCACGCTTCTCTTTACTGTTTCATGCACTCTTGCACCCTCTTGCCATGTTGCTGTGCCTCTTGCACGCTTCTCTTTACTGTTTCATGCGGACTTGCACCCTCTTGCCACCTTGCTGTGCCTCTTGCACGCTTCTCTTTACTGTTTCATGCACTCTTGTACCCTCTTGCCACCTTGCTGTGCCTTTTGCACGCTTCTGTTTACTGTTTCATGCATTCTTGCACCCTCTTGCCATCTTGCTGTGCCTCTTGCACGCTTCTCTTTACTGTTTCATGCACTCTTGCACCCTCTTGCCACCTTGCTGTGCCTCTTACACGCTTCTCTTTACTGTTTCATGCGGTCTTGCACCCTCTTGTCACCTTGTTGTGCCTCTTGCACGCTTCTCTTTACTGTTTCATGTGCTCTTGTACCCTCTTGCCACCTTGTTGTGCTTCTTGCACGCTTCTATTTATTGTTTCATGCACTCTTGCACCCTCTTGCCACCTTGCTGTGCCTCTTGCACGCTTCTCTATACTGTTTCATGCGCTCTTGTACCCTCTTGCCACCTTGCTGTGCCTCTTGCATGTTTCTCTTTACTGTTTCATGCACTCTTGCACCACCTTGCTGTGCCTCTTGCACGCTTCTCTTTACTGTTTCATGTGGTCTTGCACCCTCTTGCCACCTTGCTGTGCCTCTTGCACGCTTCTCTTTACTGTTTCATGTATTCTTGCACCCTCTTGACACCTTGCTGTGCCTCTTGCATGCTTCGCTTTACTGTTTCATGCACTCTTGCACCCTCTTGCCACGTTTCTGTGCCTCTTGCACACTTCTCTTTACTATTTCATGCGTTCTTTCACCCTCTTGCCACCTTGCTGTGCCTCTTGCACGCTTCCCTTTACTGTTTCATGCGCTCTTGCACCCTCTTGCCAACTTGCTGTGCCTCTTGCACTCTTCTCTTTACTGTTTCATGCGCTGTTGCACCCTTTTGCCACCTTGCTGTGCCTCTATCACGCTTCTCTTTACTGTTTCATGAGCTCTTGCACCCTCTTGCCACTTTGCTGTGCCTCTTGCACGCTTCTCTTTACTGTTTCATGCACTCTTGCACCCTCTTGCCACCTTGCTGTGCCTCTTGCACGCTTCTCTTTACTGTTTCATGCAGTCTTGCACCCTCTTGTCACCTTGTTGTGCCTCTTGCACGCTTTTCTTTACTGTTTCATGCGCTCTTGACCCTCTTGCCACCTTACTGTGCCTCTTGCATGCTTCTCTTTACTGTTTCATGAGCTCTTGCATCCTCTTGCCACCTTGCTGTGCCTCTTGCACGCTTCTCTTTACTATGTCATGCACTCTTGCACCCTCTTGCTAGCTTGCTGTGCCTCTTGCACGCTTCTGTTTACTGTTTCATGCATTCTTGCACCCTCTTGCCACCTTGCTGTGTCTCTTGCACGCTTCTCTTTACTGTTTCATGCGGTCTTGCACCCTCTTGCCACCTTGTTGTGCCTCTTGCACGCTTTTCTTTACTGTTTCATGCACACTTGTACCCTCTTGCCACCTTGTTGTGCCGCTTGCACGCTTCTATTTATTGTTTCATGCGCTCTTGCACCCTCTTGCCACCTTGCTGTGCCTCTTGCACACTTCTCTTTACTGTTTTAAGTTCTCTTGTACCCTCTTGCCACCTTGCTGTGCCTCTTGCACGCTTCTCTTTACTGTTTCATGCACTCTTGCACCCTCTTGCCACCTTGCTGTGCCTCTTGCACGCTTTTCTTTACTGTTTCATGCACTCTTGCAATGTTGCTGTGCCTCTTGCACGCTTCTCTTTACTGTTTCATGCGGTCTTGCACACTCTTGCCACCTTGTTGTGCCTCTTGCACGCTTTTCTTTACTGTTTCATGCACTCTTGCAATGTTGCTGTGCCTCTTGCACGCTTCTCTTTACTGTTTCATGCGCTCTTGCACCCTCTTGCCACCTTGCTGTGCCTCTTGCACGCTTCTCTTTACTATTTCATGCGCTCTTGCACCCTCTTGCCACCTTGCTGTGCCTTTTGCACGCTTCTGTTTACTGTTTCATGCATTCTTGCACCATCTTGCCATCTTGCTGTGCCTCTTGCACGCTTCTCTTTACTGTTTCATGCATTCTTGCACCCTCTTGCCACCTTGCTGTGTCTCTTGCACGCTTCTCTTTACTGTTTCATGCGGTCTTGCACCCTCTTGCCACCTTGTTGTGCCTCTTGCACGCTTTTCTTTACTGTTTCATGCACACTTGTACCCTCTTGCCACCTTGTTGTGCCTCTTGCACGCTTCTCTTTACTGTTTCATGCGGTCTTGCACACTCTTGCCACCTTGTTGTGCCTCTTGCACGCTTTTCTTTACTGTTTCATGCACTCTTGCAATGTTGCTGTGCCTCTTGCATGCTTCTCTTTACTGTTTCATGCGCTCTTACACCCTCTTGCCACCTTGCTGTGCCTCTTGCACGCTTCTCTTTACTGTTTCATGCGCTCTTGCACCCTTTTGCCACCTTGCTGTGCCTCTATCACGCTTCTCTTTACTGTTTCATGAGCTCTTGCACCCTTTTGCCACCTTGCTGTGCCTCTTGCATGCTTCTCTTTACTGTTTCATGCACTCTTGCACCCTCTTGCCACCTTGCTGTGCCTCTTGCACTCATCTCTTTACTGTTTCATGCAGTCTTGCACCCTCTTGTCACCTTGTTGTGCCTCTTACAGGCTTCTCTTTTCTGTTTCATGCGCTCTTGTACCCTCTTGCCACCTTGTTGTGCTTCTTGCACGCTTCTATTTATTGTTTCATGCGCTCTTGCACCCTCTTGCCACCTTGCTGTGGCTCTTGCACACTTCTCTTTACTGTTTCATGCGCTCTTGTACCCTCTTGCCACCGTGCTGTGCCTCTTGCATGTTTCTCTTTCCTGTTTCATGCACTCTTGCACCACCTTGCTGTGCCTCTTGCACGCTTCTCTTTACTGTTTCATGCATTCTTGCACCCTCTTGCCACCTTGCTGTGTCTCTTGCACGCTTCTCTTTACTGTTTCATGCGGTCTTGCACCCTCTTGCCACCTTGTTGTGCCTCTTGCACGCTTTTCTTTACTGTTTCATGCACACTTGTACCCTTTTGCCACCTTGTTGTGCCTCTTGCACGCTTCTCTTTACTGTTTCATGCGGTCTTGCACACTCTTGCCACCTTGTTGTGCCTCTTGCACGCTTTTCTTTACTGTTTCATGCACTCTTGCAATGTTGCTGTGCCTCTTGCACGCTTCTCTTTACTGTTTCATGCGCTCTTGCACCCTCTTGCCACCTTGCTGGGCCTTGCACCATCTTGCCATCTTGCTGCGCCTCTTGCACGCTTCTCTTTACTGTTTCATGCGCTCTTGCACCCTCTTGCCACCTTGCTGTGCCTCTTGCATGCTTCTCTTTACTGTTTCATGCGCTCTTGCATCCTCTTGCCACGTTGCTGTGCCTCTTGCACGCTTCTCTTTACTGTTTCATGCGCTCTTGCACCCTTTTGCCACCTTGCTGTGCCTCTATCACGCTTCTCTTTACTGTTTCATGAGCTCTTGCACCCTCTTGCCACCTTGCTGTGCCTCTTGCATGCTTCTCTTTACTGTTTCATGCACTCTTGCACCCTCTTGCCACCTTGCTGTGCCTCTTGCACGCATCTCTTTACTGTTTCATGCAGTCTTGCACCCTCTTGCCACCTTGCTGTGGCTCTTGCACACTTCTCTTTACTGTTTCATGCGCTCTTGTACCCTCTTGCCACCTTGCTGTGCCTCTTGCATGTTTCTCTTTCCTGTTTCATGCACTCTTGCACCACCTTGCTGTGCCTCTTGCACGCTTCTCTTTACTGTTTCATGCACTCTTGCACCCTCTTGCCACCTTGCTGTGCCTCTTGCACGCTTCTCTTTACTGTTTCATGCACTCTTGCACCCTCTTGCCACCTTGCTGTGCCTCTTGCACGCTTCTCTTTACTGTTTCATGCGGTCTTGCACCCTCTTGTCACCTTGTTGTGCCTCTTACACTCTTCTCTTTACTGTTTCATGCGCTCTTGTACCCTCTTGCCACCTTGTTGTGCTTCTTGCACGCTTCTATTTATTCTTTCATGCGCTCTTGCACCCTCTTGCCACCTTGCTGTGGCTCTTGCACACTTCTCTTTACTGTGTCATGTGCTCTTGCACCCTCTTGCCATCTTGCTGTGCCTCTTGCACGCTTCTCTTTACTGTTTCATGCACTCTTGCACCCTCTTGCCATGTTGCTGTGCCTCTTGCACGCTTCTCTTTACTGTTTCATGCGGACTTGCACCCTCTTGCCACCTTGCTGTGCCTCTTGCACGCTTCTCTTTACTGTTTCATGCACTCTTGTACCCTCTTGCCACCTTGCTGTGCCTTTTGCACGCTTCTGTTTACTGTTTCATGCATTCTTGCACCCTCTTGCCATCTTGCTGTGCCTCTTGCACGCTTCTCTTTACTGTTTCATGCACTCTTGCACCCTCTTGCCACCTTGCTGTGCCTCTTACACGCTTCTCTTTACTGTTTCATGCGGTCTTGCACCCTCTTGTCACCTTGTTGTGCCTCTTGCACGCTTCTCTTTACTGTTTCATGTGCTCTTGTACCCTCTTGCCACCTTGTTGTGCTTCTTGCACGCTTCTATTTATTGTTTCATGCACTCTTGCACCCTCTTGCCACCTTCTGTGCCTCTTGCACGCTTCTCTATACTGTTTCATGCGCTCTTGTACCCTCTTGCCACCTTGCTGTGCCTCTTGCATGTTTCTCTTTACTGTTTCATGCACTCTTGCACCACCTTGCTGTGCCTCTTGCACGCTTCTCTTTACTGTTTCATGTGGTCTTGCACCCTCTTGCCACCTTGCTGTGCCTCTTGCACGCTTCTCTTTACTGTTTCATGTATTCTTGCACCCTCTTGACACCTTGCTGTGCCTCTTGCATGCTTCGCTTTACTGTTTCATGCACTCTTGCACCCTCTTGCCACGTTTCTGTGCCTCTTGCACACTTCTCTTTACTATTTCATGCGTTCTTTCACCCTCTTGCCACCTTGCTGTGCATCTTGCACGCTTCCCTTTACTGTTTCATGCGCTCTTGCACCCTCTTGCCAACTTGCTGTGCCTCTTGCACTCTTCTCTTTACTGTTTCATGCGCTGTTGCACCCTTTTGCCACCTTGCTGTGCCTCTATCACGCTTCTCTTTACTGTTTCATGAGCTCTTGCACCCTCTTGCCACTTTGCTGTGCCTCTTGCACGCTTCTCTTTACTGTTTCATGCACTCTTGCACCCTCTTGCCACCTTGCTGTGCCTCTTGCACGCTTCTCTTTACTGTTTCATGCAGTCTTGCACCCTCTTGTCACCTTGTTGTGCCTCTTGCACGCTTTTCTTTACTGTTTCATGCGCTCTTGACCCTCTTGCCACCTTACTGTGCCTCTTGCATGCTTCTCTTTACTGTTTCATGAGCTCTTGCATCCTCTTGCCACCTTGCTGTGCCTCTTGCACGCTTCTCTTTACTATGTCATGCACTCTTGCACCCTCTTGCTAGCTTGCTGTGCCTCTTGCACGCTTCTGTTTACTGTTTCATGCATTCTTGCACCCTCTTGCCACCTTGCTGTGTCTCTTGCACGCTTCTCTTTACTGTTTCATGCGGTCTTGCACCCTCTTGCCACCTTGTTGTACCTCTTGCACGCTTTTCTTTACTGTTTCATGCACACTTGTACCCTCTTGCCACCTTGTTGTGCCGCTTGCACGCTTCTATTTATTGTTTCATGCGCTCTTGCACCCTCTTGCCACCTTGCTGTGCCTCTTGCACACTTCTCTTTACTGTTTTAAGTTCTCTTGTACCCTCTTGCCACCTTGCTGTGCCTCTTGCACGCTTCTCTTTACTGTTTCATGCACTCTTGCACCCTCTTGCCACCTTGCTGTGCCTCTTGCACGCTTTTCTTTACTGTTTCATGCACTCTTGCAATGTTGCTGTGCCTCTTGCACGCTTCTCTTTACTGTTTCATGCGGTCTTGCACACTCTTGCCACCTTGTTGTGCCTCTTGCACGCTTTTCTTTACTGTTTCATGCACTCTTGCAATGTTGCTGTGCCTCTTGCACGCTTCTCTTTACTGTTTCATGCGCTCTTGCACCCTCTTGCCACCTTGCTGTGCCTCTTGCACGCTTCTCTTTACTATTTCATGCGCTCTTGCACCCTCTTGCCACCTTGCTGTGCCTTTTGCACGCTTCTGTTTACTGTTTCATGCATTCTTGCACCATCTTGCCATCTTGCTGTGCCTCTTGCACGCTTCTCTTTACTGTTTCATGCATTCTTGCACCCTCTTGCCACCTTGCTGTGTCTCTTGCACGCTTCTCTTTACTGTTTCATGCGGTCTTGCACCCTCTTGCCACCTTGTTGTGCCTCTTGCACGCTTTTCTTTACTGTTTCATGCACACTTGTACCCTCTTGCCACCTTGTTGTGCCTCTTGCACGCTTCTCTTTACTGTTTCATGCGGTCTTGCACACTCTTGCCACCTTGTTGTGCCTCTTGCACGCTTTTCTTTACTGTTTCATGCACTCTTGCAATGTTGCTGTGCCTCTTGCATGCTTCTCTTTACTGTTTCATGCGCTCTTACACCCTCTTGCCACCTTGCTGTGCCTCTTGCACGCTTCTCTTTACTGTTTCATGCGCTCTTGCACCCTTTTGCCACCTTGCTGTGCCTCTATCACGCTTCTCTTTACTGTTTCATGAGCTCTTGCACCCTTTTGCCACCTTGCTGTGCCTCTTGCATGCTTCTCTTTACTGTTTCATGCACTCTTGCACCCTCTTGCCACCTTGCTGTGCCTCTTGCACTCATATCTTTATTGTTTCATGCAGTCTGGCACCCTCTTGTCACCTTGTTGTGCCACTTACAGACTTCTCTTTTCTGTTTCATGCGCTCTTGTACCCTCTTGCCACCTTGTTGTGCTTCTTGCACGCTTCTATTTATTGTTTCATGCGCTCTTGCACCCTCTTGCCACCTTGCTGTGGCTCTTGCACACTTCTCTTTACTGTTTCATGCGCTCTTGTACCCTCTTGCCACCGTGCTGTGCCTCTTGCATGTTTCTCTTTCCTGTTTCATGCACTCTTGCACCACCTTGCTGTGCCTCTTGCACGCTTCTCTTTACTGTTTCATGCATTCTTGCACCCTCTTGCCACCTTGCTGTGTCTCTTGCACGCTTCTCTTTACTGTTTCATGCGGTCTTGCACCCTCTTGCCACCTTGTTGTGCCTCTTGCACGCTTTTCTTTACTGTTTCATGCACACTTGTACCCTTTTGCCACCTTGTTGTGCCTCTTGCACGCTTCTCTTTACTGTTTCATGCGGTCTTGCACACTCTTGCCACCTTGTTGTGCCTCTTGCACGCTTTTCTTTACTGTTTCATGCACTCTTGCAATGTTGCTGTGCCTCTTGCACGCTTCTCTTTACTGTTTCATGCGCTCTTGCACCCTCTTGCCACCTTGCTGGGCCTCTTGCACGCTTCTCTTTACTGTTTTATGCGCTCTTGCACCCTCTTGCCACCTTGCTGTGCCTCTTGCACGCTTCTCTTTACTATTTCATGCATTCTTGCACCATCTTGCCATCTTGCTGCGCCTCTTGCACGCTTCTCTTTACTGTTTCATGCGCTCTTGCACCCTCTTGCCACCTTGCTGTGCCTCTTGCATGCTTCTCTTTACTGTTTCATGCGCTCTTGCATCCTCTTGCCACGTTGCTGTGCCTCTTGCACGCTTCTCTTTACTGTTTCATGCGCTCTTGCACCCTTTTGCCACCTTGCTGTGCCTCTATCACGCTTCTCTTTACTGTTTCATGAGCTCTTGCACCCTCTTGCCACCTTGCTGTGCCTCTTGCATGCTTCTCTTTACTGTTTCATGCACTCTTGCACCCTCTTGCCACCTTGCTGTGCCTCTTGCACGCATCTCTTTACTGTTTCATGCAGTCTTGCACCCTCTTGCCACCTTGCTGTGGCTCTTGCACACTTCTCTTTACTGTTTCATGCGCTCTTGTACCCTCTTGCCACCTTGCTGTGCCTCTTGCATGTTTCTCTTTCCTGTTTCATGCACTCTTGCACCACCTTGCTGTGCCTCTTGCACGCTTCTCTTTACTGTTTCATGCACTCTTACACCCTCTTGCCACTTTGCTTTGCCTCTTGCATGCTTCTCTTTACTGTTTCATGCGCTCTTGCACCCTCTTGCCACCTTGCTGTGCCTCTTGCACGCTTCCCTTTACTGTTTCATGTGCTCTTGCACCCTCTTGCCACCTTGCTGTGCCTCTTGCATGCTTCTCTTAACTGTTTCATACACTCTTGCACCCTCTTGCCACCTTACTGTGCCTCTTGCACGCTTCTCTTTACTTTATCATGCACTCTTGCACACTCTTGCCACCTTGATGTGCCTCTTGCATGCTTCCCTTTACTGTTTCATGCGCTCTTGCATCCTCTTGCCACGTTGCTATGCCTCTTGCACGCTTCTCTTTACTGTTTCATGCGCTCTTGCACCCTTTTGCCACCTTGCTGTGCCTCTATCACGCTTTTCTTTACTGTTTCATGAGCTCTTACACCCTCTTGCCACCTTGCTGTGCCTCTTGCATGCTTCTCTTTACTGTTTCATGCACTCTTGCACCCTCTTGCCACCTTGCTGTGCCTCTTGCACGCATCTCTTTACTGTTTCATGCAGTCTTGCACCCTCTTGTCACCTTGTTGTGCCTCTTACAGGCTTCTCTTTTCTGTTTCATGCGCTCTTGTACCCTCTTGCCACCTTGTTGTGCTTCTTGCACGCTTCTATTTATTGTTTCATGCCCTCTTGCACCCTCTTGCCACCTTGCTGTGCCTCTTGCACGCTTCTCTTTACTGTTTCATGCAGTCTTGCACCCTCTTGTCACCTTGTTGTGCCTCTTGCACGCTTTTCTTTACTGTTTCATGCGCTCTTGACCCTCTTGCCACCTTACTGTGCCTCTTGCATGCTTCTCTTTACTGTTTCATGAGCTCTTGCACCCTCTTGCCACCTTGCTGTGCCTCTTGCACGCTTCTCTTTACTATGTCATGCACTCTTGCACCCTCTTGCCAGCTTGCTGTGCCTCTTGCACGCTTCTGTTTACTGTTTCATGCATTCTTGCACCCTCTTGCCACCTTGCTGTGTCTCTTGCACGCTTCTCTTTACTGTTTCATGCGGTCTTGCACCCTCTTGCCACCTTGTTGTGCCTCTTGCACGCTTTTCTTTACTGTTTCATGCACACTTGTACCCTCTTGCCACCTTGTTGTGCCGCTTGCACGCTTCTCTTTATTGTTTCATGCGCTCTTGCACCCTCTTGCCACCTTGCTGTGCCTCTTGCACACTTCTCTTTACTGTTTCAAGTTCTCTTGTACCCTCTTACCACCTTGCTGTGCCTCTTGCACGCTTCTCTTTACTGTTTCATGCACTCTTGCACCCTCTTGCCACCTTGCTGTGCCTCTTGCACGCTTCTCTTTACTGTTTCATGCGGTCTTGCACACTCTTGCCACCTTGTTGTGCCTCTTGCACGCTTTTCTTTACTGTTTCATGCACTCTTGCAATGTTGCTGTGCCTCTTGCACGCTTCTCTTTACTGTTTCATGCGGACCTGCACCCTCTTGCCACCTTGCTGTGCCTCTTGCACGCTTCTCTTTACTGTTTCATGCGCTCTTGCACCCTCTTGCCACCTTGCTGTGCCTCTTGCACGCTTCTCTTTACTATTTCATGCATTCTTGCACCATCTTGCCATCTTGCTGTGCCTCTTGCACGCTTCTCTTTACTGTTTCATGCGCTCTTGCACCCTCTTGCCACGTTGCTGTGCCTCTTGCACGCTTCTCTTTACTGTTTCATGCACTCTTGCACCCTTTTGCCACCTTGCTGTGCCTCTATCACGCTTCTCTCTACTGTTTCATGAGCTCTTGCACCCTCTAGCCACCTTGCTGTGCCTCTTGCATGCTTCTCTTTACTGTTTCATGCACTCTTGCACCCTCCTGCCACCGTGCTGTGCCTCTTGCACGCTTCTCTTTACTGTTTCATGCGGTCTTGCACCCTCTTGTCACCTTGTTGTGCCTCTTACATTCTTCTCTTTACTGTTTCATGCGCTCTTGTACCCTCTTGCCACCTTGTTGTGCTTCTTGCACGCTTCTATTTATTCTTTCATGCGCTCTTGCACCCTCTTGCCACCTTGCTGTGGCTCTTGCACACTTCTCTTTACTGTGTCATGTGCTCTTGCACCCTCTTGCCATCTTGCTGTGCCTCTTGCACGCTTCTCTTTACTGTTTCATGCACTCTTGCACCCTCTTGCCATGTTGCTGTGCCTCTTGCACGCTTCTCTTTACTGTTTCATGCGGACTTGCACCCTCTTGCCACCTTGCTGTGCCTCTTGCACGCTTCTCTTTACTGTTTCATGCACTCTTGTACCCTCTTGCCACCTTGCTGTGCCTTTTGCACGCTTCTGTTTACTGTTTCATGCATTCTTGCACCCTCTTGCCATCTTGCTGTGCCTCTTGCACGCTTCTCTTTACTGTTTCATGCACTCTTGCACCCTCTTGCCACCTTGCTGTGCCTCTTACACGCTTCTCTTTACTGTTTCATGCGGTCTTGCACCCTCTTGTCACCTTGTTGTGCCTCTTGCACGCTTCTCTTTACTGTTTCATGTGCTCTTGTACCCTCTTGCCACCTTGTTGTGCTTCTTGCACGCTTCTATTTATTGTTTCATGCACTCTTGCACCCTCTTGCCACCTTGCTGTGCCTCTTGCACGCTTCTCTATACTGTTTCATGCGCTCTTGTACCCTCTTGCCACCTTGCTGTGCCTCTTGCATGTTTCTCTTTACTGTTTCATGCACTCTTGCACCACCTTGCTGTGCCTCTTGCACGCTTCTCTTTACTGTTTCATGTGGTCTTGCACCCTCTTGCCACCTTGCTGTGCCTCTTGCACGCTTCTCTTTACTGTTTCATGTATTCTTGCACCCTCTTGACACCTTGCTGTGCCTCTTGCATGCTTCGCTTTACTGTTTCATGCACTCTTGCACCCTCTTGCCACGTTTCTGTGCCTCTTGCACACTTCTCTTTACTATTTCATGCGTTCTTTCACCCTCTTGCCACCTTGCTGTGCCTCTTGCACGCTTCCCTTTACTGTTTCATGCGCTCTTGCACCCTCTTGCCAACTTGCTGTGCCTCTTGCACTCTTCTCTTTACTGTTTCATGCGCTGTTGCACCCTTTTGCCACCTTGCTGTGCCTCTATCACGCTTCTCTTTACTGTTTCATGAGCTCTTGCACCCTCTTGCCACTTTGCTGTGCCTCTTGCACGCTTCTCTTTACTGTTTCATGCACTCTTGCACCCTCTTGCCACCTTGCTGTGCTTCTTGCACGCTTCTCTTTACTGTTTCATGCAGTCTTGCACCCTCTTGTCACCTTGTTGTGCCTCTTGCACGCTTTTCTTTACTGTTTCATGCGCTCTTGACCCTCTTGCCACCTTACTGTGCCTCTTGCATGCTTCTCTTTACTGTTTCATGAGCTCTTGCATCCTCTTGCCACCTTGCTGTGCCTCTTGCACGCTTCTCTTTACTATGTCATGCACTCTTGCACCCTCTTGCTAGCTTGCTGTGCCTCTTGCACGCTTCTGTTTACTGTTTCATGCATTCTTGCACCCTCTTGCCACCTTGCTGTGTCTCTTGCACGCTTCTCTTTACTGTTTCATGCGGTCTTGCACCCTCTTGCCACCTTGTTGTGCCTCTTGCACGCTTTTCTTTACTGTTTCATGCACACTTGTACCCTCTTGCCACCTTGTTGTGCCGCTTGCACGCTTCTATTTATTGTTTCATGCGCTCTTGCACCCTCTTGCCACCTTGCTGTGCCTCTTGCACACTTCTCTTTACTGTTTTAAGTTCTCTTGTACCCTCTTGCCACCTTGCTGTGCCTCTTGCACGCTTCTCTTTACTGTTTCATGCACTCTTGCACCCTCTTGCCACCTTGCTGTGCCTCTTGCATGCTTCTCTTTACTGTTTCATGCGGTCTTGCACACTCTTGCCACCTTGTTGTGCCTCTTGCACGCTTTTCTTTACTGTTTCATGCACTCTTGCAATGTTGCTGTGCCTCTTGCACGCTTCTCTTTACTGTTTCATGCGGACCTGCACCCTCTTGCCACCTTGCTGTGCCTCTTGCACGCTTCTCTTTACTGTTTCATGCGCTCTTGCACCCTCTTGCCACCTTGCTGTGCCTCTTGCACGCTTCTCTTTACTATTTCATGCATTCTTGCACCCTCTTGCCATCTTGCTGTGCCTCTTGCACGCTTCTCTTTACTGTTTCATGCGCTCTTGCACCCTCTTGCCACCTTGCTGTGCCTCTTGCATGCTTCTCTTTACTGTTTCATGCGCTCTTGCATCCTCTTGCCACGTTGCTGTGCCTCTTGCACGCTTCTCTTTACTGTTTCATGCGCTCTTGCACCCTTTTGCCACCTTGCTGTGCCTCTATCACGCTTCTCTTTACTGTTTCATGAGCTCTTGCACCCTCTTGCCACCTTGCTGTGCCTCTTGCATGCATCTCTTTACTGTTTCATGCACTCTTGCACCCTCTTGCCACCTTGCTGTGCCTCTTGCACGCATCTCTTTACTGTTTCATGCAGTCTTGCACCCTCTTGTCACCTTGTTGTGCCTCTTACAGGCTTCTCTTTTCTGTTTCATGCGCTCTTGTACCCTCTTGCCACCTTGTTGTGCTTCTTGCACGCTTCTATTTATTGTTTCATGCGCTGTTGCACCCTCTTGCCACCTTGCTGTGGCTCTTGCACACTTCTCTTTACTGTTTCATGCGCTCTTGTACCCTCTTGCCACCTTGCTGTGCCTCTTGCATGTTTCTCTTTCCTGTTTCATGCACTCTTGCACCAATTTGCTGTGCCTCTTGCACGCTTCTCTTTACTGTTTCATGCACTCTTACACCCTCTTGCCACTTTGCTTTGCCTCTTGCATGCTTCTCTTTACTGTTTCATGCGCTCTTGCACCCTCTTGCCACCTTACTGTGCCTCTTGCACGCTTCTCTTTACTGTTTCATGCGCTCTTGCACCCTTTTGCCACCTTGCTGTGCCTCTATCACGCTTCTCTTTACTGTTTCATGAGCTCTTGCACCCTCTTGCCACCTTGCTGTGCCTCTTGCATGCTTCTCTTTACTGTTTCATGCACTCTTGCACCCTCTTGCCACCTTGCTGTGCCTCTTGCACGCATCTCTTTACTGTTTCATGCGGTCTTGCACACTCTTGCCACCTTGTTGTGCCTCTTGCACGCTTTTCTTTACTGTTTCATGCACTCTTGCAATGTTGCTGTGCCTCTTGCACGCTTCTCTTTACTGTTTCATGCGCTCTTGCACCCTCTTGCCACCTTGCTGTGCCTCTTGCACGCTTCTCTTTACTATTTCATGCGCTCTTGCACCCTCTTGCCACCTTGCTGTGCCTTTTGCACGCTTCTGTTTACTGTTTCATGCATTCTTGCACCCTCTTGCCATCTTGCTGTGCCTCTTGCACGCTTCTCTTTACTGTTTCATGCACTCTTGCACCCTCTTGCCACCTTGCTGTGCCTCTTACACGCTTCTCTTTACTGTTTCATGCGGTCTTGCACCCTCTTGCCACCTTGTTGTGCTTCTTGCACGCTTCTATTTATTGTTTCATGCACTCTTGCCACCTTGCTGTGCCTCTTGCACGCTTCTCTATACTGTTTCATGCGCTCTTGTACCCTCTTGCCACCTTGCTGTGCCTCTTGCATGTTTCTCTTTACTGTTTCATGCACTCTTGCACCACCTTGCTGTGCCTCTTGCACGCTTCTCTTTACTGTTTCATGCGCTCTTGTACCCTCTTGCCACCTTGTTGTGCTTCTTGCACGCTTCTATTTATTGTTTCATGCACTCTTGCACCCTCTTGCCACCTTGCTGTGCCTCTTGCACGCTTCTCTATACTGTTTCATGCGCTCTTGTACCCTCTTGCCACCTTGCTGTGCCTCTTGCACGCTTCTCTTTACTGTTTCATGCGCTCTTGCACCCTCTTGCCACGTTGCTGTGCCTCTTGCACGCTTCTCTTTACTGTTTCATGCACTCTTGCACCCTTTTGCCACCTTGCTGTGCCTCTATCACGCTTCTCTCTACTGTTTCATGAGCTCTTGCACCCTCTAGCCACCTTGCTGTGCCTCTTGCATGCTTCTCTTTACTGTTTCATGCACTCTTGCACCCTCTTGCCACCTTGCTGTGCCTCTTGCACGCTTCTCTTTACTGTTTCATGCGGTCTTGCACCCTCTTGTCACCTTGTTGTGCCTCTTACACTCTTCTCTTTACTGTTTCATGCGCTCTTGTACCCTCTTGCCACCTTGTTGTGCTTCTTGCACGCTTCTATTTATTCTTTCATGCGCTCTTGCACCCTCTTGCCACCTTGCTGTGGCTCTTGCACACTTCTCTTTACTGTGTCATGTGCTCTTGCACCCTCTTGCCATCTTGCTGTGCCTCTTGCACGCTTCTCTTTACTGTTTCATGCACTCTTGCACCCTCTTGCCATGTTGCTGTGCCTCTTGCACGCTTCTCTTTACTGTTTCATGCGGACTTGCACCCTCTTGCCACCTTGCTGTGCCTCTTGCACGCTTCTCTTTACTGTTTCATGCACTCTTGTACCCTCTTGCCACCTTGCTGTGCCTTTTGCACGCTTCTGTTTACTGTTTCATGCATTCTTGCACCCTCTTGCCATCTTGCTGTGCCTCTTGCACGCTTCTCTTTACTGTTTCATGCACTCTTGCACCCTCTTGCCACCTTGCTGTGCCTCTTACACGCTTCTCTTTACTGTTTCATGCACTCTTGCACCCTCTTGCCACCTTGCTGTGCCTCTTGCACGCTTCTCTTTACTGTTTCATGCGGTCTTGCACCCTCTTGTCACCTTGTTGTGCCTCTTGCACGCTTCTCTTTACTGTTTCATGTGCTCTTGTACCCTCTTGCCACCTTGTTGTGCTTCTTGCACGCTTCTATTTATTGTTTCATGCACTCTTGCACCCTCTTGCCACCTTGCTGTGCCTCTTGCACGCTTCTCTATACTGTTTCATGCGCTCTTGTACCCTCTTGCCACCTTGCTGTGCCTCTTGCATGTTTCTCTTTACTGTTTCATGCACTCTTGCACCACCTTGCTGTGCCTCTTGCACGCTTCTCTTTACTGTTTCATGTGGTCTTGCACCCTCTTGCCACCTTGCTGTGCCTCTTGCACGCTTCTCTTTACTGTTTCATGTATTCTTGCACCCTCTTGACACCTTGCTGTGCCTCTTGCATGCTTCGCTTTACTGTTTCATGCACTCTTGCACCCTCTTGCCACATTTCTGTGCCTCTTGCACACTTCTCTTTACTATTTCATGCGTTCTTTCACCCTCTTGCCACCTTGCTGTGCCTCTTGCACGCTTCCCTTTACTGTTTCATGCGCTCTTGCACCCTCTTGCCAACTTGCTGTGCCTCTTGCACTCTTCTCTTTACTGTTTCATGCGCTGTTGCACCCTTTTGCCACCTTGCTGTGCCTCTATCACGCTTCTCTTTACTGTTTCATGAGCTCTTGCACCCTCTTGCCACTTTGCTGTGCCTCTTGCACGCTTCTCTTTACTGTTTCATGCACTCTTGCACCCTCTTGCCACCTTGCTGTGCCTCTTGCACGCTTCTCTTTACTGTTTCATGCAGTCTTGCACCCTCTTGTCACCTTGTTGTGCCTCTTGCACGCTTTTCTTTACTGTTTCATGCGCTCTTGACCCTCTTGCCACCTTACTGTGCCTCTTGCATGCTTCTCTTTACTGTTTCATGAGCTCTTGCATCCTCTTGCCACCTTGCTGTGCCTCTTGCACGCTTCTCTTTACTATGTCATGCACTCTTGCACCCTCTTGCTAGCTTGCTGTGCCTCTTGCACGCTTCTGTTTACTGTTTCATGCATTCTTGCACCCTCTTGCCACCTTGCTGTGTCTCTTGCACGCTTCTCTTTACTGTTTCATGCGGTCTTGCACCCTCTTGCCACCTTGTTGTGCCTCTTGCACGCTTTTCTTTACTGTTTCATGCACACTTGTACCCTCTTGCCACCTTGTTGTGCCGCTTGCACGCTTCTATTTATTGTTTCATGCGCTCTTGCACCCTCTTGCCACCTTGCTGTGCCTCTTGCACACTTCTCTTTACTGTTTTAAGTTCTCTTGTACCCTCTTGCCACCTTGCTGTGCCTCTTGCACGCTTCTCTTTACTGTTTCATGCACTCTTGCACCCTCTTGCCACCTTGCTGTGCCTCTTGCATGCTTCTCTTTACTGTTTCATGCGGTCTTGCACACTCTTGCCACCTTGTTGTGCCTCTTGCACGCTTTTCTTTACTGTTTCATGCACTCTTGCAATGTTGCTGTGCCTCTTGCACGCTTCTCTTTACTGTTTCATGCGGACCTGCACCCTCTTGCCACCTTGCTGTGCCTCTTGCACGCTTCTCTTTACTGTTTCATGCGCTCTTGCACCCTCTTGCCACCTTGCTGTGCCTCTTGCACGCTTCTCTTTACTATTTCATGCATTCTTGCACCCTCTTGCCATCTTGCTGTGCCTCTTGCACGCTTCTCTTTACTGTTTCATGCGCTCTTGCACCCTCTTGCCAACTTGCTGTGCCTCTTGCATGCTTCTCTTTACTGTTTCATGCGCTCTTGCATCCTCTTGCCACGTTGCTGTGCCTCTTGCACGCTTCTCTTTACTGTTTCATGCGCTCTTGCACCCTTTTGCCACCTTGCTGTGCCTCTATCACGCTTCTCTTTACTGTTTCATGAGCTCTTGCACCCTCTTGCCACCTTGCTGTGCCTCTTGCATGCATCTCTTTACTGTTTCATGCACTCTTGCACCCTCTTGCCACCTTGCTGTGCCTCTTGCACGCATCTCTTTACTGTTTCATGCAGTCTTGCACCCTCTTGTCACCTTGTTGTGCCTCTTACAGGCTTCTCTTTTCTGTTTCATGCGCTCTTGTACCCTCTTGCCACCTTGTTGTGCTTCTTGCATGCTTCTATTTATTGTTTCATGCGCTGTTGCACCCTCTTGCCACCTTGCTGTGGCTCTTGCACACTTCTCTTTACTGTTTCATGCGCTCTTGTACCCTCTTGCCACCTTGCTGTGCCTCTTGCATGTTTCTCTTTCCTGTTTCATGCACTCTTGCACCACCTTGCTGTGCCTCTTGCACGCTTCTCTTTACTGTTTCATGCACTCTTACACCCTCTTGCCACTTTGCTTTGCCTCTTGCATGCTTCTCTTTACTGTTTCATGCGCTCTTGCACCCTCTTGCCACCTTACTGTGCCTCTTGCACGCTTCTCTTTACTGTTTCATGCGCTCTTGCACCCTTTTGCCACCTTGCTGTGCCTCTATCACGCTTCTCTTTACTGTTTCATGAGCTCTTGCACCCTCTTGCCACCTTGCTGTGCCTCTTGCATGCTTCTCTTTACTGTTTCATGCACTCTTGCACCCTCTTGCCACCTTGCTGTGCCTCTTGCACGCATCTCTTTACTGTTTCATGCGGTCTTGCACACTCTTGCCACCTTGTTGTGCCTCTTGCACGCTTTTCTTTACTGTTTCATGCACTCTTGCAATGTTGCTGTGCCTCTTGCACGCTTCTCTTTACTGTTTCATGCGCTCTTGCACCCTCTTGCCACCTTGCTGTGCCTCTTGCACGCTTCTCTTTACTATTTCATGCGCTCTTGCACCCTCTTGCCACCTTGCTGTGCCTTTTGCACGCTTCTGTTTACTGTTTCATGCATTCTTGCACCCTCTTGCCATCTTGCTGTGCCTCTTGCACGCTTCTCTTTACTGTTTCATGCACTCTTGCACCCTCTTGCCACCTTGCTGTGCCTCTTACACGCTTCTCTTTACTGTTTCATGCGGTCTTGCACCCTCTTGCCACCTTGTTGTGCTTCTTGCACGCTTCTATTTATTGTTTCATGCACTCTTGCCACCTTGCTGTGCCTCTTGCACGCTTCTCTATACTGTTTCATGCGCTCTTGTACCCTCTTGCCACCTTGCTGTGCCTCTTGCATGTTTCTCTTTACTGTTTCATGCACTCTTGCACCACCTTGCTGTGCCTCTTGCACGCTTCTCTTTACTGTTTCATGCGCTCTTGTACCCTCTTGCCACCTTGTTGTGCTTCTTGCACGCTTCTATTTATTGTTTCATGCACTCTTGCACCCTCTTGCCACCTTGCTGTGCCTCTTGCACGCTTCTCTATACTGTTTCATGCGCTCTTGTACCCTCTTGCCACCTTGCTGTGCCTCTTGCATGTTTCTCTTTACTGTTTCATGCACTCTTGCACCACCTTGCTGTGCCTCTTGCACGCTTCTCTTTACTGTTTCATGTGGTCTTGCACCCTCTTGCCACCTTGTTGTGCCTCTTGCACGCTTTTCTTTACTGTTTCATGCGCTCTTGCACCCTCTTGCCATCTTGCTGTGACTCTTGCACGCTTCTCTTTACTAATTTATGCACTCTTACACCCTCTTGCCATGTTGCTGTGCCTCTTGCACGCTTCTCTTTACTGTTTCATGCGGACTTGCACCCTCTTGCCACCTTGCTGTGCCTCTTGCACGCTTCTCTTTACTGTTTCATGTATTCTTGCACCCTCTTGACACCTTGCTGTGCCTCTTGCATGCTTCGCTTTACTGTTTCATGCACTCTTGCACCCTCTTGCCACGTTGCTGTGCCTCTTGCACACTTCTCTTTACTGTTTCATGCGTTCTTTCACCCTCTTGCCACCTTGCTGTGCCTCTTGCACGCTTCCCTTTACTGTTTCATGCACTCTTGCACCCTCTTGCCAACTTGCTGTGCCTCTTGCACGCTTCTCTTTACTGTTTCATGCGCTGTTGCACCCTTTTGCCACCTTGCTGTGCCTCTATCACGCTTCTCTTTACTGTTTCATGAGCTCTTGCACCCTCTTGCCACTTTGCTGTGCCTCTTGCACGCTTCTCTTTACTGTTTCATGCACTCTTGCACCCTCTTGCCACCTTGCTGTGCCTCTTGCACGCTTCTCTTTACTGTTTCATGCAGTCTTGCACCCTCTTGTCACCTTGTTGTGCCTCTTGCACGCTTTTCTTTACTGTTTCATGCGCTCTTGACCCTCTTGCCACCTTACTGTGCCTCTTGCATGCTTCTCTTTACTGTTTCATGAGCTCTTGCACCCTCTTGCCACCTTGCTGTGCCTCTTGCACGCTTCTCTTTACTATGTCATGCACTCTTGCACCCTCTTGCCAGCTTGCTGTGCCTCTTGCACGCTTCCGTTTACTGTTTCATGCATTCTTGCACCCTCTTGCCACCTTGCTGTGTCTCTTGCACGCTTCTCTTTACTGTTTCATGCGGTCTTGCACCCTCTTGCCACCTTGTTGTGCCTCTTGCACGCTTTTCTTTACTGTTTCATGCACACTTGTACCCTCTTGCCACCTTGTTGTGCCGCTTGCACGCTTCTATTTATTGTTTCATGCGCTCTTGCACCCTCTTGCCACCTTGCTGTGCCTCTTGCACACTTCTCTTTACTGTTTCAAGTGCTCTTGTACCCTCTTGCCACCTTCCTGTGCCTCTTGCACGCTTCTCTTTACTGTTTCATGCACTCTTGCACCCTCTTGCCACCTTGCTGTGCCTCTTGCACGCTTCTCTTTACTGTTTCATGCGGTCTTGCACACTCTTGCCACCTTGTTGTGCCTCTTGCACGCTTTTCTTTACTGTTTCATGCACTCTTGCAATGTTGCTGTGCCTCTTGCACGCTTCTCTTTACTGTTTCATGCGGACCTGCACCCTCTTGCCACCTTGCTGTGCCTCTTGCATGCTTCTCTTTACTGTTTCATGCGCTCTTGCACCCTCTTGCCACCTTGCTGTGCCTCTTGCACGCTTCTCTTTACTATTTCATGCATTCTTGCACCATCTTGCCATCTTGCTGTGCCTCTTGCACGCTTCTCTTTACTGTTTCATGCGCTCTTGCACCCTCTTGCCACCTTGCTGTGCCTCTTGCATGCTTCTCTTTACTGTTTCATGCGCTCTTGCATCCTCTTGCCAAGTTGCTGTGCCTCTTGCACGCTTCTCTTTACTGTTTCATGCGCTCTTGCACCCTTTTGCCACCTTGCTGTGCCTCTATCACGCTTCTCTTTACTGTTTCATGAGCTCTTGCACCCTCTTGCCACCTTGCTGTGCCTCTTGCATGCATCTCTTTACTGTTTCATGCACTCTTGCACCCTCTTGCCACCTTGCTGTGCCTCTTGCACGCATCTCTTTACTGTTTCATGCAGTCTTGCACCCTCTTGTCACCTTGTTGTGCCTCTTACAGGCTTCTCTTTTCTGTTTCATGCGCTCTTGTACCCTCTTGCCACCTTGTTGTGCTTCTTGCACTCTTCTATTTATTGTTTCATGCGCTCTTGCACCCTCTTGCCACCTTGCTGTGGCTCTTGCACACTTCTCTTTACTGTTTCATGCGCTCTTGTACCCTCTTGCCACCTTGCTGTGCCTCTTGCATGTTTCTCTTTCCTGTTTCATGCACTCTTGCACCACCTTGCTGTGCCTCTTGCACGCTTCTCTTTACTGTTTCATGCACTCTTACACCCTCTTGCCACTTTGCTTTGCCTCTTGCATGCTTCTCTTTACTGTTTCATGCGCTCTTGCACCCTCTTGCCACCTTGCTGTGCCTCTTGCACGCTTCTCTTTACGGTTTCATGCGCTCTTGCACCCTTTTGCCACCTTGCTGTGCCTCTATCACGCTTCTCTTTACTGTTTCATGAGCTCTTGCACCCTCTTGCCACCTTGCTGTGCCTCTTGCATGCTTCTCTTTACTGTTTCATGCACTCTTGCACCCTCTTGCCACCTTGCTGTGCCTCTTGCACGCATCTCTTTACTGTTTCATGCAGTCTTGCACCCTCTTGTCACCTTGTTGTGCCTCTTACAGGCTTCTCTTTTCTGTTTCATGCGCTCTTGTACCCTCTTGCCACCTTGTTGTGCTTCTTGCACGCTTCTATTTATTGTTTCATGCGCTCTTGCACCCTCTTGCCACCTTGCTGTGGCTCTTGCACACTTCTCTTTACTGTTTCATACGCTCTTGTACCCTCTTGCCACCGTGCTGTGCCTCTTGCATGTTTCTCTTTCCTGTTTCATGCACTCTTGCACCACCTTGCTGTGCCTCTTGCACGCTTCTCTTTACTGTTTCATGCATTCTTGCACCCTCTTGCCACCTTACTGTGCCTCTTGCACGCTTCTCTTTACTGTTTCATGCGCTCTTGCACCCTTTTGCCACCTTGCTGTGCCTCTATCACGCTTCTCTTTACTGTTTCATGAGCTCTTGCACCCTCTTGCCACCTTGCTGTGCCTCTTGCATGCTTCTCTTTACTGTTTCATGCACTCTTGCACCCTCTTGCCACCTTGCTGTGCCTCTTGCACGCATCTCTTTACTGTTTCATGCGGTCTTGCACACTCTTGCCACCTTGTTGTGCCTCTTGCACGCTTTTCTTTACTGTTTCATGCACTCTTGCAATGTTGCTGTGCCTCTTGCACGCTTCTCTTTACTGTTTCATGCGCTCTTGCACCCTTTTGCCACCTTGCTGTGCCTCTTGCACGCTTCTCTTTACTATTTCATGCGCTCTTGCACCCTCTTGCCACCTTGCTGTGCCTTTTGCACGCTTCTGTTTACTGTTTCATGCATTTTTGCACCCTCTTGCCATCTTGCTGTGCCTCTTGCACGCTTCTCTTTACTGTTTCATGCACTCTTGCACCCTCTTGCCACCTTGCTGTGCCTCTTACACGCTTCTCTTTACTGTTTCATGCGGTCTTGCACCCTCTTGCCACCTTGTTGTGCTTCTTGCACGCTTCTATTTATTGTTTCATGCACTCTTGCCACCTTGCTGTGCCTCTTGCAAGCTTCTCTATACTGTTTCATGCGCTCTTGTACCCTCTTGCCACCTTGCTGTGCCTCTTGCATGTTTCTCTTTACTGTTTCATGCACTCTTGCACCACCTTGCTGTGCCTCTTGCACGCTTCTCTTTACTGTTTCATGCGCTCTTGTACCCTCTTGCCACCTTGTTGTGCTTCTTGCACGCTTCTATTGTTTCATGCACTCTTGCACCCTCTTGCCACCTTGCTGTGCCTCTTGCACGCTTCTCTATACTGTTTCATGCGCTCTTGTACCCTCTTGCCACCTTGCTGTGCCTCTTGCATGTTTCTCTTTACTGTTTCATGCACTCTTGCACCACCTTGCTGTGCCTCTTGCACGCTTCTCTTTACTGTTTCATGTGGTCTTGCACCCTCTTGCCACCTTGTTGTGCCTCTTGCACGCTTTTCTTTACTGTTTCATGCGCTCTTGCACCCTCTTGCCATCTTGCTGTGACTCTTGCACGCTTCTCTTTACTAATTTATGCACTCTTACACCCTCTTGCCATGTTGCTGTGCCTCTTGCACGCTTCTCTTTACTGTTTCATGCGGACTTGCACCCTCTTGCCACCTTGCTGTGCCTCTTGCACGCTTCTCTTTACTGTTTCATGTATTCTTGCACCCTCTTGACACCTTGCTGTGCCTCTTGCATGCTTCGCTTTACTGTTTCATGCACTCTTGCACCCTCTTGCCACGTTGCTGTGCCTCTTGCACACTTCTCTTTACTGTTTCATGCGTTCTTTCACCCTCTTGCCACCTTGCTGTGCCTCTTGCACGCTTCCCTTTACTGTTTCATGCGCTCTTGCACCCTCTTGCCAACTTGCTGTGCCTCTTGCACGCTTCTCTTTACTGTTTCATGCGCTGTTGCACCCTTTTGCCACCTTGCTGTGCCTCTATCACGCTTCTCTTTACTGTTTCATGAGCTCTTGCACCCTCTTGCCACTTTGCTGTGCCTCTTGCACGCTTCTCTTTACTGTTTCATGCACTCTTGCACCCTCTTGCCACCTTTCTGTGCCTCTTGCACGCTTCTCTTTACTGTTTCATGCAGTCTTGCACCCTCTTGTCACCTTGTTGTGCCTCTTGCACGCTTTTCTTTACTGTTTCATGCGCTCTTGACCCTCTTGCCACCTTACTGTGCCTCTTGCATGCTTCTCTTTACTGTTTCATGAGCTCTTGCACCCTCTTTCCACCTTGCTGTGCCTCTTGCACGCTTCTCTTTACTATGTCATGCACTCTTGCACCCTCTTGCCAGCTTGCTGTGCCTCTTGCACGCTTCCGTTTACTGTTTCATGCATTCTTGCACCCTCTTGCCACCTTGCTGTGTCTCTTGCACGCTTCTCTTTACTGTTTCATGCGGTCTTGCACCCTCTTGCCACCTTGTTGTGCCTCTTGCACGCTTTTCTTTACTGTTTCATGCACACTTGTACCCTCTTGCCACCTTGTTGTGCCGCTTGCACGCTTCTATTTATTGTTTCATGCGCTCTTGCACCCTCTTGCCACCTTGCTGTGCCTCTTGCACACTTCTCTTTACTGTTTCAAGTGCTCTTGTACCCTCTTGCCACCTTCCTGTGCCTCTTGCACGCTTCTCTTTACTGTTTCATGCACTCTTGCACCCTCTTGCCACCTTGCTGTGCCTCTTGCACGCTTCTCTTTACTGTTTCATGCGGTCTTGCACACTCTTGCCACCTTGTTGTGCCTCTTGCACGCTTTTCTTTACTGTTTCATGCACTCTTGCAATGTTGCTGTGCCTCTTGCACGCTTCTCCTTACTGTTTCATGCGGACCTGCACCCTCTTGCCACCTTGCTGTGCCTCTTGCATGCTTCTCTTTACTGTTTCATGCGCTCTTGCACCCTCTTGCCACCTTGCTGTGCCTCTTGCATGCTTCTCTTTACTGTTTCATGCGCTCTTGCACCATCTTGCCATCTTGCTGTGCCTCTTGCACGCTTCTCTTTACTGTTTCATGCGCTCTTGCACCCTCTTGCCACCTTGCTGTGCCTCTTGCATGCTTCTCTTTACTGTTTCATGCGCTCTTGCATCCTCTTGCCAAGTTGCTGTGCCTCTTGCACGCTTCTCTTTACTGTTTCATGCGCTCTTGCACCCTTTTGCCACCTTGCTGTGCCTCTATCACGCTTCTCTTTACTGTTTCATGAGCTCTTGCACCCTCTTGCCACCTTGCTGTGCCTCTTGCATGCATCTCTTTACTGTTTCATGCACTCTTGCACCCTCTTGCCACCTTGCTGTGCCTCTTGCACGCATCTCTTTACTGTTTCATGCAGTCTTGCACCCTCTTGTCACCTTGTTGTGCCTCTTACAGGCTTCTCTTTTCTGTCTCATGCGCTCTTGTACCCTCTTGCCACCTTGTTGTGCTTCTTGCACGCTTCTATTTATTGTTTCATGCGCTCTTGCACCCTCTTGCCACCTTGCTGTGGCTCTTGCACACTTCTCTTTACTGTTTCATGCGCTCTTGTACCCTCTTACCACCTTGCTGTGCCTCTTGCATGTTTCTCTTTCCTGTTTCATGCACTCTTGCACCACCTTGCTGTGCCTCTTGCACGCTTCTCTTTACTGTTTCATGCACTCTTACACCCTCTTGCCACTTTGCTTTGCCTCTTGCATGCTTCTCTTTACTGTTTCATGCGCTCTTGCACCCTCTTGCCACCTTGCTGTGCCTCTTGCACGCTTCTCTTTACTGTTTCATGCGCTCTTGCACCCTTTTGCCACCTTGCTGTGCCTCTATCACGCTTCTCTTTACTGTTTCATGAGCTCTTGCACCCTCTTGCCACCTTGCTGTGCCTCTTGCATGCTTCTCTTTACTGTTTCATGCACTCTTGCACCCTCTTGCCACCTTGCTGTGCCTCTTGCACGCATCTCTTTACTGTTTCATGCAGTCTTGCACCCTCTTGTCACCTTGTTGTGCCTCTTACAGGCTTCTCTTTTCTGTTTCATGCGCTCTTGTACCCTCTTGCCACCTTGTTGTGCTTCTTGCACGCTTCTATTTATTGTTTCATGCGCTCTTGCACCCTCTTGCCACCTTGCTGTGGCTCTTGCACACTTCTCTTTACTGTTTCATACGCTCTTGTACCCTCTTGCCACCGTGCTGTGCCTCTTGCATGTTTCTCTTTCCTGTTTCATGCACTCTTGCACCACCTTGCTGTGCCTCTTGCACGCTTCTCTTTACTGTTTCATGCATTCTTGCACCCTCTTGCCACCTTGCTGTGTCTCTTGCACGCTTCTCTTTACTGTTTCATGCGGTCTTGCACCCTCTTGCCACCTTGTTGTGCCTCTTGCACGCTTTTCTTTACTGTTTCATGCACACTTGTACCCTCTTGCCACCTTGTTGTGCCTCTTGCACGCTTCTCTTTACTGTTTCATGCGGCCTTGCACACTCTTGCCACCTTGTTGTGCCTCTTGCACGCTTTTCTTTACTGTTTCATGCACTCTTGCAATGTTGCTGTGCCTCTTGCACGCTTCTCTTTACTGTTTCATGCGCTCTTGCACCCTCTTGCCACCTTGCTGGGCCTCTTGCACGCTTCTCTTTACTGTTTCATGCGCTCTTGCACCCTCTTGCCACCTTGCTGTGCCTCTTGCATGCTTCTCTTTACTATTTCATGCATTCTTGCACCATCTTGCCATCTTGCTGCGCCTCTTGCACGCTTCTCTTTACTGTTTCATGCGCTCTTGCACCCTCTTGCCACCTTGCTGTGCCTCTTGCATGCTTCTCTTTACTGTTTCATGCGCTCTTGCATCCTCTTGCCACGTTGCTGTGCCTCTTGCACGCTTCTCTTTACTGTTTCATGCGCTCTTGCACCCTTTTGCCACCTTGCTGTGCCTCTATCACGCTTCTCTTTACTGTTTCATGAGCTCTTGCACCCTCTTGCCACCTTGCTGTGCCTCTTGCATGCTTCTCTTTACTGTTTCATGCACTCTTGCACCCTCTTTCCACCTTGCTGTGCCTCTTGCACGCATCTCTTTACTGTTTCATGCAGTCTTGCACCCTCTTGTCACCTTGTTGTGCCTCTTACAGGCTTCTCTTTTCTGTTTCATGCGCTCTTGTACCCTCTTGCCACCTTGTTGTGCTTCTTGCACGCTTCTATTTATTGTTTCATGCGCTCTTGCACCCTCTTGCCACCTTGCTGTGGCTCTTGCACACTTCTCTTTACTGTTTCATGCGCTCGTGTACCCTCTTGCCACCTTGCTGTGCCTCTTGCATGTTTCTCTTTCCTGTTTCATGCACTCTTGCACCACCTTGCTGTGCCTCTTGCACGCTTCTCTTTACTGTTTCATGCACTCTTACACCCTCTTGCCACTTTGCTTTGCCTCTTGCATGCTTCTCTTTACTGTTTCATGCGCTCTTGCACCCTCTTGCCACCTTGCTGTGCCTCTTGCACGCTTCCCTTTACTGTTTCATGTGCTCTTGCACCCTCTTGCCACCCTGCTGTGCCTCTTGCACGCTTCTCTTTACTGTTTCAAGCACTCTTGCACCCTCTTGCCACCTTGCTGTGCCTCTTGCATGCTTCTCTTAACTGTTTCATACACTCTTGCACCCTCTTGCCACCTTACTGTGCCTCTTGCACGCTTCTCTTTACTTTATCATGCACTCTTGCACACTCTTGCCACCTTGCTGTGCCTCTTGCATGCTTCTCTTTACTGTTTCATGCGCTCTTGCATCCTCTTGCCACGTTGCTGTGCCTCTTGCAGGCTTCTCTTTACTGTTTCAAGCGCTCTTGCACCCTTTTGCCACCTTGCTGTGCCTCTATCACGCTTCTCTTTACTGTTTCATGAGCTCTTGCACCCTCTTGCCACCTTGCTGTGCCTCTTGCATGCTTCTCTTTACTGTTTCATGCACTCTTGCACCCTCTTGCCACCTTGGTGTGCCTCTTGCACGCATCTCTTTACTGTTTCATGCAGTCTTGCACCCTCTTGTCACCTTGTTGTGCCTCTTACAGGCTTCTCTTTTCTGTTTCATGCGCTCTTGTACCCTCTTGCCACCTTGTTGTGCTTCTTGCACGCTTCTATTTATTGTTTCATGAACTCTTGCACCCTCTTGCCACCTTGCTGTGCCTCTTGCACGCTTCTCTTTACTGTTTCATGCAGTCTTGCACCCTCTTGTCACCTTGTTGTGCCTCTTGCACGCTTTTCTTTACTGTTTCATGCGCTCTTGACCCTCTTGCCACCTTACTGTGCCTCTTGCATGCTTCTCTTTACTGTTTCATGAGCTCTTGCACCCTCTTGCCACCTTGCTGTGCCTCTTGCACGCTTCTCTTTACTATGTCATGCGCTCTTGCACCCTCTTGCCACCTTGCTGTGGCTCTTGCACACTTCTCTTTACTGTTTCATACGCTCTTGTACCCTCTTGCCACCGTGCTGTGCCTCTTGCATGTTTCTCTTTCCTGTTTCATGCACTCTTGCACCACCTTGCTGTGCCTCTTGCACGCTTCTCTTTACTGTTTCATGCATTCTTGCACCCTCTTGCCACCTTGCTGTGTCTCTTGCACGCTTCTCTTTACTGTTTCATGCGGTCTTGCACCCTCTTGCCACCTTGTTGTGCCTCTTGCACGCTTTTCTTTACTGTTTCATGCACACTTGTACCCTCTTGCCACCTTGTTGTGCCTCTTGCACGCTTCTCTTTACTGTTTCATGCGGTCTTGCACACTCTTGCCACCTTGTTGTGCCTCTTGCACGCTTTTCTTTACTGTTTCATGCACTCTTGCAATGTTGCTGTGCCTCTTGCACGCTTCTCTTTACTGTTTCATGCGCTCTTGCACCCTCTTGCCACCTTGCTGGGCCTCTTGCACGCTTCTCTTTACTGTTTCATGCGCTCTTGCACCCTCTTGCCACCTTGCTGTGCCTCTTGCATGCTTCTCTTTACTATTTCATGCATTCTTGCACCATCTTGCCATCTTGCTGCGCCTCTTGCACGCTTCTCTTTACTGTTTCATGCGCTCTTGCACCCTCTTGCCACCTTGCTGTGCCTCTTGCATGCTTCTCTTTACTGTTTCATGCGCTCTTGCATCCTCTTGCCACGTTGCTGTGCCTCTTGCACGCTTCTCTTTACTGTTTCATGCGCTCTTGCACCCTTTTGCCACCTTGCTGTGCCTCTATCACGCTTCTCTTTACTGTTTCATGAGCTCTTGCACCCTCTTGCCACCTTGCTGTGCCTCTTGCATGCTTCTCTTTACTGTTTCATGCACTCTTGCACCCTCTTTCCACCTTGCTGTGCCTCTTGCACGCATCTCTTTACTGTTTCATGCAGTCTTGCACCCTCTTGTCACCTTGTTGTGCCTCTTACAGGCTTCTCTTTTCTGTTTCATGCGCTCTTGTACCCTCTTGCCACCTTGTTGTGCTTCTTGCACGCTTCTATTTATTGTTTCATGCGCTCTTGCACCCTCTTGCCACCTTGCTGTGGCTCTTGCACACTTCTCTTTACTGTTTCATGCGCTCGTGTACCCTCTTGCCACCTTGCTGTGCCTCTTGCATGTTTCTCTTTCCTGTTTCATGCACTCTTGCACCACCTTGCTGTGCCTCTTGCACGCTTCTCTTTACTGTTTCATGCACTCTTACACCCTCTTGCCACTTTGCTTTGCCTCTTGCATGCTTCTCTTTACTGTTTCATGCGCTCTTGCACCCTCTTGCCACCTTGCTGTGCCTCTTGCACGCTTCCCTTTACTGTTTCATGTGCTCTTGCACCCTCTTGCCACCCTGCTGTGCCTCTTGCACTCTTCTCTTTACTGTTTCAAGCACTCTTGCACCCTCTTGCCACCTTGCTGTGCCTCTTGCATGCTTCTCTTAACTGTTTCATACACTCTTGCACCCTCTTGCCACCTTACTGTGCCTCTTGCACGCTTCTCTTTACTTTATCATGCACTCTAGCACACTCTTGCCACCTTGCTGTGCCTCTTGCATGCTTCTCTTTACTGTTTCATGCGCTCTTGCATCCTCTTGCCACGTTGCTGTGCCTCTTGCACGCTTCTCTTTACTGTTTCAAGCGCTCTTGCACCCTTTTGCCACCTTGCTGTGCCTCTATCACGCTTCTCTTTACTGTTTCATGAGCTCTTGCACCCTCTTGCCACCTTGCTGTGCCTCTTGCATGCTTCTCTTTACTGTTTCATGCACTCTTGCACCCTCTTGCCACCTTGGTGTGCCTCTTGCACGCATCTCTTTACTGTTTCATGCAGTCTTGCACCCTCTTGTCACCTTGTTGTGCCTCTTACAGGCTTCTCTTTTCTGTTTCATGCGCTCTTGTACCCTCTTGCCACCTTGTTGTGCTTCTTGCACGCTTCTATTTATTGTTTCATGCACTCTTGCACCCTCTTGCCACCTTGCTGTGCCTCTTGCACGCTTCTCTTTACTGTTTCATGCAGTCTTGCACCCTCTTGTCACCTTGTTGTGCCTCTTGCACGCTTTTCTTTACTGTTTCATGCGCTCTTGACCCTCTTGCCACCTTACTGTGCCTCTTGCATGCTTCTCTTTACTGTTTCATGAGCTCTTGCACCCTCTTGCCACCTTGCTGTGCCTCTTGCACGCTTCTCTTTACTATGTCATGCACTCTTGCACCCTCTTGCCAGCTTGCTGTGCCTCTTGCACGCTTCTGTTTACTGTTTCATGCATTCTTGCACCCTCTTGCCACCTTGCTGTGTCTCTTGCACGCTTCTCTTTACTGTTTCATGCGGTCTTGCACCCTCTTGCCACCTTGTTGTGCCTCTTGCACGCTTTTCTTTACTGTTTCATGCACACTTGTACCCTCTTGCCACCTTGCTGTGCCTCTTGCACGCTTCTCTTTACTGTTTCATGCACTCTTGCACCCTCTTGCCACCTTGCTGTGCCTCTTGCACGCTTCTCTTTACTATGTCATGCACTCTTGCACCCTCTTGCCAGCTTGCTGTGCCTCTTGCACGCTTCTGTTTACTGTTTCATGCATTCTTGCACCCTCTTGCCACCTTGCTGTGCCTCTTGCACGCTTTTCTTTACTGTTTCATGCACACTTGTACCCTCTTGCCACCTTGCTGTGCCTCTTGCACACTTCTCTTTACTGTTTCAAGTTCTCTTGTACCCTCTTGCCACCTTGCTGTGCCTCTTGCACGCTTCTCTTTACTGTTTCATGCACTCTTGCACCCTCTTGCCACCTTGCTGTGCCTCTTGCACGCTTCTCTTTACTGTTTCATGCGGTCTTGCACACTCTTGCCACCTTGTTGTGCCTCTTGCACGCTTTTCTTTACTGTTTCATGCACTCTTGCAATGTTGCTGTGCCTCTTGCACGCTTCTCTTTACTGTTTCATGCGCTCTTGCACCCTCTTGCCACCTTG
This sequence comes from Ambystoma mexicanum, assembly GCF_040938575.1. NCBI lineage: Eukaryota > Metazoa > Chordata > Amphibia > Caudata > Ambystomatidae > Ambystoma > Ambystoma mexicanum. Next base: position 1,687,414,669 of record NC_090937.1, on the reverse strand, counting down.
CTGTGCCTCTTGCACGCTTCTCTTTACTATTTCATGCATTCTTGCACCATCTTGCCATCTTGCTGTGCCTCTTGCACGCTTCTCTTTACTGTTTCATGCGGTCTTGCACACTCTTGCCACCTTGTTGTGCCTCTTGCACGCTTTTCTTTACTGTTTCATGCACTCTTGCAATGTTGCTGTGCCTCTTGCACGCTTCTCTTTACTGTTTCATGCGGTCTTGCACCCTCTTGTCACCTTGTTGTGCCTCTTACACTCTTCTCTTTACTGTTTCATGCGCTCTTGTACCCTCTTGTTACCTTGTTGTGCTTCTTGCACGCTTCTATTTATTCTTTCATGCGCTCTTGCACCCTCTTGCCACCTTGCTGTGGCTCTTGCACACTTCTCTTTACTGTGTCATGTGCTCTTGCACCCTCTTGCCATCTTGCTGTGCCTCTTGCAAGCTTCTCTTTACTGTTTCATGCACTCTTGCACCCTCTTGCCATGTTGCTGTGCCTCTTGCACGCTTCTCTTTACTGTTTCATGCGGACTTGCACCCTCTTGCCACCTTGCTGTGCCTCTTGCACGCTTCTCTTTACTGTTTCATGCACTCTTGTACCCTCTTGCCACCTTGCTGTGCCTTTTGCACGCTTCTGTTTACTGTTTCATGCATTCTTGCACCCTCTTGCCATCTTGCTGTGCCTCTTGCACGCTTCTCTTTACTGTTTCATGCACTCTTGCACCCTCTTGCCACCTTGCTGTGCCTCTTACACGCTTCTCTTTACTGTTTCATGCGGTCTTGCACCCTCTTGTCACCTTGTTGTGCCTCTTGCACGCTTCTCTTTACTGTTTCATGTGCTCTTGTACCCTCTTGCCACCTTGTTGTGCTTCTTGCACGCTTCTATTTATTGTTTCATGCACTCTTGCACCCTCTTGCCACCTTGCTGTGCCTCTTGCACGCTTCTCTTTACTGTTTCATGCAGTCTTGCACACTCTTGCCACCTTGATGTGCCTCTTGCACGCTTTTCTTTACTGTTTCATGCACACTTGTACCCTCTTGCCACCTTGTTGTGCCTCTTGCACGCTTCTCTTTACTGTTTCATGCGGTCTTGCACACTCTTGCCACCTTGTTGTGCCTCTTGCACGCTTTTCTTTACTGTTTCATGCACTCTTGCAATGTTGCTGTGCCTCTTGCACGCTTCTCTTTACTGTTTCATGCGCTCTTGCACCCTCTTGCCACCTTGCTGTGCCTCTTGCACGCTTCTCTTTACTGTTTCATGCAGTCTTGCACCCTCTTGTCACCTTGTTGTGCCTCTTACAGGCTTCTCTTTTCTGTTTCATGCGCTCTTGTACCCTCTTGCCACCTTGTTGTGCTTCTTGCACGCTTCTATTTATTGTTTCATGCGCTCTTGCACCCTCTTGCCACCTTGTTGTGGCTCTTGCACACTTCTCTTTACTGTTTCATGCGCTCTTGTACCCTCTTGCCACCGTGCTGTGCCTCTTGCATGTTTCTCTTTCCTGTTTCATGCACTCTTGCACCACCTTGCTGTGCCTCTTGCACGCTTCTCTTTACTGTTTCATGCATTCTTGCACCCTCTTGCCACCTTGCTGTGTCTCTTGCACGCTTCTCTTTACTGTTTCATGCGGTCTTGCACCCTCTTGCCACCTTGTTGTGCCTCTTGCACGCTTTTCTTTACTGTTTCATGCACACTTGTACCCTCTTGCCACCTTGTTGTGCCTCTTGCACGCTTCTCTTTACTGTTTCATGCGGTCTTGCACACTCTTGCCACCTTGTTGTGCCTCTTGCACGCTTTTCTTTACTGTTTCATGCACTCTTGTAATGTTGCTGTGCCTCTTGCACGCTTCTCTTTACTGTTTCATGCGCTCTTGCACCCTCTTGCCACCTTGCTGTGCCTCTTGCACGCTTCTCTTTACTGTTTCACGCGCTCTTGCACCCTTTTGCCACCTTGCTGTGCCTCTATCTCGCTTCTCTTTACTGTTTCATGAGCTCTTGCACCCTTTTGCCACCTTGCTGTGCCTCTTGCATGCTTCTCTTTACTGTTTCATGCACTCTTGCACCCTCTTGCCACCTTGCTGTGCCTCTTGCACTCATCTCTTTACTGTTTCATGCAGTCTTGCACCCTCTTGTCACCTTGTTGTGCCTCTTACAGGCTTCTCTTTTCTGTTTCATGCGCTCTTGTACCCTCTTGCCACCTTGTTGTGCTTCTTGCACGCTTCTATTTATTGTTTCATGCGCTCTTGCACCCTCTTGCCACCTTGCTGTGGCTCTTGCATGTTTCTCTTTCCTGTTTCATGCACTCTTGCACCACCTTGCTGTGCCTCTTGCACGCTTCTCTTTACTGTTTCATGCACTCTTACACCCTCTTGCCACTTTGCTTTGCCTCTTGCATGCTTCTCTTTACTGTTTCATGCGCTCTTGCACCCTCTTGCCACCTTGCTGTGCCTCTTGCACGCTTCTCTTTACTGTTTCATGCGCTCTTGCACCCTTTTGCCACCTTGCTGTGCCTCTATCACGCTTCTCTTTACTGTTTCATGAGCTCTTGCACCCTTTTGCCCCCTTGCTGTGCCTCTTGCATGCTTCTCTTTACTGTTTCATGCACTCTTGCACCCTCTTGCCACCTTGCTGTGCCTCTTGCACTCATCTCTTTACTGTTTCATGCAGTCTTGCACCCTCTTGTCACCTTGTTGTGCCTCTTACAGGCTTCTCTTTTCTGTTTCATGCGCTCTTGTACCCTCTTGCCACCTTGTTGTGCTTCTTGCACGCTTCTATTTATTGTTTCATGCGCTCTTGCACCCTCTTGCCACCTTGCTGTGGCTCTTGCACACTTCTCTTTACTGTTTCATGCGCTCTTGTACCCTCTTGCCACCGTGCTGTGCCTCTTGCATGTTTCTCTTTCCTGTTTCATGCACTCTTGCACCACCTTGCTGTGCCTCTTGCACGCTTCTCTTTACTGTTTCATGCATTCTTGCACCCTCTTGCCACCTTGCTGTGTCTCTTGCACGCTTCTCTTTACTGTTTCATGCGGTCTTGCACCCTCTTGCCACCTTGTTGTGCCTCTTGCACGCTTTTCTTTACTGTTTCATGCACACTTGTACCCTCTTGCCACCTTGTTGTGCCTCTTGCACGCTTCTCTTTACTGTTTCATGCGGTCTTGCACACTCTTGCCACCTTGTTGTGCCTCTTGCACGCTTTTCTTTACTGTTTCATGCACTCTTGCAATGTTGCTGTGCCTCTTGCACGCTTCTCTTTACTGTTTCATGCGCTCTTGCACCCTCTTGCCACCTTGCTGTGCCTCTTGCACGCTTCTCTTTACTGTTTCATGCGCTCTTGCACCCTTTTGCCACCTTGCTGTGCCTCTATCACGCTTCTCTTTACTGTTTCATGAGCTCTTGCACCCTTTTGCCACCTTGCTGTGCCTCTTGCATGCTTCTCTTTACTGTTTCATGCACTCTTGCACCCTCTTGCCACCTTGCTGTGCCTCTTGCACTCATCTCTTTACTGTTTCATGCAGTCTTGCACCCTCTTGTCACCTTGTTGTGCCTCTTACAGGCTTCTCTTTTCTGTTTCATGCGCTCTTGTACCCTCTTGCCACCTTGTTGTGCTTCTTGCACGCTTCTATTTATTGTTTCATGCGCTCTTGCACCCTCTTGCCACCTTGCTGTGGCTCTTGCACACTTCTCTTTACTGTTTCATGCGCTCTTGTACCCTCTTGCCACCGTGCTGTGCCTCTTGCATGTTTCTCTTTCCTGTTTCATGCACTCTTGCACCACCTTGCTGTGCCTCTTGCACGCTTCTCTTTACTGTTTCATGCATTCTTGCACCCTCTTGCCACCTTGCTGTGTCTCTTGCACGCTTCTCTTTACTGTTTCATGCGGTCTTGCACCCTCTTGCCACCTTGTTGTGCCTCTTGCACGCTTTTCTTTACTGTTTCATGCACACTTGTACCCTTTTGCCACCTTGTTGTGCCTCTTGCACGCTTCTCTTTACTGTTTCATGCGGTCTTGCACACTCTTGCCACCTTGTTGTGCCTCTTGCACGCTTTTCTTTACTGTTTCATGCTCTCTTGCAATGTTGCTGTGCCTCTTGCACGCTTCTCTTTACTGTTTCATGCGCTCTTGCACCCTTTTGCCACCTTGCTGTGCCTCTATCACGCTTCTCTTTACTGTTTCATGAGCTCTTGCACCCTTTTGCCACCTTGCTGTGCCTCTTGCCAGCTTCTCTTTACTGTTTCATGCACTCTTGCACCCTCTTGCCACCTTGCTGTGCCTCTTGCACTCATCTCTTTACTGTTTCATGCAGTCTTGCACCCTCTTGTCACCTTGTTGTGCCTCTTACAGGCTTCTCTTTTCTGTTTCATGCGCTCTTGTACCCTCTTGCCACCTTGTTGTGCTTCTTGCACGCTTCTATTTATTGTTTCATGCTCTCTTACACCCTCTTGCCACCTTGCTGTGGCTCTTGCACACTTCTCTTTACTGTTTCATGCGCTCTTGTACCCTCTTGCCACCGTGCTGTGCCTCTTGCATGTTTCTCTTTCCTGTTTCATGCACTCTTGCACCACCTTGCTGTGCCTCTTGCACGCTTCTCTTTACTGTTTCATGCACCCTCTTGCCACCTTGCTGTGTCTCTTGCACGCTTCTCTTTACTGTTTCATGCGGTCTTGCACCCTCTTGCCACCTTGTTGTGCCTCTTGCACGCTTTTCTTTACTGTTTCATGCACACTTGTACCCTCTTGCCACCTTGTTGTGCCTCTTGCACGCTTCTCTTTACTGTTTCATGCGGTCTTGCACACTCTTGCCACCTTGATGTGCCTCTTGCACGCTTTTCTTTACTGTTTCATGCACACTTGTACCCTCTTGCCACCTTGTTGTGCCTCTTGCACGCTTCTCTTTACTGTTTCATGCGGTCTTGCAATGTTGCTGTGCCTCTTGCACGCTTCTCTTTACTGTTTCATGCGCTCTTGCACCCTCTTGCCACCTTGCTGTGCCTCTTGCACGCTTCTCTTTACTGTTTCATGCAGTCTTGCACCCTCTTGTCACCTTGTTGTGCCTCTTACAGGCTTCTCTTTTCTGTTTCATGCGCTCTTGTACCCTCTTGCCACCTTGTTGTGCTTCTTGCACGCTTCTATTTATTGTTTCATGCGCTCTTGCACTCTCTTGCCACCTTGCTGTGGCTCTTGCACACTTCTCTTTACTGTTTCATGCGCTCTTGTACCCTCTTGCCACCGTGCTGTGCCTCTTGCATGTTTCTCTTTCCTGTTTCATGCACTCTTGCACCACCTTGCTGTGCCTCTTGCACGCTTCTCTTTACTGTTTCATGCATTCTTGCACCCTCTTGCCACCTTGCTGTGTCTCTTGCACGCTTCTCTTTACTGTTTCATGCGGTCTTGCACCCTCTTGCCACCTTGTTGTGCCTCTTGCACGCTTTTCTTTACTGTTTCATGCACACTTGTACCCTCTTGCCACCTTGTTGTGCCTCTTGCACGCTTCTCTTTACTGTTTCATGCGGTCTTGCACACTCTTGCCACCTTGTTGTGCCTCTTGCACGCTTTTCTTTACTGTTTCATGCACTCTTGTAATGTTGCTGTGCCTCTTGCACGCTTCTCTTTACTGTTTCATGCGCTCTTGCACCCTCTTGCCACCTTGCTGTGCCTCTTGCACGCTTCTCTTTACTGTTTCACGCGCTCTTGCACCCTTTTGCCACCTTGCTGTGCCTCTATCACGCTTCTCTTTACTGTTTCATGAGCTCTTGCACCCTTTTGCCACCTTGCTGTGCCTCTTGCATGCTTCTCTTTACTGTTTCATGCACTCTTGCACCCTCTTGCCACCTTGCTGTGCCTCTTGCACTCATCTCTTTACTGTTTCATGCAGTCTTGCACCCTCTTGTCACCTTGTTGTGCCTCTTACAGGCTTCTCTTTTCTGTTTCATGCGCTCTTGTACCCTCTTGCCACCTTGTGCTTCTTGCACGCTTCTATTTATTGTTTCATGCGCTCTTGCACCCTCTTGCCACCTTGCTGTGGCTCTTGCATGTTTCTCTTTCCTGTTTCATGCACTCTTGCACCACCTTGCTGTGCCTCTTGCACGCTTCTCTTTACTGTTTCATGCACTCTTACACCCTCTTGCCACTTTGCTTTGCCTCTTGCATGCTTCTCTTTACTGTTTCATGCGCTCTTGCACCCTTTTGCCACCTTGCTGTGCCTCTATCACGCTTCTCTTTACTGTTTCATGAGCTCTTGCACCCTTTTGCCACCTTGCTGTGCCTCTTGCATGCTTCTCTTTACTGTTTCAGGCACTCTTGCACCCTCTTGCCACCTTGCTGTGACTCTTGCACGCTTCTCTTTACTAATTTATGCACTCTTACACCCTCTTGCCATGTTGCTGTGCCTCTTGCACGCTTCTCTTTACTGTTTCATGCGGACTTGCACCCTCTTGCCACCTTGCTGTGCCTCTTGCACGCTTCTCTTTACTGTTTCATGTATTCTTGCACCCTCTTGACACCTTGCTGTGCCTCTTGCATGCTTCGCTTTACTGTTTCATGCACTCTTGCACCCTCTTGCCACGTTGCTGTGCCTCTTGCACACTTCTCTTTACTGTTTCATGCGTTCTTTCACCCTCTTGCCACCTTGCTGTGCCTCTTGCACGCTTCCCTTTACTGTTTCATGCACTCTTGCACCCTCTTGCCAACTTGCTGTGCCTCTTGCACGCTTCTCTTTACTGTTTCATGCGCTGTTGCACCCTTTTGCCACCTTGCTGTGCCTCTATCACGCTTCTCTTTACTGTTTCATGAGCTCTTGCACCCTCTTGCCACTTTGCTGTGCCTCTTGCACGCTTCTCTTTACTGTTTCATGCACTCTTGCACCCTCTTGCCACCTTGCTGTGCCTCTTGCACGCTTCTCTTTACTGTTTCATGCAGTCTTGCACCCTCTTGTCACCTTGTTGTGCCTCTTGCACGCTTTTCTTTACTGTTTCATGCGCTCTTGACCCTCTTGCCACCTTACTGTGCCTCTTGCATGCTTCTCTTTACTGTTTCATGAGCTCTTGCACCCTCTTGCCACCTTGCTGTGCCTCTTGCACGCTTCTCTTTACTATGTCATGCACTCTTGCACCCTCTTGCCAGCTTGCTGTGCCTCTTGCACGCTTCCGTTTACTGTTTCATGCATTCTTGCACCCTCTTGCCACCTTGCTGTGTCTCTTGCACGCTTCTCTTTACTGTTTCATGCGGTCTTGCACCCTCTTGCCACCTTGTTGTGCCTCTTGCACGCTTTTCTTTACTGTTTCATGCACACTTGTACCCTCTTGCCACCTTGTTGTGCCGCTTGCACGCTTCTATTTATTGTTTCATGCGCTCTTGCACCCTCTTGCCACCTTGCTGTGCCTCTTGCACACTTCTCTTTACTGTTTCAAGTGCTCTTGTACCCTCTTGCCACCTTCCTGTGCCTCTTGCACGCTTCTCTTTACTGTTTCATGCACTCTTGCACCCTCTTGCCACCTTGCTGTGCCTCTTGCACGCTTCTCTTTACTGTTTCATGCGGTCTTGCACACTCTTGCCACCTTGTTGTGCCTCTTGCACGCTTTTCTTTACTGTTTCATGCACTCTTGCAATGTTGCTGTGCCTCTTGCACGCTTCTCTTTACTGTTTCATGCGGACCTGCACCCTCTTGCCACCTTGCTGTGCCTCTTGCATGCTTCTCTTTACTGTTTCATGCGCTCTTGCACCCTCTTGCCACCTTGCTGTGCCTCTTGCACGCTTCTCTTTACTATTTCATGCATTCTTGCACCATCTTGCCATCTTGCTGTGCCTCTTGCACGCTTCTCTTTACTGTTTCATGCGCTCTTGCACCCTCTTGCCACCTTGCTGTGCCTCTTGCATGCTTCTCTTTACTGTTTCATGCGCTCTTGCATCCTCTTGCCAAGTTGCTGTGCCTCTTGCACGCTTCTCTTTACTGTTTCATGCGCTCTTGCACCCTTTTGCCACCTTGCTGTGCCTCTATCACGCTTCTCTTTACTGTTTCATGAGCTCTTGCACCCTCTTGCCACCTTGCTGTGCCTCTTGCATGCATCTCTTTACTGTTTCATGCACTCTTGCACCCTCTTGCCACCTTGCTGTGCCTCTTGCACGCATCTCTTTACTGTTTCATGCAGTCTTGCACCCTCTTGTCACCTTGTTGTGCCTCTTACAGGCTTCTCTTTTCTGTTTCATGCGCTCTTGTACCCTCTTGCCACCTTGTTGTGCTTCTTGCACTCTTCTATTTATTGTTTCATGCGCTCTTGCACCCTCTTGCCACCTTGCTGTGGCTCTTGCACACTTCTCTTTACTGTTTCATGCGCTCTTGTACCCTCTTGCCACCTTGCTGTGCCTCTTGCATGTTTCTCTTTCCTGTTTCATGCACTCTTGCACCACCTTGCTGTGCCTCTTGCACGCTTCTCTTTACTGTTTCATGCACTCTTACACCCTCTTGCCACTTTGCTTTGCCTCTTGCATGCTTCTCTTTACTGTTTCATGCGCTCTTGCACCCTCTTGCCACCTTGCTGTGCCTCTTGCACGCTTCTCTTTACGGTTTCATGCGCTCTTGCACCCTTTTGCCACCTTGCTGTGCCTCTATCACGCTTCTCTTTACTGTTTCATGAGCTCTTGCACCCTCTTGCCACCTTGCTGTGCCTCTTGCATGCTTCTCTTTACTGTTTCATGCACTCTTGCACCCTCTTGCCACCTTGCTGTGCCTCTTGCACGCATCTCTTTACTGTTTCATGCAGTCTTGCACCCTCTTGTCACCTTGTTGTGCCTCTTACAGGCTTCTCTTTTCTGTTTCATGCGCTCTTGTACCCTCTTGCCACCTTGTTGTGCTTCTTGCACGCTTCTATTTATTGTTTCATGCGCTCTTGCACCCTCTTGCCACCTTGCTGTGGCTCTTGCACACTTCTCTTTACTGTTTCATACGCTCTTGTACCCTCTTGCCACCGTGCTGTGCCTCTTGCATGTTTCTCTTTCCTGTTTCATGCACTCTTGCACCACCTTGCTGTGCCTCTTGCACGCTTCTCTTTACTGTTTCATGCATTCTTGCACCCTCTTGCCACCTTACTGTGCCTCTTGCACGCTTCTCTTTACTGTTTCATGCGCTCTTGCACCCTTTTGCCACCTTGCTGTGCCTCTATCACGCTTCTCTTTACTGTTTCATGAGCTCTTGCACCCTCTTGCCACCTTGCTGTGCCTCTTGCATGCTTCTCTTTACTGTTTCATGCACTCTTGCACCCTCTTGCCACCTTGCTGTGCCTCTTGCACGCATCTCTTTACTGTTTCATGCGGTCTTGCACACTCTTGCCACCTTGTTGTGCCTCTTGCACGCTTTTCTTTACTGTTTCATGCACTCTTGCAATGTTGCTGTGCCTCTTGCACGCTTCTCTTTACTGTTTCATGCGCTCTTGCACCCTTTTGCCACCTTGCTGTGCCTCTTGCACGCTTCTCTTTACTATTTCATGCGCTCTTGCACCCTCTTGCCACCTTGCTGTGCCTTTTGCACGCTTCTGTTTACTGTTTCATGCATTTTTGCACCCTCTTGCCATCTTGCTGTGCCTCTTGCACGCTTCTCTTTACTGTTTCATGCACTCTTGCACCCTCTTGCCACCTTGCTGTGCCTCTTACACGCTTCTCTTTACTGTTTCATGCGGTCTTGCACCCTCTTGCCACCTTGTTGTGCTTCTTGCACGCTTCTATTTATTGTTTCATGCACTCTTGCCACCTTGCTGTGCCTCTTGCAAGCTTCTCTATACTGTTTCATGCGCTCTTGTACCCTCTTGCCACCTTGCTGTGCCTCTTGCATGTTTCTCTTTACTGTTTCATGCACTCTTGCACCACCTTGCTGTGCCTCTTGCACGCTTCTCTTTACTGTTTCATGCGCTCTTGTACCCTCTTGCCACCTTGTTGTGCTTCTTGCACGCTTCTATTGTTTCATGCACTCTTGCACCCTCTTGCCACCTTGCTGTGCCTCTTGCACGCTTCTCTATACTGTTTCATGCGCTCTTGTACCCTCTTGCCACCTTGCTGTGCCTCTTGCATGTTTCTCTTTACTGTTTCATGCACTCTTGCACCACCTTGCTGTGCCTCTTGCACGCTTCTCTTTACTGTTTCATGTGGTCTTGCACCCTCTTGCCACCTTGTTGTGCCTCTTGCACGCTTTTCTTTACTGTTTCATGCGCTCTTGCACCCTCTTGCCATCTTGCTGTGACTCTTGCACGCTTCTCTTTACTAATTTATGCACTCTTACACCCTCTTGCCATGTTGCTGTGCCTCTTGCACGCTTCTCTTTACTGTTTCATGCGGACTTGCACCCTCTTGCCACCTTGCTGTGCCTCTTGCACGCTTCTCTTTACTGTTTCATGTATTCTTGCACCCTCTTGACACCTTGCTGTGCCTCTTGCATGCTTCGCTTTACTGTTTCATGCACTCTTGCACCCTCTTGCCACGTTGCTGTGCCTCTTGCACACTTCTCTTTACTGTTTCATGCGTTCTTTCACCCTCTTGCCACCTTGCTGTGCCTCTTGCACGCTTCCCTTTACTGTTTCATGCGCTCTTGCACCCTCTTGCCAACTTGCTGTGCCTCTTGCACGCTTCTCTTTACTGTTTCATGCGCTGTTGCACCCTTTTGCCACCTTGCTGTGCCTCTATCACGCTTCTCTTTACTGTTTCATGAGCTCTTGCACCCTCTTGCCACTTTGCTGTGCCTCTTGCACGCTTCTCTTTACTGTTTCATGCACTCTTGCACCCTCTTGCCACCTTTCTGTGCCTCTTGCACGCTTCTCTTTACTGTTTCATGCAGTCTTGCACCCTCTTGTCACCTTGTTGTGCCTCTTGCACGCTTTTCTTTACTGTTTCATGCGCTCTTGACCCTCTTGCCACCTTACTGTGCCTCTTGCATGCTTCTCTTTACTGTTTCATGAGCTCTTGCACCCTCTTTCCACCTTGCTGTGCCTCTTGCACGCTTCTCTTTACTATGTCATGCACTCTTGCACCCTCTTGCCAGCTTGCTGTGCCTCTTGCACGCTTCCGTTTACTGTTTCATGCATTCTTGCACCCTCTTGCCACCTTGCTGTGTCTCTTGCACGCTTCTCTTTACTGTTTCATGCGGTCTTGCACCCTCTTGCCACCTTGTTGTGCCTCTTGCACGCTTTTCTTTACTGTTTCATGCACACTTGTACCCTCTTGCCACCTTGTTGTGCCGCTTGCACGCTTCTATTTATTGTTTCATGCGCTCTTGCACCCTCTTGCCACCTTGCTGTGCCTCTTGCACACTTCTCTTTACTGTTTCAAGTGCTCTTGTACCCTCTTGCCACCTTCCTGTGCCTCTTGCACGCTTCTCTTTACTGTTTCATGCACTCTTGCACCCTCTTGCCACCTTGCTGTGCCTCTTGCACGCTTCTCTTTACTGTTTCATGCGGTCTTGCACACTCTTGCCACCTTGTTGTGCCTCTTGCACGCTTTTCTTTACTGTTTCATGCACTCTTGCAATGTTGCTGTGCCTCTTGCACGCTTCTCCTTACTGTTTCATGCGGACCTGCACCCTCTTGCCACCTTGCTGTGCCTCTTGCATGCTTCTCTTTACTGTTTCATGCGCTCTTGCACCCTCTTGCCACCTTGCTGTGCCTCTTGCATGCTTCTCTTTACTGTTTCATGCGCTCTTGCACCATCTTGCCATCTTGCTGTGCCTCTTGCACGCTTCTCTTTACTGTTTCATGCGCTCTTGCACCCTCTTGCCACCTTGCTGTGCCTCTTGCATGCTTCTCTTTACTGTTTCATGCGCTCTTGCATCCTCTTGCCAAGTTGCTGTGCCTCTTGCACGCTTCTCTTTACTGTTTCATGCGCTCTTGCACCCTTTTGCCACCTTGCTGTGCCTCTATCACGCTTCTCTTTACTGTTTCATGAGCTCTTGCACCCTCTTGCCACCTTGCTGTGCCTCTTGCATGCATCTCTTTACTGTTTCATGCACTCTTGCACCCTCTTGCCACCTTGCTGTGCCTCTTGCACGCATCTCTTTACTGTTTCATGCAGTCTTGCACCCTCTTGTCACCTTGTTGTGCCTCTTACAGGCTTCTCTTTTCTGTCTCATGCGCTCTTGTACCCTCTTGCCACCTTGTTGTGCTTCTTGCACGCTTCTATTTATTGTTTCATGCGCTCTTGCACCCTCTTGCCACCTTGCTGTGGCTCTTGCACACTTCTCTTTACTGTTTCATGCGCTCTTGTACCCTCTTACCACCTTGCTGTGCCTCTTGCATGTTTCTCTTTCCTGTTTCATGCACTCTTGCACCACCTTGCTGTGCCTCTTGCACGCTTCTCTTTACTGTTTCATGCACTCTTACACCCTCTTGCCACTTTGCTTTGCCTCTTGCATGCTTCTCTTTACTGTTTCATGCGCTCTTGCACCCTCTTGCCACCTTGCTGTGCCTCTTGCACGCTTCTCTTTACTGTTTCATGCGCTCTTGCACCCTTTTGCCACCTTGCTGTGCCTCTATCACGCTTCTCTTTACTGTTTCATGAGCTCTTGCACCCTCTTGCCACCTTGCTGTGCCTCTTGCATGCTTCTCTTTACTGTTTCATGCACTCTTGCACCCTCTTGCCACCTTGCTGTGCCTCTTGCACGCATCTCTTTACTGTTTCATGCAGTCTTGCACCCTCTTGTCACCTTGTTGTGCCTCTTACAGGCTTCTCTTTTCTGTTTCATGCGCTCTTGTACCCTCTTGCCACCTTGTTGTGCTTCTTGCACGCTTCTATTTATTGTTTCATGCGCTCTTGCACCCTCTTGCCACCTTGCTGTGGCTCTTGCACACTTCTCTTTACTGTTTCATACGCTCTTGTACCCTCTTGCCACCGTGCTGTGCCTCTTGCATGTTTCTCTTTCCTGTTTCATGCACTCTTGCACCACCTTGCTGTGCCTCTTGCACGCTTCTCTTTACTGTTTCATGCATTCTTGCACCCTCTTGCCACCTTGCTGTGTCTCTTGCACGCTTCTCTTTACTGTTTCATGCGGTCTTGCACCCTCTTGCCACCTTGTTGTGCCTCTTGCACGCTTTTCTTTACTGTTTCATGCACACTTGTACCCTCTTGCCACCTTGTTGTGCCTCTTGCACGCTTCTCTTTACTGTTTCATGCGGCCTTGCACACTCTTGCCACCTTGTTGTGCCTCTTGCACGCTTTTCTTTACTGTTTCATGCACTCTTGCAATGTTGCTGTGCCTCTTGCACGCTTCTCTTTACTGTTTCATGCGCTCTTGCACCCTCTTGCCACCTTGCTGGGCCTCTTGCACGCTTCTCTTTACTGTTTCATGCGCTCTTGCACCCTCTTGCCACCTTGCTGTGCCTCTTGCATGCTTCTCTTTACTATTTCATGCATTCTTGCACCATCTTGCCATCTTGCTGCGCCTCTTGCACGCTTCTCTTTACTGTTTCATGCGCTCTTGCACCCTCTTGCCACCTTGCTGTGCCTCTTGCATGCTTCTCTTTACTGTTTCATGCGCTCTTGCATCCTCTTGCCACGTTGCTGTGCCTCTTGCACGCTTCTCTTTACTGTTTCATGCGCTCTTGCACCCTTTTGCCACCTTGCTGTGCCTCTATCACGCTTCTCTTTACTGTTTCATGAGCTCTTGCACCCTCTTGCCACCTTGCTGTGCCTCTTGCATGCTTCTCTTTACTGTTTCATGCACTCTTGCACCCTCTTTCCACCTTGCTGTGCCTCTTGCACGCATCTCTTTACTGTTTCATGCAGTCTTGCACCCTCTTGTCACCTTGTTGTGCCTCTTACAGGCTTCTCTTTTCTGTTTCATGCGCTCTTGTACCCTCTTGCCACCTTGTTGTGCTTCTTGCACGCTTCTATTTATTGTTTCATGCGCTCTTGCACCCTCTTGCCACCTTGCTGTGGCTCTTGCACACTTCTCTTTACTGTTTCATGCGCTCGTGTACCCTCTTGCCACCTTGCTGTGCCTCTTGCATGTTTCTCTTTCCTGTTTCATGCACTCTTGCACCACCTTGCTGTGCCTCTTGCACGCTTCTCTTTACTGTTTCATGCACTCTTACACCCTCTTGCCACTTTGCTTTGCCTCTTGCATGCTTCTCTTTACTGTTTCATGCGCTCTTGCACCCTCTTGCCACCTTGCTGTGCCTCTTGCACGCTTCCCTTTACTGTTTCATGTGCTCTTGCACCCTCTTGCCACCCTGCTGTGCCTCTTGCACGCTTCTCTTTACTGTTTCAAGCACTCTTGCACCCTCTTGCCACCTTGCTGTGCCTCTTGCATGCTTCTCTTAACTGTTTCATACACTCTTGCACCCTCTTGCCACCTTACTGTGCCTCTTGCACGCTTCTCTTTACTTTATCATGCACTCTTGCACACTCTTGCCACCTTGCTGTGCCTCTTGCATGCTTCTCTTTACTGTTTCATGCGCTCTTGCATCCTCTTGCCACGTTGCTGTGCCTCTTGCAGGCTTCTCTTTACTGTTTCAAGCGCTCTTGCACCCTTTTGCCACCTTGCTGTGCCTCTATCACGCTTCTCTTTACTGTTTCATGAGCTCTTGCACCCTCTTGCCACCTTGCTGTGCCTCTTGCATGCTTCTCTTTACTGTTTCATGCACTCTTGCACCCTCTTGCCACCTTGGTGTGCCTCTTGCACGCATCTCTTTACTGTTTCATGCAGTCTTGCACCCTCTTGTCACCTTGTTGTGCCTCTTACAGGCTTCTCTTTTCTGTTTCATGCGCTCTTGTACCCTCTTGCCACCTTGTTGTGCTTCTTGCACGCTTCTATTTATTGTTTCATGAACTCTTGCACCCTCTTGCCACCTTGCTGTGCCTCTTGCACGCTTCTCTTTACTGTTTCATGCAGTCTTGCACCCTCTTGTCACCTTGTTGTGCCTCTTGCACGCTTTTCTTTACTGTTTCATGCGCTCTTGACCCTCTTGCCACCTTACTGTGCCTCTTGCATGCTTCTCTTTACTGTTTCATGAGCTCTTGCACCCTCTTGCCACCTTGCTGTGCCTCTTGCACGCTTCTCTTTACTATGTCATGCGCTCTTGCACCCTCTTGCCACCTTGCTGTGGCTCTTGCACACTTCTCTTTACTGTTTCATACGCTCTTGTACCCTCTTGCCACCGTGCTGTGCCTCTTGCATGTTTCTCTTTCCTGTTTCATGCACTCTTGCACCACCTTGCTGTGCCTCTTGCACGCTTCTCTTTACTGTTTCATGCATTCTTGCACCCTCTTGCCACCTTGCTGTGTCTCTTGCACGCTTCTCTTTACTGTTTCATGCGGTCTTGCACCCTCTTGCCACCTTGTTGTGCCTCTTGCACGCTTTTCTTTACTGTTTCATGCACACTTGTACCCTCTTGCCACCTTGTTGTGCCTCTTGCACGCTTCTCTTTACTGTTTCATGCGGTCTTGCACACTCTTGCCACCTTGTTGTGCCTCTTGCACGCTTTTCTTTACTGTTTCATGCACTCTTGCAATGTTGCTGTGCCTCTTGCACGCTTCTCTTTACTGTTTCATGCGCTCTTGCACCCTCTTGCCACCTTGCTGGGCCTCTTGCACGCTTCTCTTTACTGTTTCATGCGCTCTTGCACCCTCTTGCCACCTTGCTGTGCCTCTTGCATGCTTCTCTTTACTATTTCATGCATTCTTGCACCATCTTGCCATCTTGCTGCGCCTCTTGCACGCTTCTCTTTACTGTTTCATGCGCTCTTGCACCCTCTTGCCACCTTGCTGTGCCTCTTGCATGCTTCTCTTTACTGTTTCATGCGCTCTTGCATCCTCTTGCCACGTTGCTGTGCCTCTTGCACGCTTCTCTTTACTGTTTCATGCGCTCTTGCACCCTTTTGCCACCTTGCTGTGCCTCTATCACGCTTCTCTTTACTGTTTCATGAGCTCTTGCACCCTCTTGCCACCTTGCTGTGCCTCTTGCATGCTTCTCTTTACTGTTTCATGCACTCTTGCACCCTCTTTCCACCTTGCTGTGCCTCTTGCACGCATCTCTTTACTGTTTCATGCAGTCTTGCACCCTCTTGTCACCTTGTTGTGCCTCTTACAGGCTTCTCTTTTCTGTTTCATGCGCTCTTGTACCCTCTTGCCACCTTGTTGTGCTTCTTGCACGCTTCTATTTATTGTTTCATGCGCTCTTGCACCCTCTTGCCACCTTGCTGTGGCTCTTGCACACTTCTCTTTACTGTTTCATGCGCTCGTGTACCCTCTTGCCACCTTGCTGTGCCTCTTGCATGTTTCTCTTTCCTGTTTCATGCACTCTTGCACCACCTTGCTGTGCCTCTTGCACGCTTCTCTTTACTGTTTCATGCACTCTTACACCCTCTTGCCACTTTGCTTTGCCTCTTGCATGCTTCTCTTTACTGTTTCATGCGCTCTTGCACCCTCTTGCCACCTTGCTGTGCCTCTTGCACGCTTCCCTTTACTGTTTCATGTGCTCTTGCACCCTCTTGCCACCCTGCTGTGCCTCTTGCACTCTTCTCTTTACTGTTTCAAGCACTCTTGCACCCTCTTGCCACCTTGCTGTGCCTCTTGCATGCTTCTCTTAACTGTTTCATACACTCTTGCACCCTCTTGCCACCTTACTGTGCCTCTTGCACGCTTCTCTTTACTTTATCATGCACTCTAGCACACTCTTGCCACCTTGCTGTGCCTCTTGCATGCTTCTCTTTACTGTTTCATGCGCTCTTGCATCCTCTTGCCACGTTGCTGTGCCTCTTGCACGCTTCTCTTTACTGTTTCAAGCGCTCTTGCACCCTTTTGCCACCTTGCTGTGCCTCTATCACGCTTCTCTTTACTGTTTCATGAGCTCTTGCACCCTCTTGCCACCTTGCTGTGCCTCTTGCATGCTTCTCTTTACTGTTTCATGCACTCTTGCACCCTCTTGCCACCTTGGTGTGCCTCTTGCACGCATCTCTTTACTGTTTCATGCAGTCTTGCACCCTCTTGTCACCTTGTTGTGCCTCTTACAGGCTTCTCTTTTCTGTTTCATGCGCTCTTGTACCCTCTTGCCACCTTGTTGTGCTTCTTGCACGCTTCTATTTATTGTTTCATGCACTCTTGCACCCTCTTGCCACCTTGCTGTGCCTCTTGCACGCTTCTCTTTACTGTTTCATGCAGTCTTGCACCCTCTTGTCACCTTGTTGTGCCTCTTGCACGCTTTTCTTTACTGTTTCATGCGCTCTTGACCCTCTTGCCACCTTACTGTGCCTCTTGCATGCTTCTCTTTACTGTTTCATGAGCTCTTGCACCCTCTTGCCACCTTGCTGTGCCTCTTGCACGCTTCTCTTTACTATGTCATGCACTCTTGCACCCTCTTGCCAGCTTGCTGTGCCTCTTGCACGCTTCTGTTTACTGTTTCATGCATTCTTGCACCCTCTTGCCACCTTGCTGTGTCTCTTGCACGCTTCTCTTTACTGTTTCATGCGGTCTTGCACCCTCTTGCCACCTTGTTGTGCCTCTTGCACGCTTTTCTTTACTGTTTCATGCACACTTGTACCCTCTTGCCACCTTGCTGTGCCTCTTGCACGCTTCTCTTTACTGTTTCATGCACTCTTGCACCCTCTTGCCACCTTGCTGTGCCTCTTGCACGCTTCTCTTTACTATGTCATGCACTCTTGCACCCTCTTGCCAGCTTGCTGTGCCTCTTGCACGCTTCTGTTTACTGTTTCATGCATTCTTGCACCCTCTTGCCACCTTGCTGTGCCTCTTGCACGCTTTTCTTTACTGTTTCATGCACACTTGTACCCTCTTGCCACCTTGCTGTGCCTCTTGCACACTTCTCTTTACTGTTTCAAGTTCTCTTGTACCCTCTTGCCACCTTGCTGTGCCTCTTGCACGCTTCTCTTTACTGTTTCATGCACTCTTGCACCCTCTTGCCACCTTGCTGTGCCTCTTGCACGCTTCTCTTTACTGTTTCATGCGGTCTTGCACACTCTTGCCACCTTGTTGTGCCTCTTGCACGCTTTTCTTTACTGTTTCATGCACTCTTGCAATGTTGCTGTGCCTCTTGCACGCTTCTCTTTACTGTTTCATGCGCTCTTGCACCCTCTTGCCACCTTGCTGTGCCTCTTGCACGCTTCTCTTTACTATTTCATGCATTCTTGCACCATCTTGCCATCTTGCTGTGCCTCTTGCACGCTTCTCTTTACTGTTTCATGCGGTCTTGCACACTCTTGCCACCTTGTTGTGCCTCTTGCACGCTTTTCTTTACTGTTTCATGCACTCTTGCAATGTTGCTGTGCCTCTTGCACGCTTCTCTTTACTGTTTCATGCGGTCTTGCACCCTCTTGTCACCTTGTTGTGCCTCTTACACTCTTCTCTTTACTGTTTCATGCGCTCTTGTACCCTCTTGTTACCTTGTTGTGCTTCTTGCACGCTTCTATTTATTCTTTCATGCGCTCTTGCACCCTCTTGCCACCTTGCTGTGGCTCTTGCACACTTCTCTTTACTGTGTCATGTGCTCTTGCACCCTCTTGCCATCTTGCTGTGCCTCTTGCAAGCTTCTCTTTACTGTTTCATGCACTCTTGCACCCTCTTGCCATGTTGCTGTGCCTCTTGCACGCTTCTCTTTACTGTTTCATGCGGACTTGCACCCTCTTGCCACCTTGCTGTGCCTCTTGCACGCTTCTCTTTACTGTTTCATGCACTCTTGTACCCTCTTGCCACCTTGCTGTGCCTTTTGCACGCTTCTGTTTACTGTTTCATGCATTCTTGCACCCTCTTGCCATCTTGCTGTGCCTCTTGCACGCTTCTCTTTACTGTTTCATGCACTCTTGCACCCTCTTGCCACCTTGCTGTGCCTCTTACACGCTTCTCTTTACTGTTTCATGCGGTCTTGCACCCTCTTGTCACCTTGTTGTGCCTCTTGCACGCTTCTCTTTACTGTTTCATGTGCTCTTGTACCCTCTTGCCACCTTGTTGTGCTTCTTGCACGCTTCTATTTATTGTTTCATGCACTCTTGCACCCTCTTGCCACCTTGCTGTGCCTCTTGCACGCTTCTCTTTACTGTTTCATGCAGTCTTGCACACTCTTGCCACCTTGATGTGCCTCTTGCACGCTTTTCTTTACTGTTTCATGCACACTTGTACCCTCTTGCCACCTTGTTGTGCCTCTTGCACGCTTCTCTTTACTGTTTCATGCGGTCTTGCACACTCTTGCCACCTTGTTGTGCCTCTTGCACGCTTTTCTTTACTGTTTCATGCACTCTTGCAATGTTGCTGTGCCTCTTGCACGCTTCTCTTTACTGTTTCATGCGCTCTTGCACCCTCTTGCCACCTTGCTGTGCCTCTTGCACGCTTCTCTTTACTGTTTCATGCAGTCTTGCACCCTCTTGTCACCTTGTTGTGCCTCTTACAGGCTTCTCTTTTCTGTTTCATGCGCTCTTGTACCCTCTTGCCACCTTGTTGTGCTTCTTGCACGCTTCTATTTATTGTTTCATGCGCTCTTGCACCCTCTTGCCACCTTGTTGTGGCTCTTGCACACTTCTCTTTACTGTTTCATGCGCTCTTGTACCCTCTTGCCACCGTGCTGTGCCTCTTGCATGTTTCTCTTTCCTGTTTCATGCACTCTTGCACCACCTTGCTGTGCCTCTTGCACGCTTCTCTTTACTGTTTCATGCATTCTTGCACCCTCTTGCCACCTTGCTGTGTCTCTTGCACGCTTCTCTTTACTGTTTCATGCGGTCTTGCACCCTCTTGCCACCTTGTTGTGCCTCTTGCACGCTTTTCTTTACTGTTTCATGCACACTTGTACCCTCTTGCCACCTTGTTGTGCCTCTTGCACGCTTCTCTTTACTGTTTCATGCGGTCTTGCACACTCTTGCCACCTTGTTGTGCCTCTTGCACGCTTTTCTTTACTGTTTCATGCACTCTTGTAATGTTGCTGTGCCTCTTGCACGCTTCTCTTTACTGTTTCATGCGCTCTTGCACCCTCTTGCCACCTTGCTGTGCCTCTTGCACGCTTCTCTTTACTGTTTCACGCGCTCTTGCACCCTTTTGCCACCTTGCTGTGCCTCTATCTCGCTTCTCTTTACTGTTTCATGAGCTCTTGCACCCTTTTGCCACCTTGCTGTGCCTCTTGCATGCTTCTCTTTACTGTTTCATGCACTCTTGCACCCTCTTGCCACCTTGCTGTGCCTCTTGCACTCATCTCTTTACTGTTTCATGCAGTCTTGCACCCTCTTGTCACCTTGTTGTGCCTCTTACAGGCTTCTCTTTTCTGTTTCATGCGCTCTTGTACCCTCTTGCCACCTTGTTGTGCTTCTTGCACGCTTCTATTTATTGTTTCATGCGCTCTTGCACCCTCTTGCCACCTTGCTGTGGCTCTTGCATGTTTCTCTTTCCTGTTTCATGCACTCTTGCACCACCTTGCTGTGCCTCTTGCACGCTTCTCTTTACTGTTTCATGCACTCTTACACCCTCTTGCCACTTTGCTTTGCCTCTTGCATGCTTCTCTTTACTGTTTCATGCGCTCTTGCACCCTCTTGCCACCTTGCTGTGCCTCTTGCACGCTTCTCTTTACTGTTTCATGCGCTCTTGCACCCTTTTGCCACCTTGCTGTGCCTCTATCACGCTTCTCTTTACTGTTTCATGAGCTCTTGCACCCTTTTGCCCCCTTGCTGTGCCTCTTGCATGCTTCTCTTTACTGTTTCATGCACTCTTGCACCCTCTTGCCACCTTGCTGTGCCTCTTGCACTCATCTCTTTACTGTTTCATGCAGTCTTGCACCCTCTTGTCACCTTGTTGTGCCTCTTACAGGCTTCTCTTTTCTGTTTCATGCGCTCTTGTACCCTCTTGCCACCTTGTTGTGCTTCTTGCACGCTTCTATTTATTGTTTCATGCGCTCTTGCACCCTCTTGCCACCTTGCTGTGGCTCTTGCACACTTCTCTTTACTGTTTCATGCGCTCTTGTACCCTCTTGCCACCGTGCTGTGCCTCTTGCATGTTTCTCTTTCCTGTTTCATGCACTCTTGCACCACCTTGCTGTGCCTCTTGCACGCTTCTCTTTACTGTTTCATGCATTCTTGCACCCTCTTGCCACCTTGCTGTGTCTCTTGCACGCTTCTCTTTACTGTTTCATGCGGTCTTGCACCCTCTTGCCACCTTGTTGTGCCTCTTGCACGCTTTTCTTTACTGTTTCATGCACACTTGTACCCTCTTGCCACCTTGTTGTGCCTCTTGCACGCTTCTCTTTACTGTTTCATGCGGTCTTGCACACTCTTGCCACCTTGTTGTGCCTCTTGCACGCTTTTCTTTACTGTTTCATGCACTCTTGCAATGTTGCTGTGCCTCTTGCACGCTTCTCTTTACTGTTTCATGCGCTCTTGCACCCTCTTGCCACCTTGCTGTGCCTCTTGCACGCTTCTCTTTACTGTTTCATGCGCTCTTGCACCCTTTTGCCACCTTGCTGTGCCTCTATCACGCTTCTCTTTACTGTTTCATGAGCTCTTGCACCCTTTTGCCACCTTGCTGTGCCTCTTGCATGCTTCTCTTTACTGTTTCATGCACTCTTGCACCCTCTTGCCACCTTGCTGTGCCTCTTGCACTCATCTCTTTACTGTTTCATGCAGTCTTGCACCCTCTTGTCACCTTGTTGTGCCTCTTACAGGCTTCTCTTTTCTGTTTCATGCGCTCTTGTACCCTCTTGCCACCTTGTTGTGCTTCTTGCACGCTTCTATTTATTGTTTCATGCGCTCTTGCACCCTCTTGCCACCTTGCTGTGGCTCTTGCACACTTCTCTTTACTGTTTCATGCGCTCTTGTACCCTCTTGCCACCGTGCTGTGCCTCTTGCATGTTTCTCTTTCCTGTTTCATGCACTCTTGCACCACCTTGCTGTGCCTCTTGCACGCTTCTCTTTACTGTTTCATGCATTCTTGCACCCTCTTGCCACCTTGCTGTGTCTCTTGCACGCTTCTCTTTACTGTTTCATGCGGTCTTGCACCCTCTTGCCACCTTGTTGTGCCTCTTGCACGCTTTTCTTTACTGTTTCATGCACACTTGTACCCTTTTGCCACCTTGTTGTGCCTCTTGCACGCTTCTCTTTACTGTTTCATGCGGTCTTGCACACTCTTGCCACCTTGTTGTGCCTCTTGCACGCTTTTCTTTACTGTTTCATGCTCTCTTGCAATGTTGCTGTGCCTCTTGCACGCTTCTCTTTACTGTTTCATGCGCTCTTGCACCCTTTTGCCACCTTGCTGTGCCTCTATCACGCTTCTCTTTACTGTTTCATGAGCTCTTGCACCCTTTTGCCACCTTGCTGTGCCTCTTGCCAGCTTCTCTTTACTGTTTCATGCACTCTTGCACCCTCTTGCCACCTTGCTGTGCCTCTTGCACTCATCTCTTTACTGTTTCATGCAGTCTTGCACCCTCTTGTCACCTTGTTGTGCCTCTTACAGGCTTCTCTTTTCTGTTTCATGCGCTCTTGTACCCTCTTGCCACCTTGTTGTGCTTCTTGCACGCTTCTATTTATTGTTTCATGCTCTCTTACACCCTCTTGCCACCTTGCTGTGGCTCTTGCACACTTCTCTTTACTGTTTCATGCGCTCTTGTACCCTCTTGCCACCGTGCTGTGCCTCTTGCATGTTTCTCTTTCCTGTTTCATGCACTCTTGCACCACCTTGCTGTGCCTCTTGCACGCTTCTCTTTACTGTTTCATGCACCCTCTTGCCACCTTGCTGTGTCTCTTGCACGCTTCTCTTTACTGTTTCATGCGGTCTTGCACCCTCTTGCCACCTTGTTGTGCCTCTTGCACGCTTTTCTTTACTGTTTCATGCACACTTGTACCCTCTTGCCACCTTGTTGTACCTCTTGCACGCTTCTCTTTACTGTTTCATGCGGTCTTGCACACTCTTGCCACCTTGATGTGCCTCTTGCACGCTTTTCTTTACTGTTTCATGCACACTTGTACCCTCTTGCCACCTTGTTGTGCCTCTTGCACGCTTCTCTTTACTGTTTCATGCGGTCTTGCAATGTTGCTGTGCCTCTTGCACGCTTCTCTTTACTGTTTCATGCGCTCTTGCACCCTCTTGCCACCTTGCTGTGCCTCTTGCACGCTTCTCTTTACTGTTTCATGCAGTCTTGCACCCTCTTGTCACCTTGTTGTGCCTCTTACAGGCTTCTCTTTTCTGTTTCATGCGCTCTTGTACCCTCTTGCCACCTTGTTGTGCTTCTTGCACGCTTCTATTTATTGTTTCATGCGCTCTTGCACTCTCTTGCCACCTTGCTGTGGCTCTTGCACACTTCTCTTTACTGTTTCATGCGCTCTTGTACCCTCTTGCCACCGTGCTGTGCCTCTTGCATGTTTCTCTTTCCTGTTTCATGCACTCTTGCACCACCTTGCTGTGCCTCTTGCACGCTTCTCTTTACTGTTTCATGCATTCTTGCACCCTCTTGCCACCTTGCTGTGTCTCTTGCACGCTTCTCTTTACTGTTTCATGCGGTCTTGCACCCTCTTGCCACCTTGTTGTGCCTCTTGCACGCTTTTCTTTACTGTTTCATGCACACTTGTACCCTCTTGCCACCTTGTTGTGCCTCTTGCACGCTTCTCTTTACTGTTTCATGCGGTCTTGCACACTCTTGCCACCTTGTTGTGCCTCTTGCACGCTTTTCTTTACTGTTTCATGCACTCTTGTAATGTTGCTGTGCCTCTTGCACGCTTCTCTTTACTGTTTCATGCGCTCTTGCACCCTCTTGCCACCTTGCTGTGCCTCTTGCACGCTTCTCTTTACTGTTTCACGCGCTCTTGCACCCTTTTGCCACCTTGCTGTGCCTCTATCACGCTTCTCTTTACTGTTTCATGAGCTCTTGCACCCTTTTGCCACCTTGCTGTGCCTCTTGCATGCTTCTCTTTACTGTTTCATGCACTCTTGCACCCTCTTGCCACCTTGCTGTGCCTCTTGCACTCATCTCTTTACTGTTTCATGCAGTCTTGCACCCTCTTGTCACCTTGTTGTGCCTCTTACAGGCTTCTCTTTTCTGTTTCATGCGCTCTTGTACCCTCTTGCCACCTTGTGCTTCTTGCACGCTTCTATTTATTGTTTCATGCGCTCTTGCACCCTCTTGCCACCTTGCTGTGGCTCTTGCATGTTTCTCTTTCCTGTTTCATGCACTCTTGCACCACCTTGCTGTGCCTCTTGCACGCTTCTCTTTACTGTTTCATGCACTCTTACACCCTCTTGCCACTTTGCTTTGCCTCTTGCATGCTTCTCTTTACTGTTTCATGCGCTCTTGCACCCACTTGCCACCTTGCTGTGCCTCTTGCACGCTTCTCTTTACTGTTTCATGCGCTCTTGCACCCTTTTGCCACCTTGCTGTGCCTCTATCACGCTTCTCTTTACTGTTTCATGAGCTCTTGCACCCTTTTGCCACCTTGCTGTGCCTCTTGCATGCTTCTCTTTACTGTTTCAGGCACTCTTGCACCCTCTTGCCACCTTGCTGTGCCTCTTGCACTCATCTCTTTACTGTTTCATGCAGTCTTGCACCCTCTTGTCACCTTGTTGTGCCTCTTACAGGCTTCTCTTTTCTGTTTCATGCGCTCTTGTACCCTCTTGCCACCTTGTTGTGCTTCTTGCACGCTTCTATTTATTGTTTCATGCGCTCTTGCACCCTCTTGCCACCTTGCTGTGGCTCTTGCACACTTCTCTTTACTGTTTCATGCGCTCTTGTACCCTCTTGCCACCGTGCTGTGCCTCTTGCATGTTTCTCTTTCCTGTTTCATGCACTCTTGCACCACCTTGCTGTGCCTCTTGCACGCTTCTCTTTACTGTTTCATGCATTCTTGCACCCTCTTGCCACCTTGCTGTGTCTCTTGCACGCTTCTCTTTACTGTTTCATGCGGTCTTGCACCCTCTTACCACTTAGCTTTGCCTCTTGCATGCTTCTCTTTACTGTTTCATGCGCTCTTGCACCCTCTTGCCACCTTGCTGTGCCTCTTGCACGCTTCTCTTTACTGTTTCATGCGCTCTTGCACCCTTTTGCCACCTTGCTGTGCCTCTATCACGCTTCTCTTTACTGTTTCATGAGCTCTTGCACCCTTTTGCCACCTTGCTGTGCCTCTTGCATGCTTCTCTTTACTGTTTCATGCACTCTTGCACCCTCTTGCCACCTTGCTGTGCCTCTTGCACTCATCTCTTTACTGTTTCATGCAGTCTTGCACCCTCTTGTCACCTTGTCTTGCCTCTTACAGGCTTCTCTTTTCTGTTTCATGCGCTCTTGTACCCTCTTGCCACCTTGTTGTGCTTCTTGCACGCTTCTATTTATTGTTTCATGCGCTCTTGCGCCCTCTTGCCACCTTGCTGTGGCTCTTGCACACTTCTCTTTACTGTTTCATGCGCTCTTGTACCCTCTTGCCACCGTGCTGTGCCTCTTGCGTGTTTCTCTTTCCTGTTTCATGCACTCTTGCACCACCTTGCTGTGCCTCTTGCACGCTTCTCTTTACTGTTTCATGCATTCTTGCACCCTCTTGCCACCTTGCTGTGTCTCTTGCACGCTTCTCTTTACTGTTTCATGCGGTCTTGCACCCTCTTGCCACCTTGTTGTGCCTCTTGCACGCTTTTCTTTACTGTTTCATGCACACTTGTACCCTTTTGCCACCTTGTTGTGCCTCTTGCACGCTTCTCTTTACTGTTTCATGCGGTCTTGCACACTCTTGCCACCTTGTTGTGCCTCTTGCACGCTTTTCTTTACTGTTTCATGCACTCTTGCAATGTTGCTGTGCCTCTTGCACGCTTCTCTTTACTGTTTCATGCACTCTTGCACCCTCTTGCCACCTTGCTGGGCCTCTTGCACGCTTCTCTTTACTGTTTCATGCGCTCTTGCACCCTCTTGCCACCTTGCTGTGCCTCTTGCACGCTTCTCTTTACTATTTCATGCATTCTTGCACCATCTTGCCATCTTGCTGCGCCTCTTGCACGCTTCTCTTTACTGTTTCATGCGCTCTTGCACCCTCTTGCCACCTTGCTGTGCCTCTTGCATGCTTCTCTTTACTGTTTCATGCGCTCTTGCATCCTCTTGCCACGTTGCTGTGCCTCTTGCACGCTTCTCTTTACTGTTTCATGCGCTCTTGCACCCTTTTGCCACCTTGCTGTGCCTCTATCACGCTTCTCTTTACTGTTTCATGAGCTCTTGCACCCTCTTGCCACCTTGCTGTGCCTCTTGCATGCTTCTCTTTACTGTTTCATGCACTCTTGCACCCTCTTGCCACCTTGCTGTGCCTCTTGCACGCATCTCTTTACTGTTTCATGCAGTCTTGCACCCTCTTGTCACCTTGTTGTGCCTCTTACAGGCTTCTCTTTTCTGTTTCATGCGCTCTTGTACCCTCTTGCCACCTTGTTGTGCTTCTTGCACGCTTCTATTTATTGTTTCATGCGCTCTTGCACCCTCTTGCCACCTTGCTCTGGCTCTTGCACACTTCTCTTTACTGTTTCATGCGCTCTTGTACCCTCTTGCCACCTTGCTGTGCCTCTTGCATGTTTCTCTTTCCTGTTTCATGCACTCTTGCACCACCTTGCTGTGCCTCTTGCACGCTTCTCTTTACTGTTTCATGCACTCTTACACCCTCTTGCCACTTTGCTTTGCCTCTTGCATGCTTCTCTTTACTGTTTCATGCGCTCTTGCACCCTCTTGCCACTTTGCTGTGCCTCTTGCACGCTTCCCTTTACTGTTTCATGTGCTCTTGCACCCTCTTGCCACCTTGCTGTGCCTCTTGCATGCTTCTCTTAACTGTTTCATACACTCTTGCACCCTCTTGCCACCTTACTGTGCCTCTTGCACGCTTCTCTTTACTTTATCATGCACTCTTGCACACTCTTGCCACCTTGCTGTGCCTCTTGCATGCTTCCCTTTACTGTTTCATGCGCTCTTGCATCCTCTTGCCACGTTGCTGTGCCTCTTGCACGCTTCTCTTTACTGTTTCATGCGCTCTTGCACCCTTTTGCCACCTTGCTGTGCCTCTATCACGCTTTTCTTTACTGTTTCATGAGCTCTTGGACCCTCTTGCCACCTTGCTGTGCCTCTTGCATGATTCTCTTTACTGTTTAATGCACTCTTGCACCCTCTTGCCACCTTGCTGTGCCTCTTGCACGCATCTCTTTACTGTTTCATGCAGTCTTGCACCCTCTTGTCACCTTGTTGTGCCTCTTACAGGCTTCTCTTTTCTGTTTCATGCGCTCTTGTACCCTCTTGCCACCTTGTTGTGCTTCTTGCACGCTTCTATTTATTGTTTCATGCGCTCTTGCACCCTCTTGCCACCTTGCTGTGCCTCTTGCACGCTCCTCTTTACTGTTTCATGCAGTCTTGCACCCTCTTGTCACCTTGTTGTGCCTCTTGCACGCTTTTCTTTACTGTTTCATGCGCTCTTGACCCTCTTGCCACCTTACTGTGCCTCTTGCATGCTTCTCTTTACTGTTTCATGAGCTCTTGCACCCTCTTGCCACCTTGCTGTGCCTCTTGCACGCTTCTCTTTACTGTTTCATGCAGTCTTGCACCCTCTTGTCACCTTGTCTTGCCTCTTACAGGCTTCTCTTTTCTGTTTCATGCGCTCTTGTACCCTCTTGCCACCTTGTTGTGCTTCTTGCACGCTTCTATTTATTGTTTCATGCGCTCTTGCGCCCTCTTGCCACCTTGCTGTGGCTCTTGCACACTTCTCTTTACTGTTTCATGCGCTCTTGTACCCTCTTGCCACCGTGCTGTGCCTCTTGCGTGTTTCTCTTTCCTGTTTCATGCACTCTTGCACCACCTTGCTGTGCCTCTTGCACGCTTCTCTTTACTGTTTCATGCATTCTTGCACCCTCTTGCCACCTTGCTGTGTCTCTTGCACGCTTCTCTTTACTGTTTCATGCGGTCTTGCACCCTCTTGCCACCTTGTTGTGCCTCTTGCACGCTTTTCTTTACTGTTTCATGCACACTTGTACCCTTTTGCCACCTTGTTGTGCCTCTTGCATGCTTCTCTTTACTGTTTCATGCGGTCTTGCACACTCTTGCCACCTTGTTGTGCCTCTTGCACGCTTTTCTTTACTGTTTCATGCACTCTTGCAATGTTGCTGTGCCTCTTGCACGCTTCTCTTTACTGTTTCATGCACTCTTGCACCCTCTTGCCACCTTGCTGGGCCTCTTGCACGCTTCTCTTTACTGTTTCATGCGCTCTTGCACCCTCTTGCCACCTTGCTGTGCCTCTTGCACGCTTCTCTTTACTATTTCATGCATTCTTGCACCATCTTGCCATCTTGCTGCGCCTCTTGCACGCTTCTCTTTACTGTTTCATGCGCTCTTGCACCCTCTTGCCACCTTGCTGTGCCTCTTGCATGCTTCTCTTTACTGTTTCATGCGCTCTTGCATCCTCTTGCCACGTTGCTGTGCCTCTTGCACGCTTCTCTTTACTGTTTCATGCGCTCTTGCACCCTTTTGCCACCTTGCTGTGCCTCTATCACGCTTCTCTTTACTGTTTCATGAGCTCTTGCACCCTCTTGCCACCTTGCTGTGCCTCTTGCATGCTTCTCTTTACTGTTTCATGCACTCTTGCACCCTCTTGCCACCTTGCTGTGCCTCTTGCACGCATCTCTTTACTGTTTCATGCAGTCTTGCACCCTCTTGTCACCTTGTTGTGCCTCTTACAGGCTTCTCTTTTCTGTTTCATGCGCTCTTGTACCCTCTTGCCACCTTGTTGTGCTTCTTGCACGCTTCTATTTATTGTTTCATGCGCTCTTGCACCCTCTTGCCACCTTGCTGTGGCTCTTGCACACTTCTCTTTACTGTTTCATGCGCTCTTGTACCCTCTTGCCACCTTGCTGTGCCTCTTGCATGTTTCTCTTTCCTGTTTCATGCACTCTTGCACCACCTTGCTGTGCCTCTTGCACGCTTCTCTTTACTGTTTCATGCACTCTTACACCCTCTTGCCACTTTGCTTTGCCTCTTGCATGCTTCTCTTTACTGTTTCATGCGCTCTTGCACCCTCTTGCCACTTTGCTGTGCCTCTTGCACGCTTCCCTTTACTGTTTCATGTGCTCTTGCACCCTCTTGCCACCTTGCTGTGCCTCTTGCATGCTTCTCTTAACTGTTTCATACACTCTTGCACCCTCTTGCCACCTTACTGTGCCTCTTGCACGCTTCTCTTTACTTTATCATGCACTCTTGCACACTCTTGCCACCTTGCTGTGCCTCTTGCATGCTTCCCTTTACTGTTTCATGCGCTCTTGCATCCTCTTGCCACGTTGCTGTGCCTCTTGCACGCTTCTCTTTACTGTTTCATGCGCTCTTGCACCCTTTTGCCACCTTGCTGTGCCTCTATCACGCTTTTCTTTACTGTTTCATGAGCTCTTGGACCCTCTTGCCACCTTGCTGTGCCTCTTGCATGATTCTCTTTACTGTTTAATGCACTCTTGCACCCTCTTGCCACCTTGCTGTGCCTCTTGCACGCATCTCTTTACTGTTTCATGCAGTCTTGCACCCTCTTGTCACCTTGTTGTGCCTCTTACAGGCTTCTCTTTTCTGTTTCATGCGCTCTTGTACCCTCTTGCCACCTTGTTGTGCTTCTTGCACGCTTCTATTTATTGTTTCATGCGCTCTTGCACCCTCTTGCCACCTTGCTGTGCCTCTTGCACGCTCCTCTTTACTGTTTCATGCAGTCTTGCACCCTCTTGTCACCTTGTTGTGCCTCTTGCACGCTTTTCTTTACTGTTTCATGCGCTCTTGACCCTCTTGCCACCTTACTGTGCCTCTTGCATGCTTCTCTTTACTGTTTCATGAGCTCTTGCACCCTCTTGCCACCTTGCTGTGCCTCTTGCACGCTTCTCTTTACTATGTCATGCACTCTTGCACCCTCTTGCCAGCTTGCTGTGCCTCTTGCACGCTTCTGTTTACTGTTTCATGCATTCTTGCACCCTCTTGCCACCTTGCTGTGTCTCTTGCACGCTTTTCTTTACTGTTTCATGCGGTCTTGCACCCTCTTGCCACCTTGTTGTGCCTCTTGCACGCTTTTCTTTACTGTTTCATGCACACTTGTACCCTCTTGCCACCTTGTTGTGCCGCTTGCACGCTTCTCTTTATTGTTTCATGCGCTCTTGCACCCTCTTGCCACCTTGCTGTGCCTCTTGCACACTTCTCTTTACTGTTTCAAGTTCTCTTGTACCCTCTTGCCACCTTGCTGTGCCTCTTGCACGCTTCTCTTAACTGTTTCATGCACTCTTGCACCCTCTTGCCACCTTGCTGTGCCTCTTGCACGCTTCTCTTTACTGTTTCATGCGGTCTTGCACACTCTTGCCACCTTGTTGTGCCTCTTGCACGCTTTTCTTTACTGTTTCAAGCACTCTTGCAATGTTGCTGTGCCTCTTGCACGCTTCTCTTTACTGTTTCATGCGGACCTGCACCCTCTTGCCACCTTGATGTGCCTCTTGCAAGCTTCTCTTTACTGTTTCATGCGCTCTTGCACCCTCTTGCCACCTTGCTGTGCCTCTTGCACGCTTCTCTTTACTATTTCATGCATTCTTGCACCATCTTGCCATCTTGCTGTGCCTCTTGCACGCTTCTCTTTACTGTTTCATGCGCTCTTGCACCCTCTTGCCACGTTGCTGTGCCTCTTGCACGCTTCTCTTTACTGTTTCATGCACTCTTGCACCCTTTTGCCACCTTGCTGTGCCTCTATCACGCTTCTCTCTACTGTTTCATGAGCTCTTGCACCCTCTTGCCACCTTGCTGTGCCTCTTGCATGCTTCTCTTTACTGTTTCATGCACTCTTGCACCCTCTTGCCACCTTGCTGTGCCTCTTGCACGCTTCTCTTTACTGTTTCATGCGGTCTTGCACCCTCTTGTCACCTTGTTGTGCCTCTTACACTCTTCTCTTTACTGTTTCATGCGCTCTTGTACCCTCTTGCCACCTTGTTGTGCTTCTTGCACGCTTCTATTTATTCTTTCATGCGCTCTTGCACCCTCTTGCCACCTTGCTGTGGCTCTTGCACACTTCTCTTTACTGTGTCATGTGCTCTTGCACCCTCTTGCCATCTTGCTGTGCCTCTTGCACGCTTCTCTTTACTGTTTCATGCACTCTTGCACCCTCTTGCCATGTTGCTGTGCCTCTTGCACGCTTCTCTTTACTGTTTCATGCGGACTTGCACCCTCTTGCCACCTTGCTGTGCCTCTTGCACGCTTCTCTTTACTGTTTCATGCACTCTTGTACCCTCTTGCCACCTTGCTGTGCCTTTTGCACGCTTCTGTTTACTGTTTCATGCATTCTTGCACCCTCTTGCCATCTTGCTGTGCCTCTTGCACGCTTGTCTTTACTGTTTCATGCACTCTTGCACCCTCTTGCCACCTTGCTGTGCCTCTTACATGCTTCTCTTTACTGTTTCATGCGGTCTTGCACCCTCTTGTCACCTTGTTGTGCCTCTTGCACGCTTCTCTTTACTGTTTCATGTGCTCTTGTACCCTCTTGCCACCTTGTTGTGCTTCTTGCACGCTTCTATTTATTGTTTCATGCACTCTTGCACCCTCTTGCCACTTTGCTGTGCCTCTTGCACGCTTCTCTATACTGTTTCATGCGCTCTTGTACCCTCTTGCCACCTTGCTGTGCCTCTTGCATGTTTCTCTTTACTGTTTCATGCACTCTTGCACCACCTTGCTGTGCCTCTTGCACGCTTCTCTTTACTGTTTCATGTGGTCTTGCACCCTCTTGCCACCTTGCTGTGCCTCTTGCACGCTTCTCTTTACTGTTTCATGTATTCTTGCACCCTCTTGACACCTTGCTGTGCCTCTTGCATGCTTCCCTTTACTGTTTCATGCACTCTTGCACCCTCTTGCCACGTTTCTGTGCCTCTTGCACACTTCTCTTTACTATTTCATGCGTTCTTTCACCCTCTTGCCACCTTGCTGTGCCTCTTGCACGCTTCCCTTTACTGTTTCATGCGCTCTTGCACCCTTTTGCCACCTTGCTGTGCCTCTATCATGCTTCTCTTTACTGTTTCATGAGCTCTTGCACCCTCTTGCCACTTTGCTGTGCCTCTTGCACGCTTCTCTTTACTGTTTCATGCACTCTTGCACCCTCTTGCCACCTTGCTGTGCCTCTTGCACGCTTCTCTTTACTGTTTCATGCAGTCTTGCACCCTCTTGTCACCTTGTTGTGCCTCTTGCACGCTTTTCTTTACTGTTTCATGCGCTCTTGACCCTCTTGCCACCTTACTGTGCCTCTTGCATGCTTCTCTTTACTGTTTCATGAGCTCTTGCATCCTCTTGCCACCTTGCTGTGCCTCTTGCATGCTTCTCTTTACTATGTCATGCACTCTTGCACCCTCTTGCTAGCTTGCTGTGCCTCTTGCACGCTTCTGTTTACTGTTTCATGCATTCTTGCACCCTCTTGCCACCTTGCTGTGTCTCTTGCACGCTTCTCTTTACTGTTTCATGCGGTCTTGCACCCTCTTGCCACCTTGTTGTGCCTCTTGCACGCTTTTCTTTACTGTTTCATGCACACTTGTACCCTCTTGCCACCTTGTTGTGCCGCTTGCACGCTTCTATTTATTGTTTCATGCGCTCTTGCACCCTCTTGCCACCTTGCTGTGCCTCTTGCACACTTCTCTTTACTGTTTTAAGTTCTCTTGTACCCTCTTGCCACCTTGCTGTGCCTCTTGCACGCTTCTCTTTACTGTTTCATGCACTCTTGCACCCTCTTGCCACCTTGCTGTGCCTCTTGCATGCTTCTCTTTACTGTTTCATGCGGTCTTGCACACTCTTGCCACCTTGTTGTGCCTCTTGCACGCTTTTCTTTACTGTTTCATGCACTCTTGCAATGTTGCTGTGCCTCTTGCACGCTTCTCTTTACTGTTTCATGCGGACCTGCACCCTCTTGCCACCTTGCTGTGCCTCTTGCACGCTTCTCTTTACTGTTTCATGCGCTCTTGCACCCTCTTGCCACCTTGCTGTGCCTCTTGCACGCTTCTCTTTACTATTTCATGCATTCTTGCACCCTCTTGCCATCTTGCTGTGCCTCTTGCACGCTTCTCTTTACTGTTTCATGCGCTCTTGCACCCTCTTGCCACCTTGCTGTGCCTCTTGCATGCTTCTCTTTACTGTTTCATGCGCTCTTGCATCCTCTTGCCACGTTGCTGTGCCTCTTGCACGCTTCTCTTTACTGTTTCATGCGCTCTTGCACCCTTTTGCCACCTTGCTGTGCCTCTATCACGCTTCTATTTACTGTTTCATGAGCTCTTGCACCCTCTTGCCACCTTGCTGTGCCTCTTGCATGCATCTCTTTACTGTTTCATGCACTCTTGCACCCTCTTGCCACCTTGCTGTGCCTCTTGCATGCATCTCTTTACTGTTTCATGCAGTCTTGCACCCTCTTGTCACCTTGTTGTGCCTCTTACAGGCTTCTCTTTTCTGTTTCATGCGCTCTTGTACCCTCTTGCCACCTTGTTGTGCTTCTTGCACGCTTCTATTTATTGTTTCATGCGCTCTTGCACCCTCTTGCCACCTTGCTGTGGCTCTTGCACACTTCTCTTTACTGTTTCATGCGCTCTTGTACCCTCTTGCCACCTTGCTGTGCCTCTTGCATGTTTCTCTTTCCTGTTTCATGCACTCTTGCACCACCTTGCTGTGCCTCTTGCACGCTTCTCTTTACTGTTTCATGCACTCTTACACCCTCTTGCCACTTTGCTTTGCCTCTTGCATGCTTCTCTTTACTGTTTCATGCGCTCTTGCACCCTCTTGCCACCTTGCTGTGCCTCTTGCACGCTTCTCTTTACTGTTTCATGCGCTCTTGCACCCTTTTGCCACCTTGCTGTGCCTCTATCACGCTTCTCTTTACTGTTTCATGAGCTCTTGCACCCTCTTGCCACCTTGCTGTGCCTCTTGCATGCTTCTCTTTACTGTTTCATGCACTCTTGCACCCTCTTGCCACCTTGCTGTGCCTCTTGCACGCATCTCTTTACTGTTTCATGCGGTCTTGCACACTCTTGCCACCTTGTTGTGCCTCTTGCACGCTTTTCTTTACTGTTTCATGCACTCTTGCAATGTTGCTGTGCCTCTTGCACGCTTCTCTTTACTGTTTCATGCGCTCTTGCACCCTCTTGCCACCTTGCTGTGCCTCTTGCACGCTTCTCTTTACTATTTCATGCGCTCTTGCACCCTCTTGCCACCTTGCTGTGCCTTTTGCACGCTTCTGTTTACTGTTTCATGCATTCTTGCACCCTCTTGCCATCTTGCTGTGCCTCTTGCACGCTTCTCTTTACTGTTTCATGCACTCTTGCACCCTCTTGCCACCTTGCTGTGCCTCTTACAAGCTTCTCTTTACTGTTTCATGCGGTCTTGCACCCTCTTGCCACCTTGCTGTGCCTCTTGCACGCTTCTCTTTACTGTTTCATGCGCTCTTGCACCCTCTTGCCACCTTGCTGTGCCTCTTGCACGCTTCTCTTTACTGTTTCATGCGCTCTTGCACCCTCTTGCCACCTTGCTGTGCCTCTTGCACGCTTCTCTTTACTATTTCATGCATTCTTGCACCCTCTTGCCATCTTGCTGTGCCTCTTGCACGCTTCTCTTTACTGTTTCATGCG